>NC_062551.1:110614901-110942860 GCF_016906955.1 Phacochoerus africanus
AATTTCGATTCTAATAAAAGTAGGCCATGGATGCCTAGTGGCTGTCATATGGGACAGCATAGGAAACCTTGCTTGAATTTTTCTTAATACATGGAAGCTCAAATCATGACAGACTTGAACCCATCACTCATGTTTAGATGGAGAAGCAGCAGCATTTTAAAGTGAATACAGGAAATCCCACTGTGGCTCAGCTGTTAATGAACTGGACTAGTATCTATGAGGACCCGGGTTCGATCCCTGGCCTTGTTCAGTGGGTTGAGAATCTGGCATTGCCATGAGCTGTGGTGCAGGCTGCAGATTCGGCTTGGATCTTATGTTGGTGTGACTGTGGCGTAGGCCAGTGGCTACAGATCCGATTGGACCCTTAGCCTGGGAACCTCCATATGCCGTGGGGTGCAGCCCTAAAAAAAATGATAAATAAAGTGAATACAAATGGTTTACAAAGCCCCCAATGCATTCACTTTCCTCTCCCTTTCTAAGAGCATTCTTTCTCCCTTATTCACTAATTTCATGAAAAGAAAAGAGATTTACAGCCACACAGGGAGGCAGCTGCATGCAACATCTTCTCTGAGCTCAGAGAGCCACTGCTAAGACAGAAGAGCACATCCCAATGACTCCTTCGCACGAGGTTACAGATAGCAAAACAAATTGGTGATGACAAAGCTCAGAACATTGGCCACCTGGGGTGGGGGTGGGTGGGGGCTGGGGGAGCTGATGGAAGGGGCTAAGATCCAGCCTTCCAGAGAGCTAGAAAAGTATTGAATCTTGACTGGGGAGGTTAAACAGTCGTATACAACTGTGTACCTAAGATTTCTTCACTTGACTCTTAAGTTATACTTAAAAAGAAAGTAAACCAACAATAATCTTGGGAGTTCTCATTGTGGCTCAGCGGCTAAGGAACCCGATTAGTTTCCATGAGGACATGGGTTCAATCCCTGGCCTCGACCAGTGGGTTAAGGATCCAGCATTGCTGTGGCTGTGGTGCAGGCCGGCAGCTGCAGCTCCGATTCAACCCCTAGCCTGGGAACTTCCACATGCCGAGGATGCAGCCCTAAAAAGACAAAAAACAAAATGAAACAACCCCCGCCTCCCCCCCCTCCCCCCCCCAGTAATCTTGGAAGCAACTCCTCCAATCAAAACCCTTTCCTGTTCAGCTACTCCTGTAAATTTCTGCATTTTTATAAAATGCTGCCTTTTGTAAAAGCCAAAAAGACATTTATTATTTCCTCCCGCAGGATTCACCAAATCTGACTTTCCCACTCTGACATGAAACAGCACCTGAAATTTTACCTCTCACCCTTCTTTCCCTTGTTTCTATCCTGTACGGTTTTCCCAGGGATGTTGATCAGTTAAATATCTTTAACACTTGCACTCCTCAGCTGCTTTGAGTCTGCAGCTTCCTGGTAGCTTAATCTTCCACCTCACCGACCCAACAGAGCAGCAATGATTTTAGGATAGTCCTTCAAGCGATTTGACTTCAGGCATCTTTCAAAAGATGCTAGTGAAGAATTTGCCTCCTAAATCTAACCTAGCTGCCTGCTGTTCAAAGAGGAGCCCCAGGGCATCGCCTGGGACAAACAAGCTGAAGTTTAAACCCAAAGTTTTAATGACTTTATTTGTTAAGAATGTATGCCCCTGTCTTGTGCCACGTTTCACTCTCAAGTTGGACTATATTACCCCCTTCAATGGGAAAAGAAATGGGTTTCTCAGGGATACTTCCGGAAAAGCATGGCAAGAGTAAAATATTTATCTATATTATTTGACATTGTAATGCATGATGTTCAATAGAGCAGCAAAGGAATTTAACACAAATCATAACATTTCCACAAATTTCAACCTGGATCTAAAATACACATATTTGGACTTCCCCTGTGGCTCACAGAATAACTACATGGCATTGTCTCTGCAGTGCCTCTAGTTCGTTCCCTGGCCCAGGAACTTCTACATGCATGGGTACAGCCACATGTTTTAAAAATAACAATAATAAAATACACATATTTATATCACACATACACACTGTCATACACGTACCCCAGCAGCATCTATATGATATGCAATGCCCGGTGAATGGTGTTTTGAGGAATTCTGCTTTGGTGTAGTTAATTGGCCAACCACTAAGGCCATGCCGCCTATAATCAAAGTATCTTAGGCAAGGATCTTGCTTCCTAGGATGGCAAATCGTGGTTCCTTGGCAGTGTCAGTTTAGGACTGACACAATCCTACTGGACTCACAATAAAGGTTCTTGGAGAGAAACATCACTTCACTGACCATTGTTACTTAACCATGTAACAAGACTCCAAACCATAACATCAACATATTTTGCAAGGGTCCTCACTGTTTCTTTCTTCTTTTTTGGGGGTGGGGAGCTGCATTTGACCAGGCTGGGGTCAAATTGGAGCTACAGCTGCAGCAACGCAAGATCCAAGCCACATCTTCAACCTGCACCACAGCTCATGGCAATGTCAGATCCTTAACCCACTGAGCAAGGCCAGGGATCGAAAATGCATCCTCATGGATGCTGGTCAGGCTCATTACTGCTGAGCCACGATGGGAACTCCCTCTCACTGTTTCTTTATTCTTTATAAATAAAGTAATATTTATTCAGCTTCTCATATGCGTCAAGCTTTATAGTCCCCATTGACTTTATTTATTTATTTATTTTTTGTCTTTTTGCCATTTCTTGGGCCGCTCCCGTGGCATATGGAGGTTCCCAGGCTAGGGGTCAAATCGAAGCTGTAGCCACTGGCCTACGCCAGAGCCATAGCAACGTAGGATCCGAGCCGCGTCTGCAACCTACACCACAGCTCACGGCAACGCCGGATCGTTAACCCACTGAGCAAGGGCAGGGACCGAACCCGCAACCTCATGGTTCCTAGTCCGATTCGTTAACCACTGTGCCACGATGGGAACTCCCTCATTGACTTTAAATAGCAGAATGATCCTGATCAGAGAGGGAAAAAAATCTTTTCTTATAATTGCACATAAGTTAAAAAAGAAAAAGAAAAACAAGTAGCCTCAGCAGTACTTTATAATTGGAGACAGTTTCTGTCAACCTCTGAGGTCAGCAGAAAATTAAGCTGAAAAGTCTTCTGAGCATCCAGATTTGATATCAAATCTTCCATTCACTTTATTCATAGGAACTCCTTTCAGACTCCTAGAACCTATGCTTAATTCAGACATTCATAACAAATGCGGTCATTGGTTCTCTAGCCCGTGCAGGAATCACACCAAGTTAAGTCATCCCTCCATCAAACCCCAGACTCACGTAGGTTGGAAAGTACAGAACAAATTGAAGAAAAATTTCTGCCCACACATGATAAAGAACTTTTTTTAAAAATAAGGTAAGACAATGTTCAGAACTTTGCATAACTAGAAAAAAATCGTGTACATAAAACACCTGAAGGATGCAAGAAAGACATCTGGTTTTGGAGTGTGAAGACCTGGCTGGAGCTCAGGCTCAGCCTAGTGTCATCTTGGAGTAGTTACCAAACCTATGGGGCTCCAATCTCCTCCTCTCTTAGAATCTTCCCACCCTACAGAGTGGTAAAGCTGGCAGCAGGCGAGAAGTTTGCGAGGCATACAATACAGCACGTGGCAGAGAGAAAGACAAAGGAATTTTCCTTCTGCACATGACAAATGAAATTTGATACATCTGTACCTCCAATGTACCAAGAAGATGTCTATGGATTCAGTGAGAAGTCCAGAGAACTTTTAGAATAAGGAGGTAAGACCCATGGGTGAAAACACAGGGTTTTACACTGAAAAATTATTGCACAGTGGGGTATAGATAAATAAAAAGAGGATGGAGCAGAACAAGATATTAGTTATACGGTTTGGACACAGCCTATGGAAGGAAGTAGAGAATGAGATCATCACAGTAGGTTTCACAAAATAAGATGGCCCTTGAGCTGTACTGACTTTTTCTTCAGATCAAATCTCAATTTCACAGATTTTTAAAAAAGGAAATCAAGAATAGGAGTCTTCAAAGTTGTTTCGAAATGACTAGCAACTGTGTTAAATTAATCTGCAATTACTTTCTAATCTGAAATAGCAAAATGCTACTCTTTTTGCCTCCGGCCAGGAGGAGGGTTTACTATTGTTTATCTATTTTAACGCACAAACCTTGCCAGATATGGAGTGAGTGCCTTCAGTGTGCTTTTTTTCCCCCAATAGTGAAATATGTACCCAAGAAGCTTTCTTAGTAGATTACCAAACTGGGACCATGAAAAGAACAACTATTTGCCAAGATTTCTCTACTTTTTTTTCCCTCCCAAAGCAAAGTGATCTTGTAAAAAGAGAACATTTTGCTAGAAATTTGCTGTGTTTATTATAGCTGGATTCATTTTAAAATTAGATTTCTTGGACATTTTTAAATGTATTTAAAACATCACAGAGTATTTTAACACAGACACTACAACTCAACTATTAATATTGCTGATTTTTAAAAATTAAAACACAGGGAGTTTCTGTTGTGGCTCAGCAGACACTAATTTGACTAGCATCCATGAGGATGCAGGTTCAATGCCTGGCCTCCCTCAGTGGGTTGAAGATCCAGTGTTGCCATGAGCTGTGATGTAAGGTCACAGATGTGGCTTGGATCTGGCGTTGCTATGGCTGTGGCATGGGCCAGTGGCTGCAGCTCCAATTCAACCCCTAGCCTGGGAACCTCCATATGCCTCGAGTTCGGCCCTAAAAAGACAAAAAAAAAAAAAAAAAGAAAAGAAAAAAGGTAAAAGGAAAATTAAAACACAGGAAATCCCTGGTGGTGCAGCAGGTTAAGGATCTGAATTGTCACTGCTGTGGCTCAGGTTCAATCCCTGGCCCAGGAACTTCCATATGCCATGGGCCCAGACAAACAAAACAAAACAAAAACATAACATTAAAGTGAAAGCAGGCTCTGTAACAGTTCTATAGGAAAAGGCCATTTTTGCAAAAAATATGTCTATGTACCATGAAAAATTTTGAAACTAAATGCACCAAAATATTAGTAGGGGGTAGAATGTTACAGGCAATTTTTCTTTTATTTTCTTTTTCTTTTGTGCTTCATGGGGTTGAACATTTATTACTTTTGAAATTAAAAAAAAAAAAAAAAACTCTTTTTTTTTTTTTTTTGGCAGCATCTTCATCATGCAGAGGTTCCTGGGCCAGGGATTGACCCTGGGCCATAGCAGTGATCTGAGCCACAGTAGTGACAATGCTGGATAGTTGAGCCATCAGGGATTTAAAAAAAAAAAAAAATATTTTAGGAGTTCCTGCTGTGGCACAACTGCATCTCTGCAATGCCAGCCAGGATGGAGGTTCGATCCCTGGCCTGGCACAAAGGATCCAGCGTTGTCGCAGCTGTGGCGTAGGTCACAACTGGGGCTGGAATCTGATCCTTGGCCCGGGAACTCCATGTCCCACGGGGCAGCCAAAAAAGACAAAAAAAACAAAACAAAACAAAAAAAAACTCCTATTTTAAAGAAGGAAATAGCAAGATTATATCGCCCAATTAAATCAATCAGTACATACTCTCAGCACACTGCTATATTTTACTTTCATAATCAGGACTTTTGGGACTTTTTTTTTTTTGGTCATTTTAGGGCCATACCTGCGGCATATGGAGGTTCACAGACTAGGGGTCAAATTGGAGCTGCAGCTCCCAGCCTACACCACAGCCACAGCAACACCAGATCCAAGCCTCGTCTGCGACCTACACCACAGCTCACGGCAATGCTGGATCCTTAACCCACTGAGGGAGGCCAGGGATCAAATTCACATCCTCATAGATACTGGACAGGTTTGTTAACCACTGAGGCACAACGGGAACTCTGAGGACTTTTTGGACATTTTTAAATGAAGGACTAAATGAAGAAATATAGACATGGAACAGAACTTAGGGATAATGCTTCCCTTCCCTTTATTTTCTTGCCAGGGAGGAAATGTGCCGAACAGAAAATTAAATGGGCCTCAGGTCATGGGAGCTCATATTCAGCTGACACAGAAGTCTATTTAGTTTGATCCTGAAAGAAAGAGGCAAGGAGCCTATGGTTTCTGCACTCCTGGGAACTATCTTGTCATCTGTCCCCTCCCCCAGGTCCCCTTCATTCCCAGAGCTAAAACCCAGCTAGAGCAAGATGATAAAAGCCATATACACACCCCCTCCTGCCTTTCCAAGAGCCAGTTCTTGGAAGGAAGATGCAGATGGCAGCAGAGGTTGTCAATGAAACAGTATCTAACGCTCAGAGAGGGCCTTCTAGTCTGAAACCAGAAACCTCTGCACAATGTGAAGTATTATCACCATCTCAGAGAAGGAAGTTGACTCTGAGGTCAAGTGGCTTAGCCTATAATTATCCAGTAATGAATTTACTGTGATATTTTACACGCTAGCCATTGTGTGCCAGGATAAGGTTACCACTCTCCTTCACGAGGCCATCCGTGCTCTGGCTTTCACAAGAGGAGCCAGGGATTTGCCTGGCTTCATCCACATTCTCCTACTTGGCTGGTCTGGGGAACAAGACCGCTGGTTGCAGGATTTGAAGGATGGTCTGGGATCTCGCAGAAGTCTGGAGCCAGCTGGCCCCAGGGAAGTGGCCACCTCCCCCGCCCTGATTCTTTATTTCCCCAGCACAGAGAACTGGTGTTTCACTTACTCCACTAGCTGCTACTCCTAGATGCTAACTACAGGACACATCTGCCTCTAAATAAACAATGAACTTGACTTACTGTTTTCTTGGATGTGGTCATAAAAATTCCTTGTCCAGCAGGGCATCAAATGCTAAGTTTGTCCCTCTTACTTTAACTGAATCTCTGGGAATCTCCTCTTAAGAGTCTTAGATGCCTATTTGCTTGAACTTTATGCACTGAAAAATTAAAAAATTAAGACACACAAGAGTGTAAGGATGTTGATTCTCACACAATAGGTGTGTTCAGAAAGTTCACTTGCTTACTTGTTCATTCATTGAGAAAACGTGTGGTCTATTTGGTGCCAGGCTAGTGCACTGAGAAAGTGAAAAATTCATGGAATCGAGACTCTAATTTGGGAATTAGTCACATGGGCACAGGGAACTTTTAAGGAGAAGAAATCCCCATGTAAGTAAATAATAATAATAATAAATCGATTATGCTTTAAATATCCTGAGAACTGGAGTTCCCTTTGTGGTTGCAGTGGAAACGAATCCTACTAGGAACCATGAGGTTGCAGGTTCAATCCCTGGCCTCGCTCAGTGGGCTAAGGCTCCAGTGTTGCCTTGAGTTGTGGTGTAGGTCGCAGACTCGGCTTAGATCTGACGTTGCTATGGCTGTGGCATAGGCCAGCAGCAGTAGCTCTGATTAGATCCTTAGTGTGGGAACCTCCATATGCCTCGGGATTGGCCCCCAAAAAAAGCCAAAAAAAAAAAAAATGTCCTGAGAACTACTTATTGATGATCTTAAGCAAATTATCTGGAGGGCATATGATGCTTTGGTATAAGAAATTAACTACTCTTGGTTTTATGAATCCAGGGTACTTTTATTTATTTATTTCGGCCACACCGGTGTCATGCAGAAGTTCCCAAGCCAGGATCAAACCTGTGCCACAACAGGGACCCCTGCCACAGCAGGGACAACACTGGGTCCTTAACCCACTGCTCCACCAGGGTACTCCCAGGGTACTTTATTTTTAAATAAGACATACCTACACTTAGTAATTCCACATTACAAAGATCATTCTCCTCATTTTGGACCCAACTACTTTTAAAAGAGGGAACCAGTTGCAGTGTTTCTAACAGTATTGACACTGATTGAAGTTTCTAAGCTCAGAGAGGTTTTCCTGAGGATGCTACACAGTAGAGACCCAAGTTTTAGTCTTAGCCATGTCGCTGATTCATTATGTGGCCCTGAAAAATTGTTTCATTTCTCACCTAAATTTTCTCATTTATAACAGATGCAGGTGAACCAGCTGGCCTATTATAATTTATTCAGTCCTGAATTTTTAAAAATTAAATTCTATGGTTTATAAAAATATAAACCAGAGAGATTCAACTGTCTTAGGAAAGGTAGCACTTTAGGAGGTCGGGATTGGAATTCAAAATTCTTTTGAAATAAAGAAGAACTGGTCATGAAATAAAAGGCATTCCAAAAGTATGAGTGCAAAAAAAAAAAAAAAAAAGCAGCAGCAGCTAACAGAGAAAGATTTCTTAACAATCATAGCATTGATCAAGAAGATTAATTTTCAATCACTGTTGGTTTTCTGTTTTTTGTTTTGTTTTGTTTTTTGTCTTTTCAGGGCTGCACCTGCAGCATATGGAGGTTTCCAGGCTAGGGGTCTAATTGGAGCTACTACAGCTGCCGGCCTACACCAGAGCCACAGCAAGGAGGGATCCGATCCACGTCTGTGACCCAGGGATCGAACCCACAACCTCATGGTTCCTATTGGATTCATTTCTGCTGCACCAGGATGGGAACTCCGTAATCACTGTTGGTTTTTAGTTGCCTTCACTGACAAGAAGATATGGCCAATAAACCATGATGCTTAATGAGAATGCCTACTTCAGAAAGTCTTTACTTAGTGCTATTTTACTGGCATATCATTTATGTATTTATATCTTTCACTGTTCTAAAATACTACAGTGACCGGAAAGCAGCTTGTTAAGAGATTCCCTTCCCGACCAGAAAACTTTCATTTCAGTGATAGGAAACAAATGCTTTTTAATAAAGTAAGAATCTCTTGTAAGCAGATTCAGTGTCATCTTTTCAAAAAGATATATTGAGTAATAAAAAAAAATGGGGCAATCGAGAGTAGCAGTCTCGACGTTTCTGCACCAGAACCAATGGGTGGCGTGTCATGTTGACGGGCATTCGAGATGGCTAGTGGCTTCCCAAAGATGCTTCTCCTAGGTGACATCTCCTGCTAGGTGGAATCTTTGTCCTTGGAAGACGTAGACTGACTCTCTTCTGGCTGCTTGAGTCATCCTGGTTCTTAGCTACATTATTTCCTTTTGTGCTTCTGGTGGGAAATGGTATTAAATAAGAGTGGAGATGAATCTATGGGCAAATTGGTTCTGCTCCTGACAATGTGGTCAAAGGCAGATTTGGCAGCAGCCAGCTGTGGCCAGAGACCCTAGGCGGTGCAACAGTGCCTGCAGCTGCATGGCTAGTCTTGGTACGAGCACAGTGGACTTATTTCCTGGGAAATGTTAGAGGGGACACTGATTGATGAAACCTCCTGCTGAGGGGCAGATGGATGAGGAGATAGCAGTGAAAGCACAGATGAGGAAGAAAGGGAAGAAGCACTAAAGGCAGCAGCAAGGCAGTCACCCTCCTCCGGATTTTATTGCAAAGAGCTATTCCTTAGTTTTCACACTGTAAAGGAGGCGACATCTGTGTTCTTGGAGAAGCATCTTAAAATAAATACCAACAAGAGTTTAAAAAAAACCTAACTTTTTAAAGATCAACCTGACTGGCAAGAAAAGTTTGATACAAAAATGGAAACACATTAGAAAAAAAAAATACCTGGAATTTACATAGTGTCTTATGCCTTTGAAGCAGTTTTCCATGAGCTCTGAGAACTTCAAAGAACTTATAGGAACAATCATATCCTATAAGCCTTCTAAAAGGGCCTGAGAGAGAGGAGGGCAAGGCCAATACTGTCTTTTGCAAAGAAAGCAGAAATATTCAGATTGCCCAATAGCTGCCCAAGGTCATAAAAAAGATAGTTGATTCAAAAGTCAGAAGCAGAGTTCCCGCTGCAGCCAGCAGGTTAACAATCCGACTGCAGCAGCTCAGGTTGCTGCAAAGGCAAAGGTTTGATCCCTGTCCCGTGCAGTGGGTTAAAGGATCCAGCATTGCCATAGCTGGCATAGGTCACAGCTGTGGCTCGGATTCAATCCCTGGCTCCATAAGCCAATGAACTTCCATAAGCCGCTGGTGTGGCTATAAAAAAAAAAAAAAAAAGTCAGAAGCAAAATATTCTGAGGCTAAGCCTGCATGCTCCCCTCTCAAAGGTGCTGCCTCAATCTGGGGCAATCTGGTGTGGTCTGACCCACTAGGACTTGGATCAGACTCTTAAAGTAGTCCTTTGGTTTGCCTGCAGCACAGACAG
The DNA here is from genome assembly GCF_016906955.1 of Phacochoerus africanus. Taxonomy (NCBI): domain Eukaryota; kingdom Metazoa; phylum Chordata; class Mammalia; order Artiodactyla; family Suidae; genus Phacochoerus; species Phacochoerus africanus. The sequence goes on from NC_062551.1 coordinate 110,624,963, forward strand.
CACTGCACTGGAGCATTTCCACTTAAAGATGTGAAATGTGCAGCAGAATCTCGTTGGTAGTCTTAAAAGCCCTGGCTTAATTTTATTAGCTGGTTATTTAACCACAAACCACAATATTTTATTCCACGACAATGGCAGGGGTGGTGGAATGAGGAGGTGGGTGATGAAATTTTGTCTAAGGGCAAAGTGGTCGCTGTTAGAGCAGCAGGAAAAGAACAGAAAACAGCCCAAGAGCAGAGACCAAGAAGAAATGAGGAGACAAGAAAGGATGGAAGAGCAGCAGGAAGGGAGAAAAAGCTGGTGATATGGGAGGGAGACTGGGAGAGAAACGGATGGAGAGGAAAATACTGGAGAGTCAGGAAGAAAGAGATAGAAGAAAAGTATGTGTGAGGGGGGAGTGGGGTGGATCGGACTTGTTTTATCTCATTTCCCATCCACCTGTCTTTTTCTATTCAGCAGGTCAGTTTCAAATACCTCACTGATTGCCCACAGGTCCTCTGGTTCACTCCACGGTAGATCTTACTTGACTCCTCTAAGTACGCTTGGGGAGAGGCTATAAAGGGTTCTCTGGGTCCTACATTTTTTTTTTTTTTTTTTGGCCTCATGGCCAATGGAGCTCCTGGGCCAGGGATCCTACCTGAGCTGCAGTTACAATGTGCTGTGGTTTCATTAGTAACCAACCTGAAGGATCCCTCGTATGTATTGCTTCCTTCTGAAGATCGTGGGAATGAAGCCTAATTTTTAGAGAACTATGGAGATAGATCTTTGACCTTGATGGACAGCTGGCCCCATAAATGAGCTCACAGACAATCGGCACTAAGCCCATAGGATGGAAGATCACAGGCAGCAACGGAAAGCTTACAGACATGATCAGAACAAAGTCAGGAGGGTAAGCACCACCAGTTATTTTTTTCCTACCAACTCACCACAGTACTTAATGAAATACTTTTTTATTTTTGCACACAGCAGAATATGAATAAACAGTACTGATGATGATAAAGCAAGTCTATAAGGGTCCATAATTGAGGGCTCTGATCGCCTTCCAGTAAATGACCTCAGTGATTTCTCCCTTAGGGCAATGGCCCTCAAATGCTTTTTGATTTGTTGTCTACCCATCCCATCCAGCAAATAAAGAAGAAAAGACAAAACCCACCTCTCACGGTGTTAATAAGCACAAATGTCATTTAAGGAAAAATTAAACACTAATGAGGCAACAGGGATTTTGTGGAAATAAAGCATAATGCTTCCTAGGGCAGAAGCTTGACGCCGTCCCACTGCGCAGGAAAAAATCACTGACATGGGGAGGAAGCTCGAGTTAGCAGTTGACACTCTGAGAAGCCCCGGGTAGGGAGTCTTGGTGGTGCTGAGGTTTACATGAAATGACAAGGTGGCCAGCCCTGTGAGCTGACTCTGGGTCCCTGCAGCTCTGAGGCACAGAGTCAGGGTGGGTGGGATGAGGCTGGATAAGACAAGAGACTCAAACACCACCAAGTTCTGGTCTGGGGCGAGGCGTTTCACAGATGAGATGTGCTCAGAGTCACCCCTGGAAGTCGACCAGGCTGCAGGCTCCACAGGGATCGGAAGTGTTTTGTTCACAGTCTTTGCACAGAGCCTGGCATTTATTTACCAGGCTCTAATAAACGTTTGCTGAATTCCAGGAGGGACTGTGAAAGGTGGGTGCACTCCTGATCCCCATCATCTTGCACTTCCCTTCACAGAGGTTTCTTTCTTTCTCCCTTCTCCATTCACCATAGAAAGCACTAGAAACCACTTTAGTAGAGAGATCAGGAGCAGAAGCGGAGACAAAAAACTAACTGGGGGCTGGAACAGGCAGAATGCTCCCAGTAACGTAATAGAGCCGCACTATTTAAACACAGAGACTATGAAAAATGTTGTGAATAACTTAGGTGGACGTTTATTCGGCAATGAAAGTAATAACATTTTTCAATGAAGTAAAATATTTTATGGAATAATCTTATGAATTGACAGCTACTCTTTATAAATTCTATTTAGAAAAATATTACTAACACATCGGCAATGGCACACAGAGGCAGAATGGAACAGAGGGCTCTAGGGCCAGAGCGCTGGGCTTCGATCCTGGATCCATCACATGCCTGCTGTGTGATGTGACCACCCTGTGCTCAGCTTCCCCATCTTTAGGAAGGTAATAATCATGCTTTTGTGATTATTGTGAAAAATCAATAATTCATATAAAAGAATAGACAAATACGACAAGCACTTACTTAGTGCCTGGAATATAACTTTTAAAAAAATGTAAGCTATTATTTTTAATGATGGTTTTAAAAATTTTACAAATGATAATTGTTATTTCTAAAGGATTTAAGGATTATTTTAAAGAGATAGTTACAAATTACCCATCTACACATTTGTCACTTATAAAACTGTCCTTTCTTCTTTTTTTTCTTTTTAGGGCTGCACCTGCACACACATGGAAGTTCCCAGGCTGGGAGTAGAATCAGAGCTGCAGCTGCCAGCCTACACCACAGTCACAGCAACTCCAGATCTGCAATGCTGGATTCTTAACCCCGAGAGGCTAGGGATCAAACCCACATCCTCGTGGATACTAGCTGGGTTCTTAACCCACTGAGCCACAACGGGAACTCCAAAACTGTTCTTTCTTATTCCTTCTGTTTTCTAGTGGTCCTGAGCTTGCTGTGAGGTCCCAGCTTACTTTGCATTGTATACAGTACTATACAGCTACCCAGAAACTTAAACCTCACAAGAGTCATCTTTCTGCCGAGAAAAGAGAATACGCATCATCTGATGCACTTAATGTATATCAAGGAACTTCTTCTTCTTCTTCTTTTTTTTTTGTCTTTTTGTCTTCTTATGGCTGCACCCACATATGGAGATTCTCAGGCTAGGGGTCTAATCAGATCTACAGCTACCAGCCTAGGCCACAGCCACAGCAACATGGGTTCCGAGCCAAATCTGCGACCTACACCACAGCTCATAGCAACGCCAGATCCTTAACCCACTGAGAGAGGCCAGGGATCGAACCCGCAATCTCATGGTTACCAGTCAGATTCGTTAACTACTGAGCCACTACGGGAACTCCTCAATGAACTTCTCATATATATTTTTTATCTTTTCAGGGCCACACCCGAGGCATATGGAGGTTCCCAGGCTAGGGGTGGAATTGGAGCTCTAGCGGCTGGCCTACACCACAGCCACAGCTACTCGGGATCTGAGCCATGTCTGTGACCTACACCACAGCTCAAGGTAGTGCAGGATCCTTAACCCACTGTGGGAGGCCAGGGATCGAACCCGCATCCTCATGGATGCTAGTCAGATTGTTTCCACTGAGACATAATGGAAACTCCAAACTTCTGATATTTTTTTAATGTCCACACCCACAGCATATGGAAGTTCATGGACCAGGGACTGAATCCAATTCACAGCTTTGATCTATGCCATAGATGCGGCACTGCAGGATCCTTTAACCCACTGAGCTGAGGCGGGGATTAAACCTATGCCTATGCAGTGACCCAAGACGCTGCAGTCAGATTCTCAATCTCTTGTGCCACAGTGGGAACTCCAACTTCTGATATTATTAACCATCAATGATAACAAGTAGTAAATTCATTTTTTCCTGCTTTTATTGATTTTTTACTAAATTATATTAACTACTTGTTTGTAAGTCAGTCCAGTATCGTATGGGAAAGTGTTTTGTTGAAACAAATACTCTAAATTGTTAAAGATGTGCTGGCCTTCTCATGGAAATTCTATGCTAAAAGGTAATCAAATGAAGTTAGTAATAATGGCACTGAATTTTCTGGCCTGTTTGTCACCATTTGGGGAATATGATCTCAGTATTAATATTCACTCAGCCATTTACATAAACTCAGATTCAAAATAAATTTCATCACTGGAATTATTTTATCTGCTACTAATGTGCTTGATATATCCTATTTCATGTAGTTGGACTATGGAAATTAAAATGTTAAATTAAACCATGATTACCATGTCTCTCTCGAAAGCTATATTCAGTTGCACGAATATATTTAGTTGCATGGTAATAAAGAAGGAGATAGGAGGAGGTAAAGAACTAGTGTGATTGAAATGTAAAAATAAAATAACAATCGTGGAGAGGGACAGTGGCTGTTCTGGGTAAAAGTCTATATACTCAGAGCCAATTGCCATCAATTGTTAGTGTTCATTTAAAAATCTGTAAAAAAAAAAAAAAAAGCATCAACATCAATTCAATTTATTCTTCAGGAGATAGCTTGAGCAGGAGCCTATTCACTGTTCCTGTTCTAATTAGCATGAATATGGCCCCACATTTGACTCTGACAATACGCTTAACTAAATTAAAGTTAATCCCGTTAATAACACAGGATCACATTTGAGGTAGCAGCTCTAAAACAGAATGTGCATATTTAATATTTTGGTAATAAACAGCAAGTGAACTCGGGGCTGAAAAAGAGCTGGTTTGCGACTTTTTTTTTTTTTTTTTTGCCAACAAAGGGGAAACTGAGGCCCAGGGAGCCTGGGGGAGGGGGAGGGGATGGAGGGATGGACTTGATCCAGGTCCACAGCCTAGAAGCACCTGGTGAGCAGGGCTTCAGTGCCAGCTCTTTCCTCTCTGCCATGTTCCCAGAGAGAACAGGGGTCCTGTGTAACCTTGTGTCCCTCAGTGGACAGCACACGATATGCCACCTAAATTAATGATGACGAAGACTATTTGTTCAGACTCCACAACATCAGACTTCAGGTACCCCCGTGGAGGTCATTAAGTGTAATTCTTTGCTTTTTAATTGCCGTTTAAGCTGAAATTACTATCTCTCCGAGATGGAGATGAAGATAATTCGGAAACTTAGTTGGGGGTGGATGTCAACACACACATGCTAATTGACCTTGATTCACAGGTATTTCAAAAGTGAGAGGAAGGGTAGGGGATAAGGAAAATGTGACAAATTAGAACTAAAAGAAAAAACAAAAAACAGAAATGAAAATAACTGCTGAAAAGGTGGTGTCAGCCACTTCCATATTTTAGCCCTAATAGGTTTAATGCATCCCAAACAAGAAACTGTAAGATGAGTAACTTTCAATAGAAATACCTATCAACGTTGACTCCAGCCTGGCTGGCACCAGAGTCCTGAGATGGGTAAGAACAGTCCCCGTTTGGAACTGGCATGATTTCACAACATCTCAACGCTGGGCTGGCATTACCCATTTATTTTTTGTTTTGGTTTGTTTGTTTTTACCTTTTCAGGGCTGCATGTGCGGCATATGGAAGTCCCCGGGCTAGGGGTTGAATCTGAGCTGTAGCCACCAGCCTACACCACAGCAACACCAAATCCGAGCTGCGTCTGTGACCTATACCACAGCTCATGGCAATAACTGGATCGAGCAAAGCCAGGGATTGAACCTGAGTTCTCATAGTTATTAGTCAGGTTCATTACCGCTGAGCCACAGTGGGAACTCCTGCCCCTGTTTTAATTTCCTAAAGGCTGAGCTATAGGGAGTGCCCACACTTGTCCATGTGGAGCCTCTACTTTTCAGAAGAAAGCTTATCCTTCAGCTGCAGGTAGAAAGCAGAAAAAGGCAGTGATGCTGGGGGAGAGGGGAGATGGAGGGCGATGGGACCACCTGCCTTCTGCCCGGCCCAGCCCTCCCTGGAGAAGGGCGGACCTTCCAGGGCCGTGAAGGGTGAAAAGTTTGGGCCTAGATTATCACAGAGGGCTCCAGCTAGGACAGCCCCTGAGCCCACGAGTAACAACAGTGGCAAGTAGCACTTGGGGAATGCTTACTGTGTGCCTGGCACTATTTTCAACATGTGAACCATACTATCTCATTTAATCGTTATGATGACCTTGCGACACTTCACTAAAAATATCATTACAGACATATTTCAACATTCTGACAGTCAACTTTCCTCAACCAAACACATTTTCCAGGTAGCAATAATCAAAGAGAAAAAAAAAATGCAATAAGAATGCCTGTGTTATAAATGGAGGAAAAAATACTTATCTCACAGGCTGATCTGAGGATTTAATGAGGGAATAAGGTATCTAATACAGAATCACAGGCATGGAAAGGACATAATCAATTTTTTTTTTTTAAAGATCTATCAAAGTTGCATTCCATCTAGCTACAGAATTCTAAGGGCTGGATTTACAGTTATTAAAAACTTCTACACTAGATTCCTGTGGATTAATGGTTCACTTTAAAAATAGACACAAGCAAAAAAGCCAGCACAGAAGAATATATATACTGTAAAACTTCATTTATGTGAAATGCTAGAAAAGGTACAACTGTAACTAATCCACAGCAGCAGGCAGCAGATCTAGGGGCAGGGCTGAAGCAGGGGGGTGACCTGGGAGGAACCAGAGGAAACTTTCTAGGGTGATGGAAATATTCTAGACCCTGATGGGGGGGAGGGCATTACATAGGTGTACCTGCTTGTCAAAACTCACTGAATTTACAAACTGGATGCATTTTGTTGTATGCAAGTCAACCTTGATAAAGATGATTGAAAGGAAGCAGTTCTAGGGAAAAAAAAGTACAAAATCTCACAACTGAATATTTAACCAGATGTCTTTTATCTTGTACGCTCTTAGTGAGACTGACCTACTATCCATGTTGTAGGTGGAATTGTGTCCCCTCAAATATTCATATGTTGAAGTCCTAACTGCCAGCACCTCAGAAGGTGACCTTACTTGGAAATAAGGTCATTGGAGGTGTAATGAGTTTAGATAAGGTCACATTGAAGCAGGGTGGGCCCTAACCCAGTATGACTGGTGTTGTTAGAAAAAGGAGAAACTTGGACAGAGACAAGCACACAGGGAGAACCCCATGTGAACAGGAGGGCAGAGATCAGGGTGATGTGACTACAAGCCAAGGATGGCCAGCAAACCACCAGAAGCCAGAAGACAGGATGAAACAGAGTCTCCCTCACAGCCTCAGAAGGAACCAAACCTGCCGACACCCATCTTATCTTGGACTTTCGGCCTCCAGCCTGTGAGACAATACATTTCTGTTGTTTAAGTCACTTAGTTAGTGGTACTTTGCTAGAGCAGCCCTAGAGAACTCAGCTATAATTGTCTCACGTTGAATCAAATCTTAATGGCATCTGTCCCCCAGACAAGAGTCTACCAGATTCTGCTGAACAGCAAATCTGTGTAGAGCTCACGCATAATCAAGGCTAGTGTTTTCTGAGCACCTACTATGTGCCATGTCCTTTATGTGAGTCAACTCGTGGAACCTCTGCAATGACCCTATGGTAAGAATTAATATAACACCACTTTTAGGCAGAGAAAGGTGAGGCTTCTGGAAGTAAACTAATTTGACCAAGTTCCCAAGCCAGTAAGAGGCTGGGGAACTAAGGCAGATTTCAAGCATCTCCCACAGCACTTGGACGCTGCTCCTCGAATCTGGAAACAGTATCGGTGGCTGACAGCCACGTGGGTATCCCTTGCAGTTTCTCAGTTATTAGAGGTAAAATTATTCTAAATAGTACAAATAAACTTTCAGATGCATTTTTCTAAATTTGCCAAAAAGTTACATTTTCCCTGGTGATGGAGACTTGTGTTTCCTAAAATGTTCCAAGTAGCAGTGCTAGGTATTACCAGGCAAGAGAAGATGACGAGTTAATGGTCAAATACATTTGGGAAACACAGAGTTAGACAGGTTTCCTTAAATGGGGTTTCAAGATGATGCCACTACTCCCTCAAACTCATTGGAGCCAATCGCAGGACCAGTGTTCCCCTTCACTTCCTCTGGGCAAAGTCCATCATGTACAAGGTCTTGCTTTCTGTTTGAACTAGCCATGGCTATTATAAGACTCAATTCCTGCATCCATCAGATGTGGATAATAATCAATGTTTTACTCTCTCAAAGGGTGGTTGTTGAGGTCAAACTAGGTAATGTATGTGAAAGGACATTAAAATTGGACAAATTGTAAACTTAAGGCAAGCCTTGGGTGGTTTCATGAAAATCTTATATGTATTTGAGGGTGAAGAAATAGCAGTGGGGTGCCTCCCTTTGCCTACTGCTGATTCCTCTTTGCTAATTTAAGAAAAGCGGCTAGCAGATTGGAAAAGGCCATTTGTGGAAGATGATGAAGGTTTAGGTGATGGAACTCTGGCTGGGACCATTCAGAACCATTCCCAGGCTCCAGGGCCTGACCACTCTCCCTGGAACCCAGCCACTGCAGAGGGGATCCAAGCAGAGAACAAACTGGAATCTGCAGTCTGGGAACACCTTGGCCAAACAGGGTTTGAACACTATGTTAAGGGATAGGAAGGTGTTAACTCATGACCTTCTCAGCTGTTACCTGGGTGGCTTTCTAGCGCGTATACCCTGAGATCATCAGCTGGGGTGTCTCACGCTGTCCTATTCTGGAGGTACATCTAGGGGCTGCCATGAAGTGAGATGCTCACCCTGACAACTGGATTAGGATGCTGACCCTCACCTGCACAAACTGCCTGCTTCCCAATAGGGGGGCCTGCCTGTCACTGGGCACATATCCACACTTCTCTTGGACCACATCTGCCTGCTAGGGAGAGGGAGGGGACAAGATCAAGGTGCTCACAAGCAACTGGATCACTCTCAGCACTTGGTGGGAAAGAAAAGACTCCAAAAGATTTCACTGAGAGTATAGATAATGAGGAGCTCCTGTCCTGGCACAGTGGAAACGAATCTGACTAGGAACCATGAGGTTGTAGGTTCGATCCCTGGCCTCGATCAGTGAGTTATGGATCCAACACTGCCATGAGCTATGGTGTAGGTCGCAGACACGGCTCAGATCTGGAGCTGCTATGGCTCTGGCATAGGGTGGTAGCAACAGCTCCGATTAGACCCCTAGCCTGGGAACCTCCATATGCTGCGGGTGCAGCCCTCAAAAGACGAAAGACCAAAAAAAAAAAAGAGAGAGAGAGAGAGTATACATTATGAGACTATTCAAGTTTTTCCAAAACTTTCGGTCTCTACAGAGAGAATCAGCTCAATTGAACTATACATACGATTTAAATTTTCCCCCTTAGCAGTGATTTGTACTACTTCTGTGAACCCCCAAATTCACTCATGCCCACGAATCAATATCCCAATGACTCGGTTCCATTTTCTTTCTATATTGTCTCATTTTCCCCCATACCTTTGAGCAGCTGCCACACACCCAAACATTTAAGACAACTCAACCTTTCAAAACACACATGGACACATGCAGTACATGTGAATATGCATATTAAGTGTCTGAATCATATGAATGCCTAAGCAAATGTAACAGTGGTTGTCTCAAGGGAGGAAAGTGGGGAACTGGAAGTTAGGGGTAGGTGGCGAGGTCATCTTTCCAGGCACATTTAAAAAATTCAATAGGCGCATGTGTTGAATTATGAACTATTCTTTAAATTAAGAAAAGGATCTAAAGGCACAAAAGCATATATGCCCTTCCAGAGTTATTTGTCAGAGCCACGACTTTTACTCTTCCCCTAACAAAATGCCTTGATCTCACTGTTTACACATACTGCCTGGATAAACTCTACCCAAAAGGAAAAGCCTCCAAAAACACAAAAATGGCCCTCTGGAAAGAATGCTGAATATCAAGAGTTCATTCCCTAAAAACATCCCTCTCCTAGAAAAGCCAGCCAATACCAGCTACTGGTTTCCAGAGCCTTCCTTTGATGAGGCTGGCAAAGAGCAGAACTACCCAAACAATGTTTCAAGTCTTGGTTTATTTCTCATAATGCATCTCTTTCTACCAATAAGGATTTTCCAGGAGGCCTCAGGGGTTAAGAGGAAGATTAGCAAAACCATCACTGGGTGCGCCAGTGTGCCAGGCTTTGTGCTAAACGAGGTAAGGATGCCTGATGGATCAGAAGTAGTTAAGAGGTGAAGTAACCCGCTTCAGGCCTCAAACTTCGGAAACACACATGCTCTGGTCGCTTTGTAATCTGCTCATGTCCTGCACTGAGTTCTGGGACGTGATTCCTCTGTGTGAGCCGGTGTCCTTAACTCATCACCCACCGCCAGTAAAGTCCAACCGACTGTCCACCTCACTCCCCTCTCGGCAACCTGGAATTCAGCTTAACTGGGTACTTGCCAAAGATTTTCCAAAACGTTTGCAGTAGATGTTCCCAGTCTCTGAAACACTCTTCCCAGAGTGGGCCCCTTGTGCCCCATCTAAGTGGCCTCATGTCCCCATAACCACCTGTCGTGTCCCCAAGGTTTCCTGTTCTGCAGAACACTGACTACTACATCCTATTTTCTGTTACCTATTTCCCCTTTCTGTCTGTTTTGCCCCCTAGAATATAGAAACTCAGGGAAGGCAGGGCCCTTGTCAGTCAGATGGACAGCTGTCCTTTCCAGAGCCACTGCGGCAGCTGTGATAGGTGTTTAACCTAAAAGTAGCTGAGAAATATGCAAATGACTTAGGTATTGCTAAGCTCCACCCACAGGGCAGGGCCCTCAGTTCTCACAATCCTGGAGGCAGGAGACCAGTCTTTAAAACCATTTCCCAGAGTTCCCAGTGTGGCTCAGCAGAAACAAATCCAACTAGGAACCATGAGGTTTCGGGTTCAGTCCCTGGCCTCCCTCAGTGGGTTAAGGATCTGGTGTTGCCGTGAGCTGTCGTGTAGGTCGCAGACGCAGCTCAGATCCTGCATTGCTGTGGCTGTGGTGTAGGGTGGCAGCTGTAGCTCTGATTGGACCCCTAGCCTGGGAACCTCCGTACGCTGAGGGTGCGGCCCTAAAAAGGGGGAGAAAAAAAAGAGCATTTCCCTCTGGTTGCCGTGCAGGGAACAAAAACTTTTTTTATTCCTCCTTGAGGAATAAAAAAATGCATTAAATTGTGAGTTAGTTGAATATGAGGAGAGACCAGCCAGGAAGCAGCCCTTCTTGACATTTCTGGGGACCCGGGAGCAACTGGAGAAGGGAGATGGGTCCTTTTCGTGCACGATGAACTTCCTGGGGTCATAGTTCATGGGCTTCAGGAAATGGAGGGTCCTTCCAGCTCCATGAGGCTGCGGTCTAGATAAACAGTTCTGAAACAGGGGACTAAGCATCTTCCTGCTTCTAAATAGTTGTGTGTTTTAGTGAGCAATAGAAAATACAGCTAGCACATCAAAGCTGTGATTTTGTGGCTGTCACTGGGGATGAGTATAAAAGAGTCAACAGAAAAATACTAGGTAAATATGGGAGTTCCTGCTGTGGCGAAGCAGGTTAAGAATCCAGCATTGTTGCTGCAGCGGCTCTGGTGGCTGCTGTGGCTCGGGCTTGATGCCCCCCAGCTCAGTGCAATGAGTTAAGGATTAAGCCTTGCCAGCAGCTGTGGCGTAGGTGGCAGCTGTGGCTTAGATTTGATCCCTGGCCGGGGAAGTTCCATGCCATGCATGTGGTCAAAAAAAACCAACTAGGTAAATATGAACACTGGCCATCTAGAAAGTCATGACATCCTCACACTGTGACGTCAGAGAAGTGATTCCTACTTTACCCCTATTTCTTCCAAGGTATCTAGAGGGATGCTGGAAACCAAAATGACCTGGGCAAAGCCTTTCTAATGGAGAACATGACCTCGGATCAAGAAGCTTAACGCCTAAGAGGCTCTTCTCTAAAGAATTGGTATTTTCAGCCCAATTCTCTATGCAGACTTTTGAGATTTTTTTCCCCAACAATTTTTAAACCACAGGGTCTACAATGACCAGTTTCCCTTGGCTTTAAAGCAACATATTTTCTGTGCAAAGTAGCAATGAATAAAAAGCAGAGCCCTGAACACTAATGCTTTAACCTCTTAATCCCCAAACTACCTTTCTCTGTTTTTTAAAGGCCGCTGATGCAAACATTGTCTCCAGCACTTTTTTTTTTTTTTTTTTTTTGCTTTTTAGGGCCACTCTGAGGCATATGGAGGTTCCCAGGCTAGGGGTCAAATCAGAGCTGTAGCTGCTGGCCTACACCACAGCCACAGCAATGCAGGATCTGCGCCTCATCTGTGACCTACACCACAGCTCATGGCAATGCCAGATCCTTAACCCACTGAGTGAGGCCAGGGATCAAACCTGCATCCTCATGGATGCTAGTCAGATTCGTTAACCGCTGAGCCACGACAGGAACTCCTATCGCCAGTACCTTTAAGAAGCACAGCTTCTCTGCTTCTCCTCTGGCCCTTTAGGAATAGAAACCCACCCTGCAATGCTCAGGAAAGGCCCAGAACACTTCTTCAGCTGGCTGCTCTGTGCTTTGGGAGGGTCAAGTGTGGGTCTCTGCCCTCTGGCCCAACCCCTCAAAGAAAAAAGGAAGAAAACCTTCCTTGAAATGTTAACTACAGACAGCTTTAAAAAATGGGGCAGGGAATACTTTCAGAGAGGAGAATAAAGCTGGAATTTGATGCCTTATCATTTTAACGTCCTAATTCCAGGTCAATGACTGAATTTTTCTTTTAGCTACAAAAAGTACTCAAAACCAGAACAAAGCTGATATTAGGGTTCTATCAAGATCTCAGAAGGGGAGAAGGAAAAACTAATTTTTATGTGTACGTGCAAGGAGATGACTGCAAACAAGCCAATGTACACACAAATAAATACATAAACAGAGATGAATACAGGGAGCAGAGGTGTGAGGGCAGTGAATCCACCTCCATGATACTTCCCTGGTGGATGCATGTCCTTGCATGTTTGTCCAAACCCATACAATGTACAACACCAGGAAAGGTACACTATGGAGTTTGCATGCTCAGGAGGTATCAGTGGAGGGTCCCCAAATGTAATGGGGTACCACACTGATGCGGGATGTAGCTAGTGGGGCTTGCTGTACTGTGTGGGGACACAGTGGACACTCTCTGAATGTTGGCTGTTTGTTGGGAACCTAAAATTGCTCTTAAATAAAGTTTACCAATGAAAAAAAATACATTTAAGGAGTGCCCTTCGTGGTTCCCAACTAGGATCCATGAGGATGTGGGTTCGATCCCTGGCCTCGCTCAGTGGGTTAAGGATCCAGCGTTGCCGTGAGCTGTGGTGTAGGTCGCAGACAGAGCTCAGAGCCTGTGTTGCTGTGGCTGTGGCGTAGGCCAGCAGCTACAGGTCCGATTCAACTCCTAGCCTGGGAACTTCCATTAGCCACAGGTGTGGCCCTAAAAAGCAAAAAAATAAAAATAAAATAAATGAAAGAAAAAGAAAAAATACATTTAACAAAATTACACTTGTTGTTGCATATCACAGTACATTTTTTTTTTCCCCAGAAAAAGCTAGCAAATAGGAGCCTGAAATCTACACACTGTCTCTCTCCGCACATGCACAGTACTTGACATCAGTTAAAATGATGCCAAATGGTGCCAATCTTAATTCTGAGAAACCTGAGCCCCAGCGCATTGCACAGAATGCAACCCATCCACTTCCTCCCTGGTCTGAGAAACACTTTCAGACAGTGTGCCTATTTTATCTAGCTTTCCTTTCGATAAAATGGTTTCCTACCTTGAATGGGGTCCTCCACTTTGCTACTGACTCACTTGAAACACAAAGGATGTTCGCCGGTTGAATGAGGCCAGCCCTTGATGTGGGAGCCTGGATCCTTTCTGACCAGGGTCCCAGACTCTCCAGAGAGCGCAGTGGGCCCGACAGAGGAGGTGAGGCCACAGTGTCTTCTGAGTCTAACCTGGATCTGTCTTTTCCCTTCGAGATTTTAGAAAAGTAACCGAAATGTTAACAAGACAACCCAGAGCCAGGGAGCCCAGCTGTCCTTGGGATGGCTACTCTCTGACTCCTCCCCACCAGCATGTCAACATGTTCATGTCTCCCCCATGTTAAAAGTATATAAAATCCCCCCAAATTCATCTCCAGCCCCCAGATCCCTCCAGTTGCCGCTGTCCTGATCACTTTCCTGGACAGTCAAACCTGAAAGCAGCTGTTTCCCTTTCCTCCAGCCATATGGCCTCTAAACCCTGCCCAGTGCCCCCCAAACTCCTCCGCAGAGAAGCCAGGGGACATATGCATGGTCTCATCTTACTTGAAATCTCAGCTGCATTAACAAAACCCACACTCCCTCTGGTCCTGATACACATACCCTCCCTCCCCCCAAGTCCCACCACCTAGCCCCTGGCTGTATGCCAGCAACGGCCTGCTCTGTCCCCACCACCAAACATTCAAGTTACACAGGGCCCTCTCTTACTCTACTGCTAAGGATTTCTTTGTTAACGTGGTGTATGACATGGATTGATTTGCGTATGTTGAACCATCCATGAATCCCACTTGGTTGTGGTGTATTATCCTTATGCGTTGCTGGATTCGGTTGGCTAAAATTTTGCTGAGAATTTTTGCATCTGTATTCATCAAGGATATTGGACTACAATTTTCCTTTTAGGTAGTATCTTTGTCTGGTTTTGGTATTAGGGTGATGGTGGCTTCATAAAATGTCTTTGAGAGTGTTCCTTCTTCAATCTTTTGGAAGAGTCTAAGAAGGATTGGTTTAAGTTCTTGGAATGTTTGGTAAAATTGGCCTGTGAAGCACTGGTCCTGAATCTTTGTAGGGAGGTTTTTATTATTATTATTATTATTCCATATTCAATTCCATTTCTAGTGATCGGTCTGTTCAAATGATTCAGTGTTGGTGGGCTGTGTTTCTAGAAAGTCATCCATTTCTTCTAGGTTATCAAATTTGTTGGCATACAACTGTTCATTATGGATTTCTTTTTATGCAAAATAATCCACTCAAAGTGGCTTCAGCGATCATCTACAAACTGGTTCCCTTCCAAATTTTATCCTCCAGATGGTTTTCACCAGACCTGCTTATCTACCTGCTTATCTGATGCTTTCTTTGGGTGTCCCATGAGCCTCTCAACTCCAGTATTTCCAAAGCCAAACCTGTCATCTGCCCCCAGGCTCCCCCTGCAGAGGCCCTTGTCTCAATAAGCAGCTTCACCATTCACCTGCCTGTCCCCCAAACTATTTCTGCCCCCTCCACACCAACCTCCATGCTCTGTGGCACTCATGGAACCATCTAGTACTTCTCACTCCCACTACTACTGTCTTAGTCCTTGGACACCATCACCTCTCCCTTGCTCTAGTTCCTCTGCAATCCAAGTATCTCAAGGGAAGAGAATTTGTTAACAACAGCAACAACAAAAAGCAAGCAGAGTGGAACCTGATCTTCTCTGCTTACAGCCCATCCATAACTGCCCAGATCACAGATGAGGTCTGAAACCTTTAACATGGTCTAGACACCATAATGCCAGTGCTGAACCCTTCAGGTTTCTCACTCACTCTTTCCCCCTCACTCTCTATGCGCAAAGCCCACAGACCTCCTTTCTGTTCTGGAACATTCTGGAAGGTACCAGGCTCTTCCCTGTCTCGGGCCTTTGCTCATGCACCTCTGCCTACCACACTGGTGCTCAGATCAAACTCCCTTCTTCTCCTTTCTGTTCTCTCTATGCTCCCTTAAAGGGAACACTAAGAGCAAAGCCCAAGGGAGAATAAGAACCAGGAGAAATAGCTAAGTTGAAAAGAGAAAAGCACCAAGACAGACAGACAGACAGACAGGTAGGTTTATACCCTTTTATTTACTGTACTTTGCCCTCTCAGACCATATTCTTTAACATTAAAAGAAAAACCCAAGCACGCAGTGCCTAAGCCAGAACAGAATTCCCAAACGGAATTAGCTAACTGTGAAGATCTGATTTTATTCTATCTGTAAACAGTCAAAAAGGTGTCTGGAGCCCCTGATCAAATCTCATAAAAGAAAAATGGGATTAGTGACAATAGTCATTGATATTTCCTAACATGATATATGATATGTACTAACACTGACAGAACTAACATAGGAGAGCAACAAAAGGCCAAATAACCAAAAAGCCCCACAAAGACAACTGGACAGGCAGACACAGACAGACAGACAAGCAAATGGAATTCTTTTTCCTAAATGCAAATTATAACACTGATCCCCTAAAGGGGGAGTTCTTTCCCTAACAAATTCACAACTGTGTACTGTCAGTTCTATAATTTGGGCAAATATTATGTATTAGATGATTCTGTGAAATCAAATGGATTCTTTCATAAAAGGGTTTCTCTTCGTTGTTATGGGGTTGGAGGTTGAGCCCAGGAAAGGAAGAGGAGAAATGTGGGCTCTGGGGAAAGGGAAAAAAGAAAAGAAAATCTGAATAGGCTTGAGGTTAGAGAGGTGAAGAACAGTGGTCCAGAGCTAAAGCACAGAAGAGGCCCAAGTGCAGGCATGGTGACCTTGGGTAAGTCCATCTTCGTCTGCAGAGGATACAACTCACTGCCTAGACACACACCTCCACTAGAACAGCATGGCTACAACCACGTTTAACCTGGCTGCTGATTTATCTGGGTGGATGTGATCCCCACTGGGTGCTAAGAAATCAAAAGAGAACAAATGATTGGAACACATGCAGGGCAGAATTGACTTACTCTTTAGGGCACTGTCTTTTTTTTTAATTTTTTTAATTTTTTTTTTTTTTTTATGGCCACACCTGCAGCATATGGAAACTCCCAGGCCAGGGGTCGAACTGGAGCTGCAGTTGCAGGCCTACACCACAGCCACGGCAACACTGGGCCAAGCTGCCATCTGCGAACTATGCCACAGCTTGAGGCAATGCCGGATACTTAACCCTCTAAGTGAGGCCAGGGATCAAACCCACATCCTCACAGAGACAGTATCTTGTCCTTAACTCACTAAGCCACAAGGGGAACTCCCAGGGCACTATCTTAATTGGCCACCTTCAGAGCAGGGCATGGCGCCAGGCCACCATAGGTGTACAAAAAATATTTACAGAAAGGTGTTTTTTTTCCTGATGTGCCACTGGAGGAGCTTTTTATTTCCAACCTTTACATCTAAAAACTTAAGTTGTCATTTTTTCAAATGAGAGTAAAATATTTAGATCTGTTCTGCTCAAGGCTAGGAGGGCAAAGATTATAAATTAATCTTTAATGTTATTACAAAATATTTTTATTCATTTCTACAAATATTTTTGTGCACATAAAAATGTGCCCACCACTGTGTCAGGCACTGGGAATAGAGCAGGGAGAAAAGGAAGCAGGAGTTCCCGTTGTGGCTCAGCAGTAACAAACCCGACTAGTATCCTGGCCTCGATCACTGGGTTAAGGAGCCAGTGTTGTCATGAAGC
This sequence comes from Phacochoerus africanus, assembly GCF_016906955.1. Classification (NCBI taxonomy): domain Eukaryota; kingdom Metazoa; phylum Chordata; class Mammalia; order Artiodactyla; family Suidae; genus Phacochoerus; species Phacochoerus africanus. Next base: position 110,642,052 of record NC_062551.1, read on the forward strand.
TTGCGGCATAGGTTGAAGGTTGTGGCTGTGGTGTAGGCTGGCAGCTGCAGTTCCGATTGGACCCCTAGCCTGGGAACTTCCATATGCCGCAGGTGCAGCCCTAAAAAAGCAAACAAACAAACAAACAAACAAACAAAAAAAAACAATGTCCCAGGAACAGGCCCTATGCAGAGTGTTGAATGAATAAAAATCATGAAATATTAATTCTCTTAAAAATATTCAGCCATTAGTTTTGAAAGGCTACTCTGCACTGGGCAAATATAAAATAATCCTAGAAAATTTCCACTGTAGGTTGAGATACATCAAGTCAGATACATTTCTTTAAATGCAATATTAAGTCAAATATCATTAAAAAAAGACATACATCCTTAAAACATAAATCACAACTGGAAATGGCAACAGACACTAGAAAGTATCCCAAGATATGTTTAACTTTAAACAGCCTGAGTTCACACCGAGCACAAATGCGGACTCTAAAGCAGAATTTCCCTCCGTGTCTTTTAACTGCCATCTAATTTTACAAACATCTGATTTGTAAAATTCTGATTTGCAGACATTCTTGCAAGGATGGAATCATAGGTTCTTAGGGCAGAAGGGATGTGTCACCTGACCAGGTATTCCGGTAATGCTTGTCTCATGGAGAAGGGCAGCTTGTAAATTGGTTCAGGTGAGTTAGCCTGACTAATACCCGGTGAGGTGAGGGCAGGAACCAGGAACCATCAACCACACCAGGTGAGCTCATTCTCAAATGCTAATCCCATGACCCTCTAGCATCACAAATATGGACTAACAAGGGCCCACCCATGTTGCTGTTTTCCTTTGATTCCATCAATAATGCCTCAGCTGCTTCCTTGCACAGAAGCAGGGAGGAGAGCACACATTTTCCTGAGCGAGGCAGTTTGGGGAAGTATATCCCCAAGAAAGAAGACCCCAGTCCTTTGAAGGCATGGGGGGGTGGGCTTGCTCAGGCTAGAAATCAGCTGGATAAAGTCTGCAGCGGTCCTGGCATACAGGCTACACGTAACCCAGCAAGTGAGGAGAGGGGGCTTTGTCGCCCAGGAAGGAGATTCTGAGCCCAGGGATCAGGATCACTTCCTGACTCTGGATCAGACTCTGCTACTCATCTCTCTGGGCTTCCACATCCTCACCCTGCCCTACAAGCTGAGGTGGTCAGAAGTGTGATCCACCTGCGTTCTTAGGAAGGGAGTGATGCCAACACCCTGTCCAGCATAGGTCACCAGTCCATCCCCTAGTATTTTAATTAGGTAAACTAGAAGTCTGATTTAAAAGTGCCTATGTTTACCTGGAAGAGTGGATGAGGCCAGCCACAGGTCCACTAGCTCTGGGCTTAGGCAGGGCCTCCTTTATGACTAGGTTAGGATATGTGGTCAGTGTGAGTGGCCTGCTCGCTCCTGATGAGTGGGACAGATGGAGAGAGAGAGGGAGGAGCTGACCAGTCACTTCGGTCTACTTTAATGACAGTTTTTGTGAGTTTTAATGTCTGTCTCTCCCACTTGAATGTCAAGTCCAGGAGATATGATGAGATCTTCTGTCTTGTTCTTTACTGGGTCATCAGCAACTAGCATATAACAGATGCTCAATAAATATTTGTTGACTGGATGGTCAAGTGAGACACCTAGGATATAGTCCTGGTTGGCCATTTCTGTTTTTTCTTTTTTTCTTTTTTTGTCTTTTTGCCATTTCTTGGGCTGCTTCTGCGGCATATGGAGGTTTCCAGGCTAGGGGTCGAATCGGAGCTATAGCCGTTGGCCTACGCCACAGTCACAGCAATGCCAGATCTGAGCCGCATCTGCGAACTACACCACAGCTCTCGGCAACGCCGGATCCTTAACCCACTGAGCAAGGCCAGGTATCAAACCCGCAACCTCATGGTTCCTAGTTAGATTCGTTAACCACTGAGCCACGACAGGAACTCCTGGTTGGCCATTTCTTAACTGAACATCCTGGTGCAGGCTACTTAGTCTCTCTAGACTATGAGATTGCTACGGGGATTGAATGGAATCATGTACACTGAGTATTTCCAGTAACATGTTATGGACATGTCTCAGCTACTGGATTGACCATGGGGACAAATTCTTCAGGAATGAGATGTGTACCCAGGGACCAAAAAATGCATTAAAGGCTAATAATCTAATTACAATTCACATTCTTTGTGATGCAGATAATATTTATTGACTTCATTCCTAAACATGTCGGTGTAAACTAAATTGAGACTAAAATGTGAAATATTTGATGATTTATGTCAGTTGAGCAAGTACTTTATTTGCCATGTAGGAAAAGAGAGTTAAAAGCATGACATAATTTCTCTCAAATTAGCACTGTGATACAAAGAGGACCACTGTTCTAGGCAAGACACTGCCAGGGAGTTTCATATTCTTTACTGTATCTGGATCAGATCTTCTCTGGTTGAAAAGGGGCTGTAAGAATGGTTTTTAAACTATTATTTTTTTAAAAAATCCTGCAAATTATCATCTGATCACATGTATTGTTTTTAATGATAAAAGTTTAAAAGATTTTGGTTTCGTATTCTATTTGATTAAGATATTTTATTTATTCAAATAACTTTTTTTTTGGTCTTTTTAGGGCTGCTCCTGCAGCATATGGAGGTTCCCAGGCTAGGGGTCCAATTGGAGCTGTAGCTGCAGGCCTACACCACAGCTCATAGCAACGCCGGATCCTTAACCCACTGAGCAAGGCCAGGGATCGAACCTGCGTCCTCACGGATGCCAGTCAAATTTGTTTCCGCTAAGCCATGACATGAACTCCCATTCGAATAAATTTAGAACATGCTTTACTGGAACTACAACATCCTAATGAGAATTATAAATGAAAAATTAATTCCTATAAATTTATTGCTTACAATTAGAAAAAATCAAATTGGGTATTCTTTAATGAAATGGATAATTTTATTGAACACTGAAGAAGACATATTGTCACTACCTGTAAGTCATTTCAACTTTTTTCTGTTTAAGATCTACTTAAAAGTTAGTCCAAAATTAATCCTTGAAACATTTTATATTTATTTAAATTATCCTCTTGTATAAAGGAGGAGAGGATAAGAGCTTGAGGATTTAATTTTGTTTTTATATTTTAGGGAGTTACACTTGATTCAAACAGGGATACCTAGAATTTAATATCCATTTTTCTCTAAACTTGACAGTTTTTATTACTTGCCTTTTGATTATCATTATTTTATTCTTACCAGAGATTTGGGTTCTCTAGCTGATTTCTCTGCACTTCTCCATTCTTTCACCTGTGTTTATAAATATTTCGTTTGTGTTTTTTCGATTCTCTGTCTTAGCTTTAAAAGAGAATATTGAAGATCAGCTGTAAATTGCATATAACTCCTCTATTTTTCCTCAAGTCTGCCAAAAATCTATAAGAAACTGCAATTTTTAAAGTTATCAGTTATTGGGCACTTACTGTGGGTTTTACCACTCACGAGAGTATAGTCAGCCCTCCATATCAATGGGTTTCCACAGCCACAGATTCAACCAACCACAGATGAAAAATATTGGAAAAAAAAACTTCTAGAAAGTTCCAAAAGGCAAAACTTGAATTTGCCACACACCAGCAACATAACACACACACTGTATTTACGACTGCTTACATGGCATTTACATTGTGTTAGGCACTATAAGTAACAGAGAGATGACCTAAAGTACACAGGAGGATGTGCACAGGTTATATGCAAATACTACACCATTTTATACAAGGAACTTGAGCAACTGTGGGGTCCTGGAAACAATGCTCTGAGGATACAGAGGAACAGCTGGATTCCCATTATCCCGATCAAACAGATGAGAGACCAAGCAACTTGCCTAAAGGGCAAGTCGGGGTGATTATTCTCTCTCCCCCTACCCCCCCCCTTTCTTTTTTTTGGTCTTTTTAGGGCCACACCCGGCTCATGTGGAGATCCCCAGGCTAGGGGTAGATCAGGAGCCGTAGCTGCTGGCCTACGCCACGGCCACAGCAACACCAGATCCAACCCATGTCTGCAACCTACACCACAGCTCATGGTAACGCCAGGTCCTTAACCCACTGAGCAAAGCCAGGGATTGAACCTGTGTCCTCACGGATGCTAGTCAGGTTCCTTTCTGCTGAGCCACAATGGGAACTCTGGGATAATTATTCTCTTAACTTGAACTTGGTCTACCCTTTAGAACTGATGGAGAATGTTAGTTTGCTCTCGAAGTCATCTAACACTGGAGGTACCCCCCTTTCTTTTTTTGCTATTGTACCTTTTCCCTGTTTCCTTTCAGTTACCATGTCACCAAACTGTCCTTTAAACCTTGTTATCTGCTGTCACCAACGAAAGAGCTACATGTCTGTGGTCATCACTTCCCAGCAATGTTCCTGCAGTAGGAAGCCAGGTGACCCCAGGATGACAGAAGCCATCCAGCTGGCCTGTGCCGGCTGGGCGGGAACTGGCTGCTCAGAGCAGCAGGAAGGAAATGGCTCAGTGGGAAGGCCTGTCATCCTGTGCCAAGAGGTAAACCCTTGCCTCATAAAGCATCTTAGGCTTATTAAACATTTTCTAGTTGTCAGACACTTGATTGTCATTTTTATTGGTTCTTTTTACTAGTCATAACTGCATCAGAGCTGTGTTCACTTTTTCTTTTAATTAAGTACTCTGGCTGAGGTGGAAAAGACGGAAGGCCTTGGGAAGATCGTCTTCAACTGCCAGTCAGGGAACAGACAGAACTGTAGCGGAGTTCCCGTCGTGGCATAGTGGTTAACGAATCCGACTAGGAACCATGAGGTTGCGGGTTCGATCCCTGGCCTTGCTCAATGGGTTAAGGATCTGGCATTGCCGTGAGCTGTGGTGTGGGTTGCAGACCCGGCTCGGATCCTGCGTTGCTGTGGCTCTGGCGTAGGCCAGCGGCTACAGCTCCGATTACATTAGCCTGGGAACCTCCATTTACCACAGGAGTGGGCCTAGAAAAGGCAAAAAGCAAAAAAAAAGAAAGAAAAAGAACTGTAGCCCCTTCTCCGTGAGGTCAGCCCTCAACCACAGCAGACAGGGCTCCCCAGCACTCAGCCTCACAGTAAGGAAAGACCCCCAGTCAGTCTGGATACAGCTGTTGGCCCCTGAAGTTGAAGTGTGCACTGCACCCTTTCTATTTTCCACTAATCTAGAACATTCCCTTTGATTTTCCTGAAACACCAAAAGCACGAAAAAATCACATTAAGACTCTTAGTTTTTAAAAAAACATTTCCGTCCACATACTTGTGCTTTGGTGTCTGTTTCCTTCTTTCCTTTCTTTCGGGCCTAACTGCACTGCTTTTATAACTTCAGCTATAAAGGAAAGCCCCAAAAGTGCGACTGTAGAAGCCTGGACCTGGACTTGGAACGGGAAATTTAACTTCACCCCTTGGTAGCGAGATGAACTTGAGAAACTGCCCGACCTCTCCGAGGGTCCGTTCTCCTCATCTATAGGAAGGGCACAATCACAGTTCCTATCCCCCCCTTCAGCATGCTTCGACTGAGGGTAGAGCATCACAGGAGCCATCCCTCATCAGTGTTTATCCTCCAGGTTACGTGTCAGCCTCCCCCATGGGACTCTGAATCCTCTGGGCACAAGGAATTTATTTGTGTCCCCACTGTCTATCTGGTCCGGTACCTGACAATAGGAAGCTTCCTTAGCCTGAAATCACAAACAAGAGAGCCCTCCTCAAATGCACCATCCTCACGTACCTTAGCAACTGATTACACCCAGTGTGGACCCCAGACTTGAGAGGTGACAGAGATAACACTGGGTACCAAGGAGCCAGGCTTTAGTAATTAATGCTAAGAGCTGTAATCGAAATGTACACTGTGACACAGCACTGGTTCTGGATTTCTTTGGATTATCAGACTCAGTCTGAAAACACGTGGACTCACAAGAGAGTGGACACTTAGAGGGGAGGACATGGAGAGAGACCTGGCAGCCTGCTTTGTGTTGGGACATCTAAAAGAGCATGTACTTGCTGTGACTCGGGTCACTGCTATGGCGTGGGTTTGATCCCTGGCCCTGGAAGTTCTGCATGCTATGGGCATGGCCAAAAAAAAAAAAAAAGAGTATGAACTAAGGCTTTCCCAAGAGAGCTCAATGTCATCGCAACGGAGTGACTTACATTTGGACAAGGCAAGATTCAATTTCTTCTGAGTTTTCACAGTTTCTCCTTACACACTTTTATTATTATTATTATTGGTCTTTTTGCCATTTCTAGGGCTGCTCCTGTGGCATACAGAGGCTCCCAGGCTAGGGGTCTCATTGGAGCTGTAGCCGCCGGCCTACGCTAGAGCCACAGCAACTGGGGTTCCAAACCGCATCTGTGACCTACACCATAGCTCACGGCAATGCCGGATCCTTAACCCACTGAGCAAGGCCAGGGATTGAACCCGCAACCTCATGGTTCCTAGTCGGATTCGTTAACCACTGAGCCATGACGGGAACTCCCTTACACACTTTTAAAGTTCAAGTGTTGGAGTTCCCATCGTGGCTCAGTGGTTAATGAATCAGACTAGGAACCATGACGTTTCGAGTTTGATCCTTGGCCTCGCTCAGTGGGTTAAGGATCCGGCATTGCCGTGAGCTGTGGTGTAGGTCGAAGACCTGGCTCGGATCTGGTGTTGCTGTGGCTGTGGCACAGACGGGCAGTTACAGCTTCAATTAGACCCCTAGCCTGGGAACCTCCATATGCAGCAGGTGCGGCCCTAGAAAAGCAAAATAAATAAATAAATAAAGTTCAAGCATTTAGTCTTTCAGTTTGGTCAGGCCACTTTCAGTCCCATTTCTTAGAAGCTCACACATCCTTGCTTATTCCCCAGGCTTTACCTGTGAGCAGTCACTAGATGGTACAAGACCCTCTTCCTCTCCATCTGCTTCTCCTTCTGACTTGTCCCAGATATTCTCACTGTAGTTTCTCCAGCTGTCTTCTCTTAACTATTTCTAGGTGATTCCTATCTGCAAATACCTGCCCTTGCATACAGTAAGTGCTCAATAAAAGAATCCTAGTTTCAAAGTTTTTCTGTAGAGCAGTCTCCTTCACCTCGACTTTTCTTAGAACACCACTCACATCCCAAGAGGTGGTTCTAAGATATGTCACTTGAGATAGGAGCTAAATGCTAGGAATAGGATCTAGGAGTCTATGATCCTCCTCATAAGTTTTATTTATTTTTTATTTTTTATTTTTTGCCATTTCTTGGGCCACTTCTGCGGCATATGGAGGTTCCCAGGCTAGGGGTCTAATTGGAGCTGTAGCTGCCAGCCTATGCCAGAGCCACAGCAACGCGGGATCCGAGCCACGTCTGCAACCTACACCACAGCTCACGGCAACGGCGGATCGTTAACCCACTGAGCAAGGGCAGGGATCGAACCCGCAACCTCATGGTTCCTAGTCGGATTCGTTAACCACTGCGCCACGACGGGAACTCCTCCTCATAAATTTAAAAAAAATAAACTTGAGAAACATTCCTGGAGCTTTACCACACCCCCTCCCCCTTATAAAATAATCCTAAAAACAGTGAAATCCCCAGCAATAGGAACATCCTACCATAAGTCATAAAAATTCAACAGGTGAATGAGCACCAGGTTAAGAAGAAAAGAAAGTTGAAGCTGGCATAATCAGTTTGCCAATATTCTTGTTACACACCAGTCTCTCTTTTTTTTTTTTACTGGAGGGAAAAACAGTTAGATATTTGTATAAGATGGGAAAGAAAATATCTAAAAATCTATTTATATATCATTTTGTCAGAAAGAATGTCACAAAATAGAAGCCAACATCTAGATGAGTTGGCTTAATGAAATTAATAGAATTAGTAAAGTTATTAATAATTAATTTAATTAATAAAATTCTAAAACCCATGGTCTTATACTACTGGGACTACGGTAGTTGAATACTGTGATTATTTGAAGAGCAAACTAAATTAGAGGTAAGAGATCCCCATGTTGTCACAGCAATCATTTCTATTTTATAAGAGCACTCGCCCTGTCAAACTAAAAACAAGTCACAAAAGGTCATTAACTGGTCAGCAATGTTGTCTCAGAACACCAACCAGTTACCCTGATTCTGCGGCCTATTCAAAATGTATATTAATACACATCAACTTGAAGTAAAACTCCTATTGATTTCATATAGTCTCCAAGGCAGAAGCCAAGAATCAGGAAATTATAATCCAATGACACATCAGGGAAATGCAAACATTGGAATGCAGGATTTAGCCAAATATAGGCCCTACTTCTAGAACAATGAAATCAAAAGTAAGCAAAGTTTTTGCCATAATGACCTTCATGATGTTCTGAAGAACCCCAGGATTATGACTGCTCCCCTAATCCCAAACCATTCCAAATAAAATTTACTCTTGTGAAAAGCCGTTAATGTCATTCTAAGCCAATTTTCATGAATCCCCTGGAGTTTGGGCAACAATTATGCCCATCAGAGGGCTCCTCCCACTCCTCCAGCAATGGGAAGGGTCTGCAGAACAATCTTAGAAGATGGTGTGGAGATAAATCCCACTGGGGCCAGGGCATATGCAAATCTTAAAGAAAAATAGAGAGAAAACCTGGCTTTGGAGTAAAGCTTCCATCTGGTTGGGCTGTCCCAGGTGGAAGGCCAGAGGCCTCCCCAGACCTCCCATCTCCTAGGAGACCAGAGGGGATGCTACTGGCCTGAGGTGATGGATGAAAGGAGCAGCATCAGAACAAGCTGTTTACTAACAAAAAACTTAAGGCCGAGATGGGACTTTATCAACAAGATCCTATCTCAAACATTTCCTGTTAACATAAGAAAATGATAGAAAATGTTCATCCACTACTCATGTTTTAAGCACTTTTCTTTTCTTTTTAGGGCTGACCCCTGCCAGCCAGGGGTTGAATCCAAGCTGCAGCTGCCGGCCTATGCCACAGCCACAGCAATGCAGGATCTGAGTTGCACATTCGAGCTTGTGGCAACACCAGATCCTTAACCCACTGAGTGAGGCCAGGGATCAAACCCTCAACCTCTGAGATACTAGTTGGGTTCTTAACCCGCTGAGCCACAACAGGAACTCCTTAAGCACTTTGAAACAGTAGTTCCTTTAGCACTGATGACCCTATGGGGGGAGTCTGACCACTGGACCCATCTGACCCAGAAGGAAACTGAAGCACAGGTTGGTTTTGGGCAGAGCCGAAATTCGGCCCAGGCAGTCTGGCCCTGGAGTCTGCTCTGGACCTGCTCTCTGTGGTAGGGCTTCTCAAAAGAGGCTGACACTGTCCCCAGACGTGGTTCAGGCTGGGACCAAACACAGGAACATGGGAGCATGTTATGTACTGGAAATACTCTGTGTTCCCACTTTTGTTTCCTCTTTATTTTACAACAAATTCTCTCTTCTTTAAGTTGCTCTAGGAAGGCACCTAAGGCAGTGATATGAACCAAATGTAATACCATCATCTGTTTCCTGAATTCTTTTCTTGTAACAGGTAAGAATTTTAGAAGCAACAGTGCCTGGCTTTAAAACCCCAGACTCTGGAATCAGACATTCCTGTATTCAAATCCTGACATAGTCACTAACCAGTTGTTAGACCTTTGGCAAATTTAGTTGACATCAATTAGCCTCAGATTCCTTCTTTGTAAAACGGAAACAATTGGGAGGCTCCCTGGCGGCTCAGCGGGTTAAGGATCTGGTGTTTTCACTGCTGTGGCTCGGGTTGCTGCTGTCAAGTGGGTTTGATCCCTGGTCTGAGAATTTCTGCACACCTCAGGCACAGCCAAAAGAGAAAATGGAAATAATAACCAAAACTCCTTGAAGGACTGTTAGGATTAAATGAGACCAAGTAGACTGATGCTCCCAAGTGATGGCGAGGCTGCTGGCTGAGGACCACTTTAAAGCCCTAGGTCCATCTCGGTTCACGATTACACTCCACTTCCTAACTAGAGAGTCAGTTTGAGGCTGGGAGAGTTGACATCAGACTCTGCAAGAGGGAACCACACTTGTCTCGGGACTGCAGCCCAGAGAAATGACAGCCTTGTGGCCCCACACTCCCTTCCTTCACTTCTGCCTGGATCTGGTCCAGCTGTCCACTTACTGACCCAGAACAGCTGGGAAGCCAGGATGGTGAAACAGTTCACATCTGTAAGTTCCCTAAAAACTGCAAGGCAAAAACCACAGCAAGTATAGGTATCAGAACTAATCCACAAGAAACGTGGAGGAAAGAGCCCAAAGGGGACCCAGTGTTATAAATAAGCCTCTTTTGTCTTGTGTTAAGAGAGGATGAATGGGGGTTGAGTGTTGAGACCCTGGACTGAGCCAGGTGAGTTAACGTAGACTGAAGACATGCAGTAAAACTAGAAATTGGTAATTACACACTTCCAAACTAGTCTTGACATTCAATAACTGCATTACTCACAAAAGCAGCAGCATTTATCTCTGTCATGCTCCAGCATTCTTCTCCAAATTCCTCTCCTTTTTTCCCAGGAGGCTACAGCCTAATGCGCTCTTAAATCTGTCAGCCCTTTGCAGGTAGCACGTTTTTGCCTCCTTCATTACAGGCCGGATCAAAACGCCCATCTGCCAGGGTTCACTGCCAGGTGATCACTGCTGTAATTCAGGATGTGAAGGAGTCTAGATACTTCCAGGAAAAGACCTTGTATTTCAAAGATGATTTTCAAATGTCTCTACTTGGGTAGAGATGGGGCAGGTGATGCGGGAGGAACTGAGCAGCACCCCTATCCAAGGTCTGCCCAGGTTTCCTCAGTCTCGCAGGGGTCTATGAATGGACTTGACCTCGGGGAACTTCACCACCCTCCCCCTGCCCCTTCACACCTTTGGGACACCCCTGTACCCTCACATTAAAAACAACCAAAACCAGTGCCTGGAGAGCCAGCAGGAGCTGAACTGTTTCCAATTGCTAAACGTGAATCATGAATCTCAGAATGTAGTGGGTTTCCAGAAAAAGGAAGTTCCCACTGGGGTTTGCAAAGCAGCCCAAGAGCAAACTGCTGTGATGAAAACTCCAATTAAAGCGCAGACACTCTGGCCTCACTACTGTTTCCGACTTCCATTGTTTTAAAAATTCTGTGACCCAAGACTTGGACAAAATTTAGGATAGGATATGTATTTAAAAAAAAAATCAGTTACTAAGGTAAATTTGCTGTCATATATAAATGTATTTTCAGCGGGGGGGAAAGGCTCTGTCAGATTGTTAAAGCACAAGCTGAAAGGGAGAAAGTCTGACTGTAAAGAGAGTGTTGAACAGAAAGACACGGAGAATTACTAAAAACCGAAAACATGCCTAACTAGGTTGGGCTTCCTGTGGTCCAAAGATGCGCACTGAGGTCCGCTGTCTAGTTCACTGCCATGGGTGCCAGGTAGTACCACCTCACTGGCAGGTCAGGTCTCATCCCACAGCCCTTCCTCCAGCGAGATATCGCAAGCGGCTTAAACGTTGCTAGACCACACAGAACCTCAGTTTCTGTTGTAAAGGCTTGATGCCATTCAGAGACCATCCTTTCTCAAAGGAGAAGAGCAGGCAAAGTGAAACTTTCACAAATCTGGAAACCCAAAGGGCCTAACACTTTACAAGTCTGTCTGTGCCTCCTGTGATGTTTGTGCGGCGGAGCAAAGAGAACCGCTACGCGTGGAAACCCATGAACTTGATGGTTCCCTGCAAACCCCAGCTGAGGGCAAAACCCTGCTTCTTTGGGTGGCACTAAGCAGGTAGCAAGAGGCTCAAGTAACAGTGGTCGAGTTGAGTTCAGCATCTTTAGAATACCAATAGTGTTGCACAAAAACGTTTATCTGCACAATGTTTCAAATTCTAAAGCTATGTCTGCTTTCATTTTTGTTTATCAAAGTCACTCAATCTCCCTTCTTGGACCAATGAATTCCCACTACGCTACCCCCTATCTAAATTCTCCAAAAAAGTCTTTCAAAAGGCATCCTGATATCAATCCAGAGAAGTAAAACAGGTCCTAGAAATAAAAGTTCTACATTACTAGCCTACAGGTTTTGTCCGAAGATTTTCAACAGAGGTAACCACAAAGCAACTCCTATATCGAGTTTGCTTGTGAAACGGTTGTTAAGGTACCAAAAAATAAACTTGAAACTGACCTTTTTATTAAATCTCTGAAGTGGAGCTTTGACTGGCCTAGATCAAGGTGAAAACATACAACTAACAGTCCTATTAGAAGAAGGGGCTCTTTTTGCTTGAAATCTATCTGTAATGATGAGAGGATGGCCTTTTAGGTGACGAGTGTTAGGGGAGCCAGATTTTAAATCAGGGTAACCCACAGATTTACATTTTAGATGAATGGCATCCACTTTCTCCTTTGGCGGCAAATACTTCCTTTTCTATCTTCTGGATCAGATCTGATAGATAGTAAACGGACATATATGTGGGTGTGTATCAATTTAAAATTAATACACCTGAGTACTCATTGCAATAGTAATATGCAAGAGTAAAACTACAGATTTCTTTGCCAAATGACAGATACAAAACATTGAATGCATCTCCTTTTAACTTTCTTTATTTTAACCTCATTTTAATATTTAATAAGGCCAAAATCTTGCCAAGGAGACTACTTGCCAAGTGAAAAATGGATTAATTTATAGAGGTTCCTGGTACAGAAGCCAAAATAGTAGGTGCTCAGTAATTGTTTCCTGAATGAATGAAAAAAGTTCCATACTTATGTTAATGCCATTTCGTTTTTTTTTTTTTTTCTCCTTCTTCTTCTTCAGGCATTTGAACTTTCCATAAAGGAGAGCAAACATTACTGCAGCAAAAAAAAAAAAAAAAAAAAAAAAAGAATGTAGCCACAAAGTCCTGTTGAAAGTCAGGAAAATATCCATTTTAAACAAGGTGGCTAATCCTAATCATTCCAGATAACCCACAACTGCCATAGCTGTTAAACACACTCTCCTGTCATGTTTACAGAGGTTGATTCCCTCTTTAAGGGGGAAGAAAATAGTAACCCTCCCACCTAGTCTCCAAATGCAAAATAAGACTTAGGCGATTATTTCAGTAATACGTAAAATGCATGTTTTTTCTAGTAAGCAGATAGAACGAATATTCCCTCTTCCTTCCCGCATGACAGCACCTGAATGAAGACTGGTTTTCCAGTGCTATCAGCATCCGGCTTCTTCAAAGGCAGGGTCATGAACCACTGGGTGCGCCCCACGGGGAAGCTGCTCTAATTTTCAGCCTAAAGACTCTAAGGACTGACTCTGGCCCCTGGTAGAGTCGACAGAACAGAAACTCTGGACATGCACCATCAACCCCAGAATCTTTCCACAAATAGATTTCCCACTTACAGAATTCCTTAAAAGTATTTCTGGAAATAATCTGGGTCAGGGTCACATCAATGCAACTGAAGATACCCTTGTTACAAGCTTACGGATGCTGCTCGGTGTATTTCAGGGAGCTAATTTTCACATTCTTGTTTGGGCAGCAGAGAACAGTGCAGTCTATAAAAACTTTAGCAATAAAACTATGATATATTGAGAATCTAAACTCCCACTAGCATTCTTTTTTCTGCAAATGATAAAGACTAAACTTACAAATCTCTATTATTTCATCTAGGCTGAAGTACTGTGGTCGGAGGTAAGAACATGCTGCCTTTTCTTGCAGAGAGAACGGTACTAAAGAGCTAGGACAGGGGACATGCTAAACCTTTAAATATGCAGCAAGTAATCTCCAGCTGGGAGCAAAGGAGTTCCACCAGTAATTGGATGGTCTTAGATCCCAATAGCCTTGTGTTGGGGGGCGGGGGGGAGCAGGGGAGGAACTGAAACTACCCCTTACCTAGAGCATGGACATTCAAGAGAATTCCAGAGTGAACCAGTTAAGGTAACCATCACAGCCATCAACACCCCCAGCCACCCACCTCCGCTCAAAACAAACAAACAAACAAACAAAAAACAAACCACAACTAAAGCCAGGCACTTTACATGAGTGAAAAATCATAAATTCCCAAATCTCTGTTAATCCTTGAGTGCATTCATTCTTCAACCAGGGCCATAAGTGATACACTTCTTAACACCCTCCAGAAGTAAAAAGAGTTATTGCATTCATAGTAATGAGCGCTTCATTTTTTTGAGAAACTCACAATGTTAAAAAAAAAAAAAAAAAAAGAAAGAAAGAAACATCAGGGTGTGGCTGTGTCATCAAGTGGTCCTTTGTGCAATTCACTGTGACTCCACTTGATCAGGTCTAGTCAGTATAAAGGTTAGATAGCCTATGTTTATAATTAAGTAATAATGACTGAAGCTGGAGGTACACAGGGCATTTCCTGGGAATTAATGACCAGCCAGAAGAGTTGTCCGGCCTAGGGCAATACCTCTGGACAGTAACCCCAGCCAGTCATTAATCCCCAGGAAATGCCCAGAACTTCAGTGGTGTTTTTAATAAATACATGAGGAAAACATGTAATATCAGCTTTGTATTTAAACTAAACATGTTTCATACTTAGAATGCTCAGACTTCATAGAGTTCTGTAGGAGTTACTAAGAGTCCCCTTCACCTTCTCAATGCTGACAAAAAAAAATTTGTTTTTTTACCCTAACACTAGTGAAAGCAAAGAGAACAACTTTTTGTAGTATTTTAACTGCAAAGGGACTTAGTTAAGATACTGAGAGGTATAATGATAACATGACCATCAGATGGACACTCAAGTCTATGTTTAACTTGGGAGTCAACCTGACGATACCTCAAGAATAAAAGAATCAGTGCTCAGGTTTATAGAAATGATTTATCTCAGTTAAAATAAAAGACTGTGACAGAGTGATTGCAACCCTTAGAACCAAACCAAACCAACTAAACAAACCCACCTGACCTTTTGTGGATCTTAAGTCATGATTCTATATGCCACTGGTGTTAAGAAACCAGATGCCAGGGGACAACTCATTTCATTATTATTCCAGGCAGGTACATAATAAACTCTCTTAAGCTTTTACCTCTCAATTAATCAGGTACCTCTTGAAATGAGGACATTTAAAGGGTTTTCACTTTATCAAAAGAGAGTGAACACATTTCTGCTTTCAAAGAGAAAGCAAACTCCAATTCTCCTCTCCATCTTTCAAACTCCCTAAAACAACCTCTTGGTCTGTCAGAAAAGACTGTGCACACTGCAAGTACAGAAAGACACATAGCCTCCGGGTCTTGTGTATTTTAAAGAACTTTGGTGTTTATAGTACCATTCACAATCCCTTTCTCAGTTGGCCTTGAGGCTTGCTGATTAGCTGGTAAGCATATGAAAGGGTCAGTGTGTCCAGAACTGGAATTTCTACTTTGGAAAAAGCACAGAGGTACCTGACATCTGTTCCTTGAAAAGCCTGCACTACACCTCCAAACTAAGTGCTGAAATTCCTCCTCTTGCTTGATGGCAGGGAGGGCAAAGCCATAAAACCCCTAGTGGCTACCCCTGCCTGAAGAATAAATAGCATAGTCTCTAGAGGGTTTCTGGCTCCTAAAGCAGAGTATCCAAAAGATGAATCCAATTTAATAATATATTCCACTAGGAAAAATACTACGACAAGAAGCATCCAACTGAAGCCCCAGTCCTGACCTAGAATTTGGCAGTGCTTAGAATTAAATAATTTTAGTGTTAAAACAGTTCCCTTATCTTTGATGATGCTGAGATCCAGAGAGGTGAATGGATTTGCCAGAGGTGGCTCAGCCTCTGGGCTAGCACTCCTACTTTGGTGTTCTTTCCACTCTACTGTGCTGTTTTATCTCAACTGTCCAATTTCCCACCACTTATCTGCCCCCTAGACAGTGAGCACCAGGGCACCAAGAAAGACAGCAACATTTGAGTGCCCACAGATCTGAGCACCATGGGGATGGCCTGGCTGGTGCAGATACTACCTTTCCATCTGATGATAATTTGGTTACCAAGTGACAATAGTTCATGAAAACTACACCCCAAAGGTTGCTTCACATACAAGTACACCTTACAGAATAAACTGACACTCAACTGCCAGTCTCTCCAGAACCCGCCCCCTTATATGAAGCGGCAGTGGCACTTTTTCTTTGTAATAAGTGAGAACCGTTTTTCTAACTTGGTAAGCTAGGATGAATACGTGATAGAGTATTTTAGCGGTTACTTTATTCAAATTTATTTCAGGAGCTGCTTCATTTATATGCACTGTATTCCTGCACTCTTTGGTTTATAAACAGGCACTCAACCGGGAGAAGCTGCGACGGTTGGGCTGACCCTAAGTTCTGTGAACTTTGAAGTTTTCAGCGTTACTGAGCCGCAGTGAAGATTAGATAGCTTGCCCTCTCCCAGCCTTTAAGGTTAGCTGTAAACTTTCCTGAAAAGCATCAAGAGAGTTAAGATTCTAAGGGCGAAATCAAATCCGATTCAGTATATTTGCTACTTTGAAAAACTTCCCCCAGCCCAGACCTGCGTTAGCACGAGTTAGTCTCAAAATGGTACCAGAGAAACATTTCATGCATAGAGTTTGGTTTGGTTACCTGGGTGGGGGAAACAATAGCAGGTGAAACTATTGTGGGAGAATTGGTGCTTCTGTGCCCATTGGCTTCTGGAAGAAGAGGCAGGGGGTCGTGTTTCACGGAAACCACCACCACCGCATCCACAGGCTCCGAGGGGCGGATACAAAGTCTTTTGGGGGAAGAGGGGCCGCAGATTTCCCCAGACCCAAACACGGACTCGTACAGAGCGCGCTTGGGCGCAGCCTCCGATTTCACGTCGGGCCCAACCTGGCTGTCTCTGGGGAGGATATAGGTGTTCCCCAGCGAGGGCGGCTGGGGGCGGTGGTGGTGGGAGGAATGAGTGGGGGGATGGTGGGAGTGGTGGCGAGCCGCCCCGTTCAGAGCCTCGGCGTAGCAGCCCTGCGGGGCGGGCGAGCCCAGTTTGGTACCGATGCCCGCGATGCTGTTGAGCGTGGCGATGGACACTGCGCCGATGCAGTGGTTGGTGTAGGTCTTGGAGAGTTTGGCTGCCTTGGAGAGCATCTGCATCCTGGTGCCCAGCAAGTTCTTGCCAATGGCTTTGTTCTCGTACCAGGTCACATCGCCCTCGCTGCAGTGGTCCCGGGGCCGCTGGAAGAACGCCTTGCAGAGGGGGTTGCGCTTCGACAGGTACTTGACGAAGCTGGCGTAAGGGCAGAACTCGGTTCCTGTCTCGTACATGCGGGGCAAGTTCTCCTCGTCGCTGCTCTCGGCGCGCTTCTTGCTCCAAGACGATGAGCGCGATTTGTGGTAGGGCCCGAGGGACTTAAAGTAGACGAACTTGCGGCCGTCCTCGTCCATGGCCAGCCCAAAGGAGTCCTCCTCGAGCTCGCGCTGGTTCTCGCGGCCGCGCGTACAGAAGTACATGCACGTCTCGAACCAGACCTTGTTGAGCAGCCCGAAGGGCGTGTTGGTGCTGAAGACGCTGGAGGTGTAGAGCTTGCGCAGGTCGGCGCGCGTGATGGCTTGCTTCTGCACCACTGGCCCGGCGCCCTGCTCCTCGAGCTTGCGGATGACCGCGGCCAGCGTCAGGTTGGCGCTGCGCAGCTCGGGGTCCTTGGTGAGGTCGAGCGTGCGACAGTACGGGGGCTCGTTGAGGTAGCGGTTGAGGGAGCTGCGGATGCTGATGAGCGACGACTTGCTGTAGAGCTGGCCGCTCTTGGAGCGGGCCTCGGCGTAGAACGAGCGCAGCACGCGGCACAGCGCCCCCTTGTCCATGGTCTCGAAGTCCGGGCTCTGCGCCTTCTCGCTCAGGTACTCCCGGAAGATGCGCACGGCGTAGCGGGTGGCCAGCCGGGTGTTCTCGCTCAACCGGGCCCGCTCGGGGCGCTGCAGCACGTCGGGGTCCAGCTCGGCGCCTTCCCCGGGCGGCCCACCGCGGGCCCGGGGTGCCAGCAGTCGCGGCGGCGCCTCGGGCTCCAGCGCAGCGCTCTGGTCCATATTGATCATATGGACCGGCTCAGGCTCCAGCTCCTCCCCGGCCGAGTCCTCGGGCTCCAGGGGCTCGTCCCAGTCCAGCCCCATCTCTTCCTCCTCCTCTTCCTCCTCCTCCTCCTCCAGACCCCCACCTCCGTCCTCCTCCTCCTCCTCGTCCCCCGTTATCTGCACCTCCTGGATCTCGTCCTCCTCTTCCTCTTCCTCCTCCTCCTCTCCCGCGCTGCAGTAGTGCGGGCGGCCGTGGCGGCGGCCGCGGCCCCCTGCACCGCGCTCGCCCTCGCCCCGCTCCCCATTGTTCTCGGCGGCGGCGGCGGCGGCGCTGGCGCTGCCGCCCGCGCTGGTGTTACAGTCCCCGCTGCCAGGCATTCTCGCCATATTGCCGTCTCTCTGCCAGTCCTCGGGCAGGGCGCATGCGCTATATTGGACCGCAGCGCTGAGAGCTTTTGTGTTTAATGACCTTCAGCTACCGGGAGGCAAAGCCGGGCTCTTAAAGGAGCCGCGCTCCAATTGTCAGTTGGGAGCGCTGCTCCGGAGGGGCAGCGGCGCGCAGAGGATGGAGGGGTAGGAAGGCGGGGGCAAGTTAGACAGGGGAAGAGTATGGACCGAGGCTGGCTGGACCCTCTTCCTCTCCCACCCCTCTCCCCACTCCGAAGAAAACTTTGAAGGGAAGAAAAAAAAAAAAAAAGTAAGGGGAGGGAGAGCTGTCGGGGGGTGGCGGGGTGAAACACTCCCAACTTACCCTCTGGCGGAGAGGCGCGCGGGCCCGGGCGGGAGAGAGGGAGGGCCGGCGGGAGGGAGGGGCGGTCTAGCTTCTCTAAGTAATGCCCGAGGAGCAGTGCCCCTTCCACCGCCCCCTCATTGCCCCCCGGAGCCGGGGGTTCGGGGAGGCGGCTGCGCCGGGCTGGCTGCGTGATGCTGCTTGGAGAAGTCCGTGTCTGGGGCCGCCCGGAGCCGAGCGGAGCTGGCAGGTTAATGAGCAGGGTGGAGGAGGCACGGCGAGGCCCCGCACCCTCTCTGCGCCCGCGGCCAGGGCGCAGCGGGTGAGGCTTGGGAGCGGGATGGGTCTGGCGGTGGCGGCGGCTCCCCCACCTACTTGCTGGGGGCGAGGCGCGGGGGCCTGGGGCCAGCCACAAGGCTCCCAGCTCCCTTTCCGACTCTTGCAAAGGAGCGAAACACGCCCCACGTCAGCCTCATCCCTTTCTACTTTTCCAACAGCCACTTTTAAGCTGTCATTAAAGACCTGGGGCGCTCCCCGTAGGTCTAGGGCAAGTCCGCGCCGGTCTAGCCAGCCTGGGGAAGGAGCGGGGAAGAAAAACCGGGAGGGGTAAGTGGGAGGGGAGACGCGGGGAGCCTGGCTCCCTGGACCCCAGGGACCCTTCCCCACCCGCCCGGGCCACCGCCCCCCTGCCTGGGAGCAAATTGACACAAGTCCCTCTGGCTAGGCGCTCCACCTGGTTGGAGCTAGAGCAATGCCGGTCTCTAAGACCCGTCGGGAGGGCGGCGGAAAAAGTGAACTTGGGTCTCGGCCGCCCCCGCCGCCGCTGCCACAATCCCAGCAATTCGGATTCCGAGCGCTCTCCCGTTCCAAGTTTGCCAACCGCCATTCGTTCGCCCTCAGGGTTGCGCTGCCTTCGGCGCGCGGAGGCGGGCACCTCCGAAACTGGAAAGGCGGCCAAAGAGCTCGCCGGGTCCCGCTTTCCCATCCGAGACACTGTCCCGTTTCCAGCCAAACTCCCGCCCCCGGCGCGCCCAAGCACCGGGCACGTCCTCGTCACCGCCTCCAGATCTCCCGGCCCAGGGGCAGGGCCCGCAGAGCCTCTGGAGAACTCGGCTGGTTTCGCACTGCATTTTAACTTTCTCCTTCTCCGGCAGCCCGAGGGTCCCCCTGTCGCGCCAGTCAACTCCGAGTCCCAGGGGCGAGGGGAACCGACGGGGTCAGGTCACAGCTGCGCTCCCCCTGCATGGGTCCCCCTGCCTGTAAAACAGCCTCGCCATCTCCTCGAATGCGTCCTGGGATATGCCTCCAAGTCCGAATTCTCAGCAGTTCTGCTGTGAGAGCCCGATCAATTGCCCGTCCGGCCCCCGCCCCCACCCCGGGCCTTCTGTCTTACTTTCAGAGCAGTTTGTAATTTTGCGCATCAAAAGTAACCCATGCGTCAATTTGTAATTTAAAGAAAAAGGAAGAAAAGGAGGGAAGGAGGAAGGAAGAAAGGGAGGAAGAAAGGAAGGAAGAAACGGGAAGGAAGACTAGGTCTCTGGGCCTCGTGGGCGTCTAAGTGGGAGTTGACAGAGTCTCCTCCTGCGATCAGTTCTCGCCCTGAGATTGTCTCCTCCGCCCCGGACGCCGCCGAGCTTTGGGGAAACCGCACCAGGTGTGAACAAGTTAGAGCAAGTTCCAGCCTAGCTGGCCCCCTCCCGCTCCTTGGGGAAACACACACACACGCGCGCGCGCGCGCGCTTCCATCCGCCCAGTTCTCCGCAGGGGGAATCCAGGGGTGGCACTTCTCGGGAATCGAACCCGAGGTACATCCGGCTTTGTTCAAAATGCTCTCCCCCCTCCCCCTCCCCAGAAATGTGCAGGAAGGAGCCCAGTGCACTAGGCAGCTGTTAGTAGTAGACGCGGATCCGCGCAAGGGAGTTGGAGCACAGCAACCTCACTGGCTATGTCCGGAGCTGGCGCACCGCAGTCTCACGGGCCCTTTGTCCCGGGATGCTTTCAGGTTTTCGGGCTGCCAGGACGCTCCCGCGGGGAATTTCAGCGGTGCTGAGAATCCCGGCTAGTTACCTATAAGGGGCTGCTCCCCAGCGGCCCTCACCGCGAACGCAGTGAGCCTACGGGCCGCGTTGGCTCGGGGCTGCGCTCCCGGCTTGGCCTGGGGACTTGGACCTACGTTCCAGTCCTGGAGCAGAGGAGATCCCCAGGTCTCCCCACTTCTGCGGGCAGCGAGGGTCCCCCGCTCCCTCCTCCCCTGCTGGGCGAGCTGCCTTGAATTGCTCGCAATTTGCCGAAGGCGGTGTGCTGGGTTGGACGCTCCGGGAAACAAAGCAACCAAAAACAGCTCCCAGTTGACGTCAACCTATTTCCAGAAAAGAAAATAGTTTTGTACTCCTAGAACAAAATCCCCCCCAGGGCAGGTCTCTACTGGCGAAAGCCTGGGGGCGGGGATGGAGAACAGCAGAACCAAAAAAACCCACACGCAAATAACTTTTTAACGGACTTGGAAAAACAGCAGCTTCAGATGCTGCCTGGGTATTTTGCAAACAACGGGCAGGACCCCCGCTAATATTAGATATGAAGAAAACGCACCTTGGAAAAGTACTCCTTGGCCTGATTATCTGGCGATTTTGAGTCTGCTTCGTGGCACCAGCTCCTGAAACGTTACCAAAATTCTTTGCCCATAATACCTCATCAAATATTGGAAAAAAACCTCTTCAGGTTGGTGCCTACAGTATTTACCAGGAAGAAAACCCAGAAAAATCAAGCTGTTATAAACCTGTTTCCTCTCAAGCCCCCACCCACCAATACCCCCCCATGTTGCTTATTTTTTAAAACCCAATAACACGGAATTACAGCTGAGTTCATAAAGGAGTTCAAGCCCAGCTTTAATAAATGATCCCTTAAAAACATCCTGTGGTTCCACACACTCAATTCAAAATAGGGAGAATCAAAAAAGCTCTTCTTATTTTGATGAAAGAGGCAATATTGGTTATCTTCTGCCTATCAGCCCAGCCCCCCATTCCTCCACTCTCATTTTTCCCTGTCATGAAGTCCATGTAGCTCACCACTTCAAACTGAGAGCTGCTCTTCACTCCATAGTAAGGAAGATTTTTTTCTTGTGCAGAATAGCTTCTACTCATATAAAGCACATAGCTTCCTTATCTAAACATGATTCCAGTACTGTATGGAACATTTTTATTGCAATTAGCTAACTGTCAGAACTCTTCATTATAAACTACCCTAAGAGGTTTACAACTTCACCAAGATGCTCCACATTTTTTTTTATCTCTGTCATTATCATTATAAAGTGCTGTCTATATATCTGTGCTTCTCCATTTCTCAGATTACTTGAAAGTAGTGACGGGGTTACCTTGAAAGGAAAAACTCCAAATGTTTCCCTCTCATTTTATAACGCACCTTCTTACTTCCATTCAGTTCACTATGAAAGGTTATGCCCTAAGGAACACATTCAGCTCTTTCTCCTCTTTGATTGCAGTCTTCTGACTTCATCTATTATATAACTGATGTAGTTACTTTCTGTTTCCCCTCCTAAACCAATATACCTCTGTAGTAGGCTGGTGCCCTCCAGTTGTTTACTTTCTTTCTTTTTTTTGGGGGGGGGGGGGGCTTTTGTCTTTTTAGGGCCGCTCCTTCGGGCACATGGAGGTTCCCAGGCTAGGGGTCTAATTGGAGCTGTAGCTGCTGGCCTGTGCCACAGCCACAGCAACACTGGATCTGAGCTGCGCCTTCGACCTACAGCACAGCTCACGGCAACACCAGATCCTTAACCCACTGAGCAAGGTCAGGGATTGAACCCGAAACCTCAAGGTTCGTAGTCAGATTCGTTTCTTCTGTGCCAGGACGGGAACTCCTCCAGTTGTGTACTTTGAAATGAATGAACAGGATCTGTGTTTGGTTAACTCCTATATTTAGGAAGACATATTTGTGGGGGAAATCTGAAGTGTCATGGATCTGAATTTCTATATTAAAAATAAGGGCAAAAAAAGTAACTACAAGGCATCATTACTGTTTGTAGTAATGTTTGCAAGTTAAAATGATTATAATGACTGCTTTGGTTTAATATTTCTCTGCCATTAATTCCCTCTCTAGTGGAACACATTAGAGGAAGTTATTGAAGAAGTGAGGGACCGGGGAATGGGGCGATCTTTGTATTCAGAGAGGTAAGTTGGGGAGGATTTAAATGGATATATTCAAGAAATGTTGTGGGCTCAGGGGCAGAGGCCAGAAAAAGAATTTAGTTCATCACCTAAATCACTTTTTAGTTCATCACTATTTTTAGTTCATCACTTTTAAGTCATGCTTTCTTGATTTGGTTACTAAAAGATTCATAAAGTACTTTGCAGATTAAATATGAGTTCACATTGAAGCTATTTTGACATATCTTTGTAGAGTTTTACTACTAAATTCTGTTGAATTTAATTGAAGATCATCTTGAGTAATTTTTTTCTTAAACTCAGATGAAGTAGAACCCATGTAATCCAAACTATGAGGTGGAAGAAAAGAAAACTCCATAAAAGCAGAAACTGAGTCTTACTTATTACTGCATCTCTGGCTCATTTCCAATATAGTTCCTTCACATATTTTAGCAGAGTGTTTGGTACAGAGTAGACACTCAATAAACACACAAATACTTTTGTGTGGGGAGAGAGATAATCGCCACAGAAGATTACGGAGCAGAGCAGTTAAAAATTGCATCTTTGGGCTTGAATCCTTACCAGTCGCCCTCATTATTTTGTTATCTGGATGATAATACGAGTCCCTGCCTCACAGAATTGTGTGAATTAAATGGGTTTGTATGAGTAAAGAATGGAACACAGCATCTGGAACATCAGTAAACATTCAACGTTAACTCTTAGGTATTAAGACTCTAGTGTTTTCCAGGTTTGATTATAAGCAAGAAAATGAAGGCCAGAAAGGCTCACAAGTTTTTAGCCACTTGCCCAACGTCTGCCAGGCCTCCATAGGGCACAAAAGTTTTGCTCCATAGCCCAAGCATAAGCGGCTTGCCACATTGAGGTTCTAGGAGCAAAGAATTAAAAAAAAAAAAAAAAAAAATTCAAGAGAACAGTTTCCTACCATTAAAATACCTCTATGTGTTATTTGATTTCGAAATCTTGGAAAGTCAGAGACATACTGAGCCAAGGCCTTGGACTGTGAGCGCAGCAGAAATAGCCTAAGAAACTGTCACCTCTGTCACTTGGCACCTAAAACACTGGCATTAT
The DNA here is from genome assembly GCF_016906955.1 of Phacochoerus africanus. Taxonomy (NCBI): domain Eukaryota; kingdom Metazoa; phylum Chordata; class Mammalia; order Artiodactyla; family Suidae; genus Phacochoerus; species Phacochoerus africanus. The sequence goes on from NC_062551.1 coordinate 110,665,904, forward strand.
TTTCCTGGGCTATTGGAAGTAGAGACCCATTTGTGTCTTAGAAAAAAAAAATGATAGTGAAGATTTTAGAAGCAAAAGAAATGCCCACAAACCCAAAGAGACTAGAATCAGGTGTTTTCTGTTGAAACCCTGGGCTGTCCTGAATAAATCTCCTGGGGATGACGAGGGCTTTACCTATTTTTATTTTTGATATTAAACAGGTCAGAGTAAACTTACCAAATGATTGGCAGGAGTAGAATTTTTAGTCTCAAATTCCCACCTGGTAACTATAATTCTTGATCTTTCCACCTAATAATCACCTACCAGTCTCCCAGGCTGTTTGTAAAAAATAATATATGAGAGGAATGTCATTTTCCCTAAGAGAATTGTGGGTTGTTGTTTTTTTTTGGGGGGGTGTGTTTTTTGTTTTTGTTTATTTCTTTTTTTTTTTCGGTCTTTTTGCTATTTCTTGGGCCGCTCCCGCGGCATATGGAGATTCCCAGGCTAGGGGTCCAATTGGAGCTGCAGCCACTGGCCTACGCCAGAGCCACAGCAACTCGGGATCCGAGCCTCGTCTGCAACCTACACCACAGCTCACGGCAACGCTGGATCGTTAACTCACTGAGCAAGGGCAGGGATTGAACCCGCAACCTCATGGTTCCTAGTCGGATTCGTTAACCACTGCGCCACAACGGGAACTCCTGTTTATTTCTTTTTAGGGCCGCACCCTGGGCATATGCAAGTTCCCAGGCTAGGGGCTAGAGATGGAATTGGAGCTACAGCTGCAGGCCTACACCACAGCCACAGCAATACCAGATCCGAGCCGTGTCTGACCTACACCACAGCTCACAGCAACTCTGGATCCTTAACCCACTGAGTGAGGCCAGGGATCCAACCCACCTCCTCATGGATACTAGCAGGGTTCATTACCACTGAGCCACGACGGGAACTCCAAAGATAACCTTGTAAGAAAGCAAGTAGACAGAAAGCCTCTCAAAAGCCACAAAAATGGTCATGTTCTATGACCCAGAAATTCCTTCCGCAAATTCATCTGCTTAAGAGATACCTAATTTTTTTTTTTTTTTTTGTATTTTGGTAAAGTGTGGTTTACTGCATCTGGACTTCTTAGACCAATGAGTTTTGCAGTATATATCATAAAGTGTTCTCTACAGCTGCATTTCATCATGTCTTGGACACCGGCTTGTTTACTAGTGTTTGGATAGTGTTTGCTGAATGAAGGAAGGAAGAAGTTCAATGAGTGTGGAATGCTGTCTTCTGTTCTATAGCAATGTCAAGCACCCTTGACAAATATCAGTAATGAAGGTGAAGATAAAATATATGAACCCAAAGGGTAAAGCTCATATTTCAATATCTTCACGACTTTGAGAGTTTAAGGACCAGATTTCGAAGCTCTAGATATCAGAAATCAGTGTCTAGGTATGTCGTGGCAATTCACAGGACGTGCTAAGGAGTAGGTATGTACCTGCCCCGTGGCTGTTTCTAAATGAACTAAAGAAGAAAAAAAAAAAAATCCCCTTTTAAATACCCAGAAGCACTAACCCACATTTTGAACTAATTGACTTACTTTTTCTTAGGAAAGCTTAATTTAACTGGTAGGGGCACATGGGTTTATCTGAATATTTAAAGAAGCCCTGGGATGAGTTTGTTCTATTTTTTTAATTTGATGCTGGAGGTCCAGGCTTTGCACCTGATGGAAGAGGCTGGCCTTGGAGAGGGGCAGGGAAGCAGAAAACACTGTGACCTGATGCCTCAATTTTGGAACCGAAGCTTGTAGAGCCAGGGCACGGTAGATACCAGCATAGAATTCATCATTCTTTGTGTTTACTCTTCCTACGGTCTGTGCTTAAATTAGGATACCCCAGGGGTCACACGTTGTCACTATTCCAAATAAAAACAAACTCCCCTGATGGAGATGGCATCTGTTTGTTTCACTATCTTTTCTCTCTTTATGGCTCAATCCCTGGAAGTAAAAACAACAACACAACAACAAAGCACAACTGTGGTTTATCTTGCTTTCCGGATTGGAAAAGCAGTGGGTGTTTGGAGTTCCTGCTGTAGTGCAATGGGATTGGTGGTGTCTTGGGAGCGCTGGGATGCAGGTTCAATCCCCACAGCAGGCACTGTGGGTTAAGGATCTGGTGTGGCTGCAGCTGTGGCTTTGACTACAGTTGTGGCTCAGATCTGCCCCCTGGCCTGGGAACTCCATATGCTGTGGGGTGGCCAAAAACAAAAAGGCAGTGGGTCTTCGCTGGAAAAGAGAATTAGTATAGAAATCTGGGAAACTATATATACACCATATTTCATTCTTGTTAACATTTAGAAAGTGCTTGCTGGGACTGGTTTTTTCTGTTGACACTCTCAAGTCGTTCTCATGACTATGTGGAGATTGTTCCTAATTTCCAGATGCGTAGAAACCCGGAGAGCTTCAGTAATTTGCCCAACATCACACAGCTAATGATGGTCTGACTTGAACACACACACTTTCTTTTTCTTTTCCTTTCTTTCTCCTTCCTTCCTTCCTTCCTTCCTTCCTTCCTTCCTTCCTTCCTTCCTTCCTTCCTTCCTTCCTTCTTTCTTTCTTTCTTTCTTTCTTTCTTTCTTTCTTTCTTTCTTTCTTTCTTTCTTTCTTTCTTTCTTCTTTCTTCTTTCTTCTTTCCTTCCTTCCTTCCTTCCTTTCTTGGGCCTCACTTGAGGCATACAGAAGTTCCCAGGCTAGGGGTTGAAGCAGAGCTGCAGGTGCCAACCTACACTACAACCACAGCAACTCGAGATCCAAGCCACATCTTTGACCTACACTGGATTCTTTAACCCACCGAGTGAGGTCAGGAATCGAACCTATATCCTCACGGATACGAGTTGGGTTCTTTTCCCACAAAAGGGACTCTGAACACACTCTTTCGTAAATCACAAGATCAGACCCTTCAGTTCTGTCTTTTCCTGCCCAGAAAAAAAACCACTCTTTACATTTGAGAGTAGCTCCATGAATTTAATCTCATGTGGTTTACTGTTTAAGTACCACACATTTCAAAATCTGTAATTCAAAATATGTAATCAGCAGATTTTTGGCAAACACTACCAAGAATATGCTAAGAGGCAGGACGAACAGAAGATTCTCTCTGAGAACATGACAGGCCTGAATCCACGGAGGGGGTGAACCTCAATAGGTCCACGTGGTCAAGTTTTCCTTCTGCCTTTCTCATAGTTATCTTATTTCCATCCACCACGGAAAAACACGCTGACTTATTCTTTGTCTTTTTTTTTTTTTTTTTTTTTTAAGGAAGGGCTGCACCTGCGGCATATGGAAGTTCCCAGGCTAGGGGTTGAATCGGAGCTGCAGCTTCCGGCCTACACCACAGCCACAGCAACGCAGGATCTGGGTCGCATCTGTGACCTATACCATAGCTCACGGCAACACTGGATCCTTAACCCACTGAGTGAGGCCAGGGGTCGAACCCGCATCCTCAAGGATACTAGTCAGGTTCTTAACCTGAGTCGCAATGGGAACTCCCTCGTCAAAAGTCTTCATGGCTCCTTTCTTACTTTAGTGTAAAATCCAAACTCCCCATAATCTTGCCCCAGTCTAATTTCCCGGCATTCTTCCTCAAGTCTCCCTAGTGTGAGTTCAGCCCTCTGTCGGGGAGGACTTCAGAGAGAACACTGCTGAAAAGGGTGCAGACATGGCTGGGAGTCCCACCTGACACTGATCCTCAAAATTGATTGTGCAACCAGATCCCCTGGGAGGGGTGTCAAAGATGCTGGACCTGCCCCCTGCGTGTCTGATGCAGGAGATCCCCCTAAAATATGCAAGCTCCTGGGTGACGCAGATGCTGCAGGTTCCTGGGCCCCACTTTGAGAACTACCAGCCTAGGAGAGGTAGGCAAGCATTATCTAAAGAGAAGGGTCATCGCAGGAGAGGAGGACAGACGACAGATGGGGTTACAGGTTGCGAATGTGGGGCTCAGTGAGTCCCCCTGTGGGAATTCAGCAGGACCAGGGGAAGGGACTCTTTCACAGGACTCCTCTGGTTGAGCCTGTGATGCAAGAAGCCGTTAGGCTTGAACAAGCCATCACTACCAGCTTCCTTTCCGACTGGGAAATGTCTCCTCTCCTCCCCTCTGGGGATCTCAGTTGTCTGGATTCTCTAAGCCCCAGCTCCAAATCCTGCTTCCCCATGAAGCCTTCTTTCACTACCATTGCAGCCTGAAGCAGAGTGTCACTGCTTTTGACCCTTGAGGGCAGTGCCCCCGTCCTGGGGAGGGTGGGGGGCTTGTTCTGCTTCTCGGCTCGCAGTTGCCCCATCTCAGGGTTGCATCTGCCTTTCCTCCCTTCTACTCTCACCACCTGGGGTGGCCTATCTTTGGGAGGCTTCACAGTGTATGGTGATTATCACTGTTGGCTATACCTTAGAACCACTAGGGGCAGCTTTTAAAAAGTAACAATGTGAAAGCTTTCCCATTGTGGCTTAGCCATAAAGAACCCGACAAGTATCCATGAGGACACAGGTTTGATCCCTAGCCTCGTTCAGTGGGTTAAGGATCTAGAGTTGCCGTGAACTGTGGTGTAGGTCACAGATGCAGCTTGGATTCCGCATGGCGGTGGCTGTGGTGTAGGCTGGTAGCTGTAGCGCCAATTCATCTCCTAGCCTGGGAACTTCCATATGCTGCGGGGGTGCCCCCAACACCCCCCCCCCGAAAAAAAAGTACGTTAGTTCCCGCTTTGGTGCAACGGGATTTGGTGGCCTCGTGGGAGCACTGGGACACATGTGCCATCCCCTGGCCTGCCACCATGGGTTAAGGATCTGGTGTTGCCAAAGTTGGGGCTTAAGTTATAACTCTGGCTGGGATTTGATCCCTGGCCTGGGATCTCCATATGCGGCTGGGAGGCAAAAAAAAAAAAAAAGTAACAAGGCCACTGAATGACTTGAGGGAGAAATGCCAGCCCTCACCCACCACCCCCTTCCCAAGAACAGAGCAAATACGGCAAAATTCTTTAAAAGTGTTTAATTTAACTGTGGGATGGAAATCCTGTGAAATCAGATTGTTATGATCATTATACAACTACAGATGTGATAAATTCATTTGAGTAATAAAAAAATGAAAAAAAATAAAAATAAAAAAATAAAAGTGTTTAATTTAGGACACATGGGTGTTCAGGCTCTCTCCTTTTGTGTATGCAGAGCATTTTCTGCATGAAATGGTATGTATCAATGCCAGGTCCTCATCCTTTCCCACCCCCACCAGTCCCCACAACTGCCACCAGACCCTCAAGATAAAAATGCTGCAGCCAGGTCTGAGGCCTCTAGAGTGTCAGTTTTCTATCTTCAAAGTACTTCTTTTTCTCCTTCTGTAGGGCCTCTCCTAAACTGAGGTGGTTCTTGCCCTTGAGTGCATGTTAGAATCACCTGGAAAACTTGGGGAAAAAATACTAAGACCTAGATCTTTTTTCAGAGAGACTGACTGCCAATTCTAAGTCACCATTTACTTTCCACCCATCTGCATCCAAGTGTGGGTTAATTGTCATTCCCTCTGTATCAGTCAGCTCAGGCTGCCATAACCAAATACCACAGACTGGGTGCATTCAACAACAGAAATTTGGAGTTCCCGTCGTGGCGCAGTGGTTAACGAATCCGACTAGGAACCATGAGGTTTCGGGTTCGATCCCTGCCCTTGCTCAGTGGGTTAACGATCCGCCGTTGCCGTGAGCTGTGGTGTAGGTTGCAGATACGGCTCAGATCCCGTGTTGCTGTGGCTGTGGTGTATGCTGGCAGCTACAGCTCTGATTAGACCCCAAGCCTGGGAACCTCCAGGAGGTTCTAGGAGCAGCCCTAGAAAAGGCAAACAAAAAAAGCAACAGAAATTTATTTCCTCACAGTTCTGGGAGCTAGAAGTTCAAGATCAGGGTGCCATCAGGGTTGGTTTCTGGTGAGACCTCTCTTCCTGGCTTGCAGACTGTCATCTTCTCCCTGCATCCTCACCTGGCTTCCTCTCTGGACATGTGCAGAGAGATCTCTGGTGTCTCTCTTTTCTTATGAGGACACTAGTGCTAGTGGATGGGGGCCCCACCCTTATGATCTCACTTAACTTTACTTCCTGAAAGCTCCTGTCTCCAAATACAGTCACAATGAGAGTGAGGGCTTCAACGCATGAATTTAGGGGCACACAGTTCAGTCTATGATGCCTTCCAAAGCTGTTCCTCCCGGGATTTCCTGTCTCTGCAGTGCATCCCAGCTAGGAACCCAGTGGTCACTATTACCCCCCCACCACCACCACCATTCATAACAAATCCATCTCGTTCAGCTCACGCCCTCCAGCTCCAATGGCATCACCCTAATCCAGGCATCCTTCACTTTTGTGTGACTCAGGGATGAGAGGAAAAGCCAAGACCGAGGTAGTGCCAACCCTGAAAGAGGGAGCAGCCTGCACGTGAGTCCAGGTTGTGCTTAGTGTCTTGTCCTTGGATGTCACGGGGTGCCCTTATATATTCTAACTCAGCCTGTTTGTGTAAATGTTGCTTCCTTGAAAACCATCAAACACAGGTCGCATGTGCTGCCATCAAGGACCTTGGGAGCTGCCCATCATTCCCCAACACCCACCCCACCCTCCAGCTACCAGGAAGTAATTTCTTAAAAAAAAAAAACAAAAAACACTTGTCTTGGAGTTCCTCTGTGGGGCAGTGGGTTAAATTTCCAGCATTGTCACTGCAGTGACTCAGGTCACTGCTGTGGCGCAGGTTCGATCCCTGGCCCGGGAACTTCCACATGCCTTGGACATGGCCAAAACCAAAATCAAACCACTTATCTCCCATCCTGCACACCTTGGCTCATACTTCCCGGGCCTTGTACTCCTTCTGCCTCTCCCCTAATGGCTCAACTCCCAGAGGTCTTTTGAGAATGATTTTCCAGGATGCCCCCTCTTTGAAGCCTGCCCTGACATCAGCAGGCTTGGGGTTCCCTTTCTCTATATCGAGAGAGTATAGAGTGATGGTGAAATGCTGGGGCTCTGGTGCCAAACAGCAAATTAGATTCTGGCTCTGCTGCTCACATGTTATGTGATCTTGTGCAAATGTCTTCACCTTTTCATGCCTGTGTCTTTGTAGAATGGAGAGCAGTTGTGACAATTCAGTGAGTTTCTACGGGAAAAGTGCTCAGAACAGTGGCTGGTACACTGTAAGTGCTTAATAAATGTGAGCACTGACAGTGATCTGGGACAGGACCGATGGCCCCATCTACTGAATGTGAGCCTTCCGACAGCCCACTTGAAATCATGGCTGTGTCACTTCTTAGCTGTGTAACCCTGAACAAGTCACTCTTCCAGTCTAATTCCAATTTACCTTACCCCCACTCACAGCCTGGGCTCTAGCTCTCTGCTTTGTGCCTAATATCTGGACCATCAAGCCCATTCACGTCCCGGGCCTTTGTCTGTGCACCTCTGCTCTGCCCAGGATGACTTTTCCTCTTACATACGTGATGAGATCTCACTAATCTGACCCAACTCATGTCTTAGAGGCTTTTATGAAGCCATCTCTGATCTTTGTCTTATGCTAATGTGTCCATATACTTCCTTCACAGAGAGGCTCCCAGGTGCCGGTATGTGTGTATATTTTTTAAAGAACAGTCTTACAGGGTCATAGAATACACAATATCTATTCAAAACAAGTCAAAAGGAAACACGGCAGATCAAAAGGGAAAGAGATAACTTGTAACTGTATCCTAAAATGACACCCATAATGAAAGACAGGTCTCCTAAAAAGTTAGACCAACTTTTCCTTAAAGAGTAGCTATTTGGGGAGTAGATGAGCGGAAAAGAGGTAAAGAATCCATGACTATTGGTGGGAGCCTTTGAAGACGGTCAGGTGAGGGTGCTAAGTATCAGATTACCATGTAATTAGGAATCAGATCTGTTCCAGATCATCTCCATCTCTGGCAGAGTCTCACTTTATTTTTTGCAAACAATTGAATTCTTTCATTCATAACCTTTCCCTTCGCATGAATACAGTTCTAAGAGGATCCATAAAAGGTTCAGAGAGCATCAGCTGAATCATCTTGTCTCTATATCGTATGTTATGGAAATGACATCTTTATCTTCCATTCTGCTTTTAAAACAGGAGGAAGCAGTATTTTCTTTGAATATGGAGCAAAACTTCTCAGAATATACTCAGGACCCGGGGTCACTGAGACATAGAGAAAGCCTGACAAGAAGTGTCTGAAAGTACATTAAAGAGTTTGTTATGTCCATTTGCAAGAAATAAACTTACACTCCTTATTTCAGTGACTGTCATTTGGGGGCATTGGTTTGATTCTTCTGAGTCCCAACTTACTTTTTGGAATAAATTAGACTATCTTTAATTTGCTGCTTGATGCTTGTGTGGGGGTGAGCATGCTTTGTTTCCAGAACTCCTTCCCTGTGAGATGTGAAGTGTTAGTGCCAATTTTTTTCCTTTTTTTTCAAAAGAAGATGGAAGAGTCATGTTTAGCACTGAGGATTAGCTCAGCAGTCATTGCTAAATTCTTTGAAATCATTAGATGAAAGGCAAAATTAGATCTACACTGAGTGTACATGTCATTGCTGTTTTTGTTATTACTGTGGGAATTTGCCAAAGAGTATTTTATTACTGATTAATTTTCTCTCTGGATTTCTGAGATCTTACATTCTATTTAGGAAAACTGTGTTTATTTCATAAGTATTTTTTGCATTTCATATCCAAAATAGCTTTTTGTCTTGGTAGAGTATGAACTCTGTGGGATAGTCTGTTTGTTCACTTCCCACACAGTGCCTAACATAAACCCAAGCACAGAGTAGGTAGGGACTTACCACCACTGGTTGAATCCAGTGGCTTGCCATTTTGATTTTTTTTCCTTTTTTTTCTTTTTTGTCTTTTTGCCTTTTTCTAGGCTGTTTCCGAGGCATATGGAGATTCCCAGGCTAGGGGTCGAATCAGAGCTGTAGTCACCAGCCTAGGCCACAGCCACAGCAACATGGGTTCCGAGCCAAATCTGCGACCTACACCACAGCTCATAGCAACGCCAGATCCTTAACCCACTGAGCAAGGCCAGGGATCGAACCTGCAACCTCATGGTTCCTAGTCGGATTCGTTAACCACTGTGACACGATGGGAACTCCTGAATTTTTTTTTCTTTTTAAGGCTGCAGTTGCCAGGTTCCTGGGAGGTTCCCAGGCTAGGGGTTCCTATGGAGGTTCCCAAGCTAGGGGTTGAATTATAGCTGCAGCTGCCAGCCTACACCACAGCCACAGCAATGTAGGATCCCAGCCATGTCTGCGACCTACACTGTAGCTCACGGCAGTGCCAGATCCTCAACCCACTGAGCTGGGCCAGGGATTGAACCCACATCCTCGTGGTTACTTGTTGGGTTTGTTTCCACTGAACCACAACAGGAATGCCGCCATTTTGAAATGTGATCAAATAGTTGTAATTAGTACTGTTTCCTTGTCCATTAAGTCAACTCAGAATGTGGCACTGTAAACCATTTTCTCCCTGAAATTCCAATTTTCAGGATTTCATAGTCTGCCTAAGGATCCCAGTACTGTATCTGTGGCCTGCAGAGGGAAGTAGGAAGCCAGATTCCATTAGCAGAGCTGCTTATGCCCAGGCTTCTGCCCTGTGTTTTCCCTGGCTACACTTCCTACCCCACCAGGTCTACACCTGCTCCGCAGAGGCACCGGACCAGTTTCACAGAGCTCCTTCTGGCTGTCCTAAAACAAACCAACAAAAGCTTGCCACTCCGGGTGCACTGCCAGACTCTCAGCTGGTTAACAATTCACCGAGAAAGACAGCTCTGAAATTGCTTCTGCCTACAGAAGGTGACGGTGGGTATATATAGAGATTTCCAACTTGACAAATCTGTTGGGGAAGTCTGAATTTGCATTTTGGGGAGCGAGCTTGTTCATGGAGCTTCTGCAGGAGCATTCTGCTGGAACAGCCTGTGTGCTGAGATTCACGAGGCTGGCACTTGGAAGTTCAGCTTGACTCTACAGGCTCTGTGGTCTGATCCCAAAGTCACAGCCCACACAACTGGCATTTCCCCTGGTGGCTGGGAGACTCTTAGACCATAATCCCTAAGCTCTGGTTTGGAAGTGAGATCTTGAAGAGGAGATGGAAGGGGCTGGGGGAAGCAATTTATTCTCTTCTGCCCAGGAAGCTGTGCCCCTGTGTCCTCTGGCTGGTGCCACAAAGGGCCATGTCCCAAGACAAACGAAAAGGGAATTTTTCCCTGCTGCAGGAGACCCTCTGGGAGCCAGGGAAGAAGGGAAATGAATCTGAGAGTCTTCTGCAAACCCTCTCTTGCCCAGTGGAGTTCAGAGGCTGATGTGGTTTCCCTTGACACCAGCTGCCCGGTAGTCCACAAGCTATTTTTAAGGAAGATGTATCCAAATACCAGTGTCAGAGTTCCCTTTGTGGCACAGTGGAAATGAACCCAACTAGCATCTATGAGGACACATCCAATCTGATCCCTGGCCTCGCTCAGTGGGTCAAGGATCCTGCGTTGCCATGAGCTTAGTTGATGTAGGTCGCAGATGTGGCTTGGATCCCAAGTTGCTGTGACGTAGGCTGGCAGCCGCAGGTCTGATTCAGCCCTAGCCTGGGAACTTCCATATGCCAAGGGTAAGGCCTTACAAAGCAAAATAAATAAATATGCATATAAATAAATAGATAGATAGGTGGATAAAATACCAGCGCCTTTAGAATTGGATGATTTCTGGTAATCTCTATGTAAGGATAAGAAATCTTCAAGCATTTCTTATTGTTTCAAGAAATGTGTTACTAATTCTAAAATGTTGAAATTGAAAATTATTTACATACAAACTATATATCTACCTCCCTGGAATCTATCTGCAATGCCAGTGTGCTTTCTTGAGAGTAAGGAGGTAGAGAAATTCTTATTACTCCAAAGATGGACTCATCTTAGGGATGATGAGAGGGAACTGCTGTTTTCTTTCTTTCTTTTTCTTTTTCTTTCTTCTTTTTTGGCTGCCCCTCAGCACCTGAAGTTTCAAGCTGCAGTGGTGACCTAAGCTGCAGCTGCAGCAACACCAGATCCTTAACTCACTGTGGCGGGCGGAGGATTGAACCTATGTCCCAGCCCTCCCAAGATGCTGCCAATCCCCTTGGGTGACAGCAGGAACTCTGGAACTGCTGCTGTTTTAGACACACAGATTTGGTACTTCTCCTTTTAAAATAGTCACCATATCAGGGCAACATAGGGGGAGGGATTAGACATACAAACTTTCAGGTACAAAATAAATGTCATGGGGATATAATCTACAACATAAGGGATATAGTCGATAATGTTGTAATAACTTTGTACGGTGACAGATGGTAACTAGACCACTCATGGAGATCGTTTGTAATGTATGAAAATATGCAGTCATGATGCTGTATACCTGAAACTAGTATGATATTGTACTTCAATTATATATATTTTTAAATCCATAGCAAATAGGAATTGAATACGCACTTTGAAGATGACTGAGATTTCTTCTATGTAAAAAAAGCAGTTGTCTGTGTGTGTATGAGACCCCATGAGAAGAAAACTGACCATGAAATATCTTTTCAAAAAATATTGTTTAGGAAATCAACATCAAGATAACATGGCCTTACTTTCTTACACATTTCTAGAATTTTAAGTTAGGATATTTTAGATTGTTTTCTTCTCTAGTCACTTGCAAGTTCATTCCCTACCTGTTTTTCTCTCTGCTGATTAAGGCATGATTAATGGATTCCATAGGGTGATGTTAGATGAAATCCCAAATACAGTAAAAGTAATATAAGTGGAATTATCAAGGGGAAAGACTGGAGGAGTTAACAGTATAAATGGACAAGCTCATGTATTTTTAAATGATTTTTTTCTTTCAATGTTAAAAAAAAAAGTAGGCAGGTAGATAGTGTATAAAGGCAGTTGATTTGTATAATCATTGCATCTAAAAAAGGGTAATACAAATTAAAAAGTAGAGTAATGAACAGGATCCATTGAGAGCTTAATCAAGGCCAACACTGGGTTTGCTACCTGTTAATTTGTAACTAGTTTGCTGCTACTGATACACTTTTGAGACTGAACTCAATAGAATGGAAGCTGAACCCTGAAAGCCCAGCAAATAACCCTGACATCTTCTTGTGCTAAAAGGACCTTTGCTGATAAGTGTTGGAACACCAAAAGTTGCATTCCAAATGTATCTTCTTTGTGAAAATAAATAGTGTTATTTTTTCTTTTATTTATTTAATTAATTAATTTATTTTTATTTTTAAAATTTTTGTCTTTTAAGGCTGCACTCACAGCATATAGAGGTTCCCAGGCTAGGGGTTGAATTGGAGCTGTAGCTACTGGCCTATACCACAGCCACAGCAACGTGGAATCCAAGCCGCATCTGTGGCCTACACCCCAGCTCATGGCAACAGTGGATCCTTAACCCACTGAGCGAGGCCTGGGATCGAACCCACAACGTCATGGTTCCTAGTCGGATTCATTTCCACTGAGCCACAACGGAACTCCCTATTTTTTCTTTCTTTTGTTTTGTGACATAAAAATTTGCATTGGGTTGGGGGAAGGGAGAGGAATTATTGTTTAACATTTTAGAAAGGCAATTAGTCTGTTAATTGACCCCACCTCTATGGCATAAACAGCATTTCATCATATGGACCAGACCAAGCTGAGGCACATAATTTATGTATGTATGTATGCATGTATGTATGTACTTATGTATTTATTTATTTACTTATTTTTACTTTTTTGGCTGCACCTGGGGCATATAGAAATTCCTGGGCCAGGGAACAAATCTAAGCCACAGCTACAACCTATGCCAAGCTGCAGCAACACCAGACCCTAAACCCACTGCACTGGGCCAGGGATCGAATCTGTGTCTCGCCGCAACCAGAGCTGCTGCAGAGACAACGCTGGATCCTTAACCCACTGCACCACAGAGGGAACTCCTGAGGCACCTTTAATAATGTGTAACTGACCTTTGTCTGATGTGTTGGAATTTACAAAGCTTTCATGTTTTATCTTGTCTCAACTTCACAATAAAGAATGGAGTGCTATTGTTATTCCCCTCCTGACATATAAGAAAATGCAGGCAGAGAGCGCTTAAATAGTTTGCCCCCCAATTATTTAACCTAGGTATTAAGATGCAGTGAACCCAGTACTTTGATCCCAAATCCTATATTCCTTTATTACAGATACCACCTAAAAAAAATGATAGCAGCCCGGGAGGTCTGAGAAATAAGCTTAGTGCTTTAAGCAGAGCTTCACTCAGTAACTGATAAAAACCCACTCAAGCTCTCCTCTTCCTGACAATTCACAGCTCAAATGTCATGGTAAAGAAACACTTCCTACCCCTCTCGCCTTTCTCCCACCTCCAACAACGCTCTTCTCTTCAATTCAGGCTGTCAGATTCTTCTTGCAAAGCTTTTAGGGCTCAAGTCAGGGAGGAGAGGGCACTTTGCCTTGATTCCCATGGCAATGACAACCAGATTGTTACATTCATTGTTAAAGGGGAAGCAGGGATACAGATTATTCACAAAGAACAGATAATTCTCCACTCACCTCTGGTTATGAAATAATTCCTCTAACTTGATCTTAACCCTCTCCTGGCTCAGACCTGAAACCACTGATTGGAACTTAGTTTTAGACAGAAAGGCACATAGCTTACAGATAATGGAGTAATGGATTGTCTGAGAAACTAAATTAATTAGATATTGGCAATCCATTAACAAAAAGATCATGAAGATTTGGCACCAAGGCCAACCAAAGTCATGTGCAAGTTAAAATTATGGGAGAAGCCAAGGGCCCATGAGTAAGGACAGACAATCTGTGTGCAACAAGAAGTTAACATCTCTGCAACCAAAGATCCTTGACAACAATATTGTGAAAAAAAATCAGTAAAATCATTGACCCAGAATACCCATTGAGCTGTATCCACATGGTAGGTACTAAAGCAACTAAGTTACACACAGGGTGAGCAACACTTTGGAACAACCCAGGAGGGCTTGGTGGAGGTGGGGGGAGCTTTGTGTTACCCCTTGGGAAGTGTTTGCTAAGACCTTTGTAGATCTCATCCTGGAGAATGACTCAGAGAAAGCTATGTTCTGGAGGTACTAATTTTGTAGGATTGTGCAGAGAAATTTGGAGGAGAAAGATGCTTAGGAGAAGCAGAGGTGAGGAAGGGCAAACTCTGAGGAACACTGCAAGGAGAGGCTTCTAGAACAAATGATTGATTAGAAGGAATCCAATGAGGACCATCTCATCGGGGAACTGGGCTGCAGTGTGAGTGCTTCTCCTAATCTGACATGTGGCCTCTGACTTCAGGCAAAATCATCAAGCCTTTTTGGACTTCATCTAAAAATGACAAAGTTGCCTTCTCTCTCTAACATGAAAGAATTCTATGATTCCAGTGATTTACACCCTGGGACAGGGAAAATGGTGCTTCACTTGACTGAAATTTGGAAATTTGGAGAAAGGCTTCTCAGCAAGGGAATCATATAACTCCATGCTCTCTAAGAATACTCCAGTCTCACTATGATTATAACTCTTACTTTCCCAGGATATCCCATAAACTCTGAGTATATAGCTCCATTACTTTATGGGGATGGCCCAGTCATTGATAGCTTCTTACTCATCAGGACGTCTTCCTCATCCTCTGAGTATAACTCCATCACTCGGCAAAGATGTCCAATCATGTTCTGGGGAGAAGGCCATAACTTTCTGAGTGGGCTCCAGGCATTACCATGGTCCAAAGGATATTTTTGCAAGATGAAAGTTCCAAATTCTTTGCTTCTATTACTACTAATCATAAACTCTTTTTTTTTTTTTTTTAATTTTTTGGCTGTACCTGTGGCTTATAGATGTTCCTGGGCCAGGGATTGAATCTGAGACTCCGCTGCAACCTATGCCACAGCTGCAGCAGCACCAGATCCTTTTAACCCACTGTGCTGTGCCAGGGATCAAACCTGTGCCTGCACAGTGACCCAAGCCACTGCAGTTGGATTTTTTTTAAATTTTTTTTTTAATTTTTAGGGTCACACCTGCAGCATATGGATGTTCCCAGGCTAGGGGTCCAATCGGAGCTGCATCTGTGAGCTACCCCACAGCCCACAGCAATGCTAGATCCTTAACCCACTGAGCGAGGCCAGGGATCAAACCCATATCCTCATGGATACTAGTTGGGTTCATTAACTGCTGAGCCATGACGGGAACTCCTGCAGTTAGATTCTTAATGCACTGCGCCAGAGCAGTAACTCCAATCACAAACTATGTTTACTGTTAAATATCCACTGCATCTAAAATCTCCCTGCTCGCTTTTACGGAAGGTAAGGGCACAGGCGTCAATTTCTGAGTAGCCACTGAATATGAAAAAAAATATCATTTCTCTCCCTAGTCAGAGGGTCGGGGACTGAGTCCCATTCATTTGTGCAGAAACCAATATTGTTGAAGGAATACGTAAATGAATGATAGAGATCCAACATTCCAAACTTCAGGAAAACTGGCATTGTAACAAAAAGAGGAGACATAATCAAGAACACTCCTCGTTGCAGTTTTTAAAAATGCCCACATCTGAATGAAAAAGTTACTGTTATATATAGGTATTCTGGAATCATTGATAGGGATCATGCATATTAACTGGCCGTCATCATGTAACCCATTTCAAACAGAGAATCCTTAAAAGGTAAATCACAAGGTAGGAAAGGTAAGCTTTGCTAAAACATAACTTACGCACATAATGTTCCATATTGTCTTTTAAAACAGGGCATGAAGTGTTTGGTGTAGTAGCCAAGAAGAACAAATGAACTCACTGAGTTTACTCTGAATGCCAAAATAGTAGATGGTACTTAATCCTGCAACCATTTTTTAAAAATCGAACCTCATGCTAGTGGTAAGTTTTTTTTTTATTCTTAGCTGGCACCACTGAAGAATGATAGATGAGATTTCCCTCTGTGTGAGAAAATTATCTCAGGTAATTCAAAGAGAGTGAAGTCACAGGCATGGTACAAACCAGTGCATGAGCCAGATTATACCAAGTTCTTTTTACTGGTTTTGGGTGGTATTTTATTAGGGTTATCAGAGGGGCTAATGGATGTCACCTCAGGATGACTGTGGCAGCACGGTGCTCCTATTAAACCCGGTCACTATGTGGGGTCAGGAACCTAGATGCCTGGTTGCTTCTGGGGAGGTGGGATCTGTGGATGTGATGGGGCTTGATAATTGATGAACCTCTTGTCTTTCAGTCAACTACCCTGCCATTGTTTATTTAGGAGTTGCCCATCTTGCTGGAGAACCCTGAGATACTAAATAAAGTAGACCACAGTCTAGGCAAGAAGCTCCTATTTTTTTGTTCATCAAATTCAATGTCAAGATGATCGACACGTCAGATCGGATCTAGCTAATGTAGGAACTGTTTACTGGAAAGGCTCAAGTAAACAAAGGCCCTCCAACAAACAGCTTAGGATTGGAGGAAATAATTGGTTTGATTTTAAATATATTACTAATTAAAGGTTGATTTTCTTTCTTTTTTTATTTTTTTATTTTTTATAATTTTATTTAATTTTTTTATTTGTTTTTTTTTTTTGTCTTTTTGCCATTTCTTGGGCTGCTCCCGCGGCATATGGAGGTTCCCAGGCTAGGGCTCTAATAGGAGCTGTAGCCACCGGCCTATGCCAGAGCCACAGCAACACGGGATTCCAGCCGCGTCTGCGACCTACACCACAGCTCATGGCAACGCCGGATCATTAACCCACTGAGCAAGGCCAGGGACCGAACCCGCAACCTCATGGTTCCTAGTCGGATTCGTTAACCACTGCGCCACGACGGGAACTCCCCTTTCTTTCTTCTTTCTCCTTCCTTCCTTCCTTCCTTCCTTCCTTCCTTCCTTCCTTCCTTCCTTCTCTCCTTCCTTCCTTCCTTCCTTTCCTTCTCTCCTTCCTTCCTTCCTTCCTTCCTTCCTTCCTTCCTTCCTTCCTTCCTTCCTTCCTTCCTTCCTTCCTTCCTTCCTTCCTTCCTTCCTTCCTTCTTTCTTGGTCTTTTCGCCTTTTCTAGGGCCACACCTGTGGCCTGTGGAGGTTCCCAGGCTAGGGGTCTAATTGGAGCTGTAGCTGCCAGTCTATGCCAGAGCCACAGCAACGTGGGATCCGAGCCAGGTCTGCAACCTACATCACAGCTCAGGGCAATGCCAGATCCTTAACCCACTGAACGAGGCCAGGGATTGAACCTGCAACTTCATGGTTCCTATTCGGATTCGTTAACCACTGAGCCACGACGGGAACTCCTAAAGGTTGATTTTCTAAGATTCAGATCTTGCAAAGGTCCTGTGAGCTGATTCATAGATACTGAGAGCCCCTGCCTAGCACCCTCAATGCCTCCTTTTCATAACAGATAAACTTGTAACTCCTCCTTGCTTTTCTGCCACAAAAGTCATAGATACTACAACCTATCTACACACAGACTCTCAAAAATCATTAAATTGTGAGCACTAGAGTCGTCAAAGTCAGAGACAGAAGGTAGAATGGTGGTTGCCAGCAGGGAGAGAAAAGGAAAGTTGTTTAATGGGTATAGCGTTTCAGTTCTGCAAATGAAAGGAGTTTCCAAAGAGTTCTCTAGGATGGATGGTTGCATAACAATGTGAGTGTATTTAATACCACGGAACTGTATACTTAAACATAGTTAAGACGGTAAATATTATTTGTGTTTTACCACAATTAAAAAAAAATTGTTACATTGCCTTACTTATAATGTTAAAGGACTTTTCCTTTAGTAACGGGAAAGCAATTTATTTTGAAATAATACAAACTACAAAATGTCAAGGCCTGGCCACAACTATGCTCGAAAACAGAAGGAGCTGGTTACATACAAGCTGGCTCTCTATGGGATCACCAGGAAGTGACTGGTACAGATTCTGTCTGATATGTGTGTTTCCAGAACAGTGATGCTGAGATCGGCATCTACCAAATGGTGAAGGGCTCTTGGGAAGTTTTGCATACTGCAAAGCACAGTTTTCTTTCCATGTACATGGTAGTTGCATTTTAGGTAAATTCAGTATGTTTAGAATCATGCAAAGGGAGTTCCCCTCGTGGCTCAGGGGAAATGAATATGACTGGTATCCATGAGGTTGTGGGTTTGATCCCTGGCCACGCTCAGTGGGTTAAGGATCCCGCATTGCCATGAGGTGTGGTGTAAGTCATAGACACGACTCAGATCCCGAGTTGCTGTGGCTGTGGTGTAGGCTGGCAGCTACAACTCGGACTGGACCCCTAGCCTGGGAACCTCCATATGCTGCAGGTTCAGCCCTAAAAGACAAAACAAGAAAAATCAAAAAAAGATTCATGTAAAGATACAGTGCGTTTATATGTAAAACTAGTTGGATACCTAGATAACTACAAGTGGATTTTTCACTTACATATTGGGTTGTGAAGGACACAAGGTAAGTCTTTGCGGTTTGAGACTGTTCCTAGCGCTGCAGGACATTCCCCATCCCTGGCCTCTGCCCACCAATTACCACTAGTTACCCCCACCTCCTGCAATCATTGTGACCACCAAAGGTTCCCCCAGATTTCATCACGAGCCTTCTTGAGAACCTCTGGGAAGTGGTGACCATCCTTTGTTCCCCAGACCCTGTCATTCTCTCACTGATGCTGTCTCAAGATTTCTCATTCCGCTGTGATTTCTTCCTTCATGGAACTCACCATTTGCTGGTCTTTTATCAATCGTAAATAATAAAATGGTTTTTGCCCAATTAGCTGAAAACCAAATAACAGAGACTCTTAGATAAACACACTCTCCTCTCTACTTTTTTTATAAAAGCTGACAAATAACAAGCTGACATCAGATATGGGTTCAAAATATTAATCCTGGTGCCACACTGCCACGAGCTTCTGTATCACTGGCCTTCGGGCAAGTGCAGTGACCTGAAATGCCAGCAGTCATTTAAGAAAGATGAACTCATATTTGAAACGGGTCCGAGTTAACACATATTTTACTGTACGTAGTCTCTTCAGGAAAACATTCCTAATTCTCAAGAGCACAGGTGCTCTGAAGGCAGGCCTTCTTTGTTTTTCTTTTAATTTTATGTTTCACAGTATGCCCTTCTAGCCTTGAACCCAGAAAGTACTCAATAAATATTTATGAGAATGATTTGAATTTGCCCATGTAAGATATTCATAGTAACTACCAATATTAAATTAATCACCCCCCAATTTCAATCCCTCCATTTAGATGGAACTTTAATGGTCTCGGGCGCTTTCATGAATGTCCTCATCTCAGAATCAGTGAAGACAACCATGAGTCAGTCGTGGTGAAGATCAAAAGTCTTCACCCAAGTATTCTTCCCGTGATTTCATTGCCGATAAAATGAAGCAACCTGAAATCTGCAGAGTAATTATGTCAGATAGCCTCACGTCATCACTTATTCATTCCCAGGATAAAACTGTTTCTCCTGGGCCTTACAAGAAACAAGTCTGGCTAAGTCAAGCAACTCCCAATTACAGTGATATCTTTGCTGTGGAAAAATAAATAAATAAATAAATAACCGTGTAATTAAGTTTTGCAGGTGCAACCATGGAGGAAACCTGCGAAATTATCCAGAGCCATTTTCTCTAGTGTAATTTGGAAATTAGCCCACCTGGAGACATAAACCCACAATTTCCTCTGCCATTGTCTTATCACGTTTATCTTGTCTTAAACGCTGAGACTCCTGTTGCAAAAAGAAACAGGTTTGAACACTGAAATCTCAGCAACAGAGTCGAAGAGTTCTGAAGTTTGAATTCCAGGCCCGCTGACTATGTTGGTGGCTTTAAAGACCATAAAAACCAACCGAAAGTACTGCAGGGCATAGCTAACCTGCCAGGAAGGCGTTGCACATCGTGGCACCTTGGAGACGCGTGCAGACTTGAAATGCTGGGGGCTTTGCCAAGGCCTGCCTGCCTTGGAAACCACATGCGGTGTCTCCGGAACACTAGGTGTGCATGCAAACAGGGCTCAGGAAACAGCGCTTGCTAACACCAAATTCTGTAACACCCCCACCCCGACCCCAAGTCGAATCACTTCGACTTTCCTCTCCACCATCTACAGTGTTGGAGGGAGGGGCCCGATCGGAACACGAGAACAAAGAGGGCAGCCAGAAATGGTGTGGTCTGTTTGGTTTCTCCAAGTGCTTGTCCGTGTGACTTGGGGAAATGGCTTTCTTAGCCTCAGGCTTGTCATCTGTAAAAGGAGAGTCTTGATTTGCAAAAGTGCTTTAGGATCTTCAAAGGGAAGACGCTCAGCCATTATGCAAATATTTGTCTTTTAGGCTGTGCTGGTCATACCTCATTGGGCACCCCCCCCCCCAATTTCTCAGGGAGTTTGGATCACTTGGAAACCTGAGAATTCATCTTTCTTCCCTCGGACCCTCCAGAGCCTCATTGAATACATGGATTTTGGGGTCATTTGGAGCTCCTGAAACAGAGCCAAGTGTTGACGATCTAATGTCAGGCATGGCGCTGTATGGTTATCACTCTGCTCTTGGACTGACTTGCTTTTACTTCATACAAATACTTGTGCATAAAATACCCACAGAAGTACACACTCCACCTGTGCCTTGACACTGTAATGCTGTCCTCCATTTTCAGGATGCCTAACACAGCCCCCCAACTCCATCTACCCTTAGGGTAGATTAACCCTTTCATACACAGCATTCTGCCTACATCAATCAAAGCACCTATCACCCTGTATCATAATTGTGTGTTTGTTGTCCTTTGAGCCATTTGACTACGAATTCCTTCAAGGCAAGTGATTGTCTTATTTATTGCCTTTTCACCAGTGATTAGTACAAGGCATAGCCCACAGAAAGAATTCATTATATGTTTGTTAAGTGGACAAATGGATACATATGTGTGTAGACCTATATTAAGATATTGAAGTATTTCTGATATTTCCTTGATTAATTTATTCATTTTAATAAATTAAGCTTGCAAGAGTTAGGCTCCTGGTAACCATTTCAAATAATTCAGAAGTACATTAAGAGGAAAAAATGATTCTCTTTTCATCTCTTCTCATCAATCCCTCTCCATTCCTCCAGTGGAAACCATTGTTAAAGGCTTTTCTCTGCACTTATATACTTCCTGTATCAACAAAAATATTTTAAGAAACACAACAGGGTCATATTTCAGGTATTGTTCTGTGTGTTGCTTTCCCTTCCCCTACCTAATCTGTCAAATAACTCATTCTTGTTTTCTTATAAACTCAGAATATTTCTCTGTTCAGGTATTTATCTTCTAACTTTTTCATTATAAAAATGCTCAATACCCTTGTTTAGCAAAATCAAACAGGGCAGAAGGTATAAAATGAAAAGTAAATCCTCCTGTCCTTTGTTCCTCCTTTGGCCAGTCGATGCCTCAGAGGCAAACACTTGTAATCGTGCCTAGTTTGACTGCTTTTGGTGGCTATCTGAACAACTCCAAATCACTTCTTGATTTCTCAACATTAGATAGTATCTGTCAACTCTTTGATAAGAAAGTTGAGGAATTTAATGCTTTTACTCCATCTCCTTCCCCCTTCCCCCTCCTGACTTTCTGTCCTTGTGTTTAGTTATTTTAGTAGCTACATTGATTAGCGTATAGAAAGTCTGGCTGAACCTTAGCCAGTGAGCACCTGGTATTCTGCTGGTGCCAGGCAGTTGTTAGCATAGCTGCACTTTCCTCTCCCTCCACTCCTTCAAATTTCTGTCATCCCTGCCATCACTGTCAAGGTCAAGGACATTTTTACCTGGGCTTTTTTCCTGTGCTCTGCTTTTGGCATCCAAAATTAGTTGAGATTTCTTTGTTAATAACACCTCTTTTGTTGTTAGAGTTGTTTTAAACCAATTCTTTTTAGGATATCTTTTCCCCCCTTTTCCTTTTTCTTTTCTTTCTTACTTTTTTTTTTTTTCCTGTCTTTTTAGGGCTGCACCTGCAGCATATAGAGGTTCCCAGGCTAGGGGTTGAATCAGAGCTGTAGCCGCCAGCCTACAGCAGAGACACAGCAACACAGGATCCGAATCCGAGCCGTGTCTGCCACATACATCACAGCTCACTGCAACACCGAATCCTTGACCCACTGAGCAAGCCAGGGATTGAACCCGCATCCTCATGGATGCTAGTCGGGTACGTTAACCCTGGAGCCACGACGGGAACTCCCTTTTTTTCTTTTTTGACCATGCCCATGGCGTGCTGAAGTTCCCGGGGCCAGAGATCGAACCTGTGCCACAGCAGTGACCTGAGCCGTAGCAGTGACAACACCAGATCCTTAACCTGCTGCACCACAAGGAGAACTTCTAAGCTAGCTTTTTTATTATTTGATGGGGCGGTCCATCTTGAGCTGGGCTGTCCCGCTTCTTTTGAATGTGATTATTTCTTTCAGATAAATTCATCAGCATGTCTTTAACTGCCCATAAGTACAATTGCGTAATGTGATCTGAACTGTGTTAGAAAGACTTTTAAGGATGTGGAAAGATGTCAGTCAAGATTATTACTTCCATGCCATCAGTGTACTCCCCACAATTTTTCCTATTTACCCATCTCTGCCTTCTTCCTAATAAGTCATAACAGCGAAGTTATTCTAGAAATAATGATCATTTTCACTCTTCTATAAATCACTTGGACAAACTTTGGCAGCATAATGTTGTTTATAAAAGACCTGAAATGAAGGTATAGCTATACTAAAAATTAAAATTCCTTCAAGGTATGAAAATGGCTTCTGTCACAAACTGTTGTCACCACTTGTTCTTATGTCCTATCTTCCCAAACTCTTCGAAGAGTCACAAAGAACTTTTGAAGCTGCACCTTATTCTTTTTTTTTTTTTTAATGTGAACTTAGCAAAGTGCATGTCATGTAGTTGGTGTTTGAGCAGGTTTCCTGAACTTAACTGAACTGACTTCAGTAGATTCTCCACTGTAGACATCCAGGCACTACGCCATGCAAAGAGCAAGATTTTACCCATTTCTTGCCTAGGTCTCTGTATGAAGGAGCCCTTGAAATGCCTGAGAAAATCCCTTTTAATCATAATTACACATGACTTCTCTTCTCCTCCTTAGTAAACCGATGTTAAATGCAACAGGGAAACTGATTTCAATTATGGTGGCTGTCTTACTCTTCCAGTTCATCAAATTACACACACACCACTTCCGTGGAGGTTATCCAGTGTAATTCTTAGTCCTGGGGAGCAAGAACAGGGTGCCAATTACTCAAGAAGTGCTCGTTAGGAATTAGAAAGCAAATATAATTACCACATGCCAACTGCATAGGAAATAAGAATGCTTTTCAACAAAGCCAGGCTTATTTTATGTGTCCCATACAGCTTCCACAGGATCTGTTCTAACCAGTTTTGTTTTTTGTTTTTTTAAACTCCACCAAACATTGAATACATATGGAAGACAAAGACTTAAGAAATAAGAAGCATGCTAGACTGCAAACTCCTTATTTGTCTTACTCCATCATATCTCCAGTACCTAACTGCGCATGCAGTGGGTGCTTTCAATGTACCATTGGAGCTTTTAATTGCCTGTAGTACAAAAGTTGTTGATTTTGTACAGGGTGGGCTTTGTCTTGCCATCAGGCACACACATACACACAAACCATACAACAGCCTGAATGTGCTAGGGGAGAATTTAAATTTATAAAACGTTTTAGGAGTTCCCATCATGGCTCAGCGGAAACAAATCTGACTCGTATCATGAGGATGCGGGTTCAATCCCTGGCCTCCCTCAGTGGGTTCAGGATCGGGCGTTGAGCTGTGGTGTAGGTTGCAGATGCTGCTTGGATCTGGCATTGCTGTGGCTATGGCGTAGGCTGGCGGCTGCAGCTCCACTTTGACCCCTGGCCTGGGAACCTCCACGTACTGTGGGTGAGGCCCTAAAAAGACAAAAAAATAAATAAATAATAATAATGTTTTAGAGCTGGAAATCACTTTAGTGATTAACAATATGCACCCCCCGCCTCCAAATTTCACAAGGAATGTAGATGAAGTTCAGGGTGCAATGTGACTACAAGGCCAAAATGCCCCTTTCCTAGGTATATGCTCTACAAACTCCACTTGGGGGTAATTACTCTGTAGGCAAAGACCTCAAACATTACTCTTGGGTCTGCCCTGAAACTCATCTATATTTACTCCCTGATTAGTGTTCTAAAAATTCTCACACACTTGACAATCACAAGCTATTTGGTGATTGGTAATTGGTTGGGGTGAGGTTTTTTTTGCATGATTTTAGGAACTAATTAAATTGGACAACTATTTTGAAAATGACTATAGAGAAAACCAAACTGTGTATGTATTTTTTTCAGTAACTGTCGTCTGGAGTGTTCAACCTCATTTACATAAAGTTTACTTAGGGTTTTCGGTACTGCTTCCTCAGGGAGGCTTAATTTTCTTCTTCAAATTTAGTTGTGTTCTACTTAAGATATAAATGATATATGGAAATATTTTTGAAAAAAATTCAGGTTTTCCATAAATTACATGCAAAGACCAGAAGTTATTTCCCATCATCAAAATCTCATATTCCCAATCATACAAATGAACTTATTTACAAAACAGAAACAGATTCAGACATAGAAAACAAACTTAAGGTTACAAAGGGGAGAAGGAGAGGGATAAATTAGGAGATTAAGATGAACATACACACACTACTATATATAAAATAAAAAACAAGGACCTACTGTGTAGCACAAGGACCTTTTTTGTGTGTGTGGGTTAAGTTTTATTTGAGGCAAAATCAGGGCTGGGAGGTAACATTTCAAACAACTCCGAGAAACCCCTCTGAGAAGGAGAGGTGGGGGCTGGGATATATAGGAGTTTTGAAGCAAAGGGCAAGTAGTAGGAATAAAAGGTAACTGTTAATAAAAGGAAACTGGACATCTCCAGTTAAGGAATTTAGCCTTTTTCTATGTATGGGAAGATGCAAGAGTCTGGGCTCACTGAAATCATTTCTTTGATATAGCACAGGGAACTTTATGCAATACCTTTGTAATAACCTGTAATGGAAAAGAATCTGAAAAAGAATATATCCATAAATATGTATATATATTTATATGAATCACTTTGCTGTATACTTGAAACTAATACAACATTATACAGCAAGTATATTTCAATTTTAAAAAAGATGATCAAGACATATAAATTTCATATTCCTATGCCTTATTAGCATGAGAAATATTCAGTAATGATGACATAATCCAGAAATGGCCACACCAGAGCCTGAGAACACGGGGTAGGTATCTAAGTGCTTTGTTTTTGACTCAAGCTGAAAGGACTAGATGCCCAACCAGAGAAATTGCTTTGGTTTTCTCTTTCCAGCTTAAGAGTCAAAAACAAAGCACTTAGATGCCTACCTAGTGTGGTCAGGCTCTGGTTTGGCCATTTCTGGAAGACTTCATCATCGGGCCTGTGGTCTCCGGACAAGGGAAGGAAAGCTGTTTATCCTTTGAGTCATGGAGGAAGTGTAGGACAATGAAGAAAATGTGAGCCGCCCCCATTTTCACCTCTCTTCCTCCATCCAGCTGTCTGGAGACAGCCAACAGTAACCTGGTCCTCACTGATTCTCTCTGAAGCAGCGAAGTTTCATTTGCATTAAGACTTTCCATTGTTTGTGAGTCCAGGTTCCACCAGGCCAATGCCAAGTGGGTGACTTGTGAGGAGAGGTGATTCATTCAGTCAACAAATATATATTGAGCAGCCGCCATATGCCAAGCCAGGTCCTAGACCCGGGGAACCCACCGTGAGTAGCGCAGGCAAAGTTCTGCCCTCTTTCTGGTGGGGAAGACCCACCGGAAACAACTGAGTGGATAATGTACTCGCAGGTGTCAAGCTGTACTTAGTGCAACAAGGAAAAACAAAACAGGGTTGGTCAAGAGAGGAAACCGCCAGGGGTGGGCGGGGCTTGCTGCTGGGAAGGGAGGATGGAGGAGCCTGGGATGCCTACTGGCCGCAGGGCTCCAAGAGCCCAGCTTCCAAAACGAATCTGGCGCCTAAATCATTTCACCGGATCTACCCTTAGGACACGGCACACTGTGATAACCAACACTGCAGGACAAGCAACGGCGGGGAGCAGGCCTTTGTTTTCTGCAATTGAGGGTGTGATTTATTGCTGTTGTTATTGCTACTGTGCTTATTCTTACCACTGTTGGCTTAGAGCAGAGGTTAGCCAACTCTTACAGTCTACCCGCCAAATACACCCCACTGTCTCTTTTTATGTCTCTTTATATGGCCATAGGTTAAGGGTTTTGTTTTGTTGTTGTTTTGTTTTGTTTTTAACATTTTTAAATGGTTGGGACACATTTTAAAAATACATTTTTGTGACGTGCAAATGATAAGAAATGCAAACTTTCAGCCATCATAAATAAAGTTTCATTGGAATGAAGCCATGCTCATTTTTAAGGTATTGTCTGTGGCTGCTTTTAGGCTGTAACAGTAGAACTGAATAGTTGTGAGGAGACTGTATGGCCCAGCAAGCCTAAAATCTTTATGATTTGGCTCTGTAAGAAAAGTCTGCTGACCTCTGGTTAAGAATATGGGCTCAGCAAGGAACTGGCTATGACATTGAGGGTATGGAATTGCCTCCCTGGTGTGGTGCATTAAGAATCTGACCACCGTGGCTTGGGTAGCTGGGGAAATGGGGGCTCCATCCCCACCCAGGGCAGTGGGTTAAAGGATCCAGCATTCCCACAACTGTGGTGTAGGTCACAGCTGTGGCTTAGATTCAGACGCTGGCCTGGGAACTTCCATGTGCCGTGGATGCGGCCATAAAAAAAAAAAAATTATCGTATATGCTGAAAAAAGAATATCATAACCATGAAAGAGAATTAGCTAAATAAATACATTGCCACAGGAAGATGTCTGTGATATGTTAAGTAAAATAGACAAAAGCAATTTGAGTGCAATGGATTTAGGTTCTCCAAATAGTCCACTGTGATACAAGCTCCATGAGCAGCCTTTGGTCTGTTTTGTTCACTGTTGTATCCTCAATACCTGGAAACTTGTAACCCATGGAACATTCTCAATAAACATTGGTTGAATAAATTAATGAATGGATATGACACAATATATAGAGTGCTACAAAAGAAAAGATCTATAACTTTGGCTATATAAAAACTTATATATATATATATATATATATATATATATATATATCCCAGGCCAGGGATTGAACCTGTGCCACAGAAGTGACAACACAGGATCTTTAACCCAGTGAGCTACCAGGGAACACCAAAACATACATTTTTTGCATAGTGAGACCACTCTGAGGTTTTGATAAACCTCAAAAACAAACAACCCCCCCCCAAGAGTCTAGTCCTTAATGAGCTCCTACAAATCCATAAGAAGACCAACAACCCAGTAGAAAAATGGATGAAGGATATTAACAGGCAATCTGCAGAAAAAACAAAACAAAACCCCAAACCAGCAAATGGCTGATCAATCTCCTTATAAGAGAAAAGCAAATTAAACTAAAATTTTCCATCTCATCTCTCAGCTAATGAGCACACACTGTACTAGTGGAATTGAAAATCAGCAAAACCTTCTAAGGAGTATAACTTGACCCCATCTAACCAAAATTTAAAGTGCATATCCGCTTTGACCTAGTGACTCTAATTCCAGATAATCATGCTGTAGAAACAGTCACATTTGAAATGATACAATTACATGTTTTTGTTTTGTTTTGTTTCCAGCATTGTTTACAGTCCCCAAACATTGGAAGTAGCCTTAAATAGCCACCAAAAAGAGAAATAAAGGAAAATTCAGCCTAAAAACTACCATGCAGCCCTAGAAAATAATGAGGCAGCTTTTCATGTATAGAGATACAGAAGGATCTCCAAACTTCATTAAGGGAAAAGTTACAAAGAACATGTATAAAATACCACTTGTTTAAAAAAAGAAAAAGAAAGATTTATGTGGAGCTTTTAAAATCTTTTAAAAAGATTTATATAGATTTGCATAGACTATCTTTAGGAAAATACAGAAGTTACCACTGTGATGGCCCTTGATACTGGGACTGTTTGGCTGGGAAACAGAGAGGAAGGGAGCCTCACTTTTACTTCATACCTTTTGGTTCTTTTTATACCATATTTCACACACGTAATTAACATTAAAATATAAATTGAATGAACTTAATTTTGTTCGTTTGTTTGTTTTTCCCCTATGGTATCTGGAAGTTCCCAGGCTAGAGGTCAAGTCAGAGCTACAGCTGCTGGCCTATGCCATAGCCACAGCAATGCTGGATCCGAGCTGTGTCTGTGACCTACACCACAGCTCACAGCAATGCTGGATCCTTAACCCACTGAGCGGGGCCAGGTATCAAATCCGAATCCTCATGGATACTAGTTGGATTGATAACATGCTGAGCCACATCGGGAACTCCTTAATTTTTTTTTTTTCTCTTTTTGGCTGCACCTGTGGCACGCAGAAGTTCTCAGGCCAAGGGCTAAACCCAAGCCTCAGCACTGACCTGAGCCACAGCAGTGACAACCCCAGATCCTTAACCCACTGAGCCACAAGGGACCTCCTCACTTTTAAATTATATATTTCTGGAGTTCCTATCATGGGTCAGTGGATTAAGAACCTGATGTTGTTTCTGTGAGGATACAGGTTCAATCTCTGGCCTTGCTCAGTGGGTTAAGGATCCAGTGTTGCCACTGCTCTGGCACAGACCTCATCTGCAGCTCCAATTCAACTGTGAGGCTGGGAACTTCCATGTGCTGCAGGTGCAGCTATAAAAAACTTTTTTTAATTAAAAATATAAACTATATATTTCTATGATGTCTAGTAGTGGATATACAGTAATTTAAAAAGTAAGTCTTAATGAAGATACAAGAGAACAAAAGTGAGCATGGGCTTCTACTTATTTATTCAGAGTACAGGACTTACCATGACAAGTCCTATAACCACCAAATCATCCAAAATATGAAATCCGGCTCCACGTGGCTCTTATTCTAAGCAAGTTGGTACCACTGGCTGCACTCTACCTTACAGGACTTCACAAGCATTTGGCCATAGATAAATTGAATTAAACTGGATAAGGGTTTCTTTCCTCTGATCCTGTTATCATCTCAATCTTTGGCACAACAGAGATGCAGTGAGGTCACTAGTCGGTCGTGTCAACTGTCATTTTGATTACATGACATTTTCTTAACGGTTGTATTAGGAAACTTAGAAATATCCTTTCTGTTTAAGTTGTCGGACTTCTTAGTCTATCGACCTACGAAATCAGCTCCTGAGGACCCTGGGGGAAGATTATGATCATCTCAGTAACGGTATCTAATTTCTTACTGCACAGGACAGCCAGCCACCCAGTTTCCCTCCAAATGAACGTCAGGCTTTCCTTGGCCCGAGTTTAGCTTGTTGTTTTACACTCTCAAGTTGACATCAATCCAAAGGCCAAGGGGCAAGTCCCACACAGTGGCTTCTCTGTATTTTCCAGATGCCAGATGGGTTTGGTGCTGACCCAAAGGTTGAGCTCATTCCTGTTCTGGAAGGCCAGGATTCTGAAGCAATATTGGGATTGGAGTAAGAGCAATGGGCCATGACTATCCTGGCAATCTCCTGAGACTTAGAGACTTCTTGGAATGGATCTACCTACATTGTCCAATAAGGTAGCTACTAGCTTTGAAATACTGTTAACATAGAGAGATGTGCTGGAAGTGTCAAATGCATATGTCAAATGCATTTGACTTCAGGCCAAAAAAAGAGCCCCAGCACCCATATGGGAAGAGCTAGGGCTCTTCTCATGGTGTCTATGTGGAGTTCTGAAGCTGGGAAAGAGCTTGGTGAGGGTGTACTGTATTTGTTTCCATCAATGACCAGTGAGAGACTAGTTTATGTTCATCAGCTCTCTTGGTATTTGCAGAGTAACCACTATTTACCTACCACTCAGCTAGTAGTTTGAAAAGAAGCCCTTGAGGGGAGGGGGGAATCCCTTTCCTTAGTTGCTCTGAATGCTTTCCTTTGACATACTATGAACACAGGAACAGACACAGAGCCCAGCATGGGCTAATCGTGGTACCCTAGCCACTGTGACTGGTCCAGGGATGGGCAACCAGGAGCCTCCTCCAGGGTTTCTATAGAAGCTGAGGAAACCTTTACCATTTCTCACTTGTTAGGAGCTGTGCACTTGTGACTTGGAAGTGGCCACAGCCATGTTCCCAGCCAAGCAGGGAAACCTGAAGGCATCAAGTGCCAGAGAAAGCCTTGAGAGCAGCAGAGAGGCCTGACTGTGTATGAGTTACAAGCCAATCCCCTAGCCCATTCATGCGTGAGGTCAGCCTCACAGCTCTTGTGGTTTGGTTACAGGAGCCAGAGCTTCACCTTTCACCTTTTGAGTTAATTCACTATGTGTTTCTAGTCTCTTGCAATGAAAAGAAAACTGACCAATATGGACAGATTTATGGAAAAAAAAAGATGTGGGTGCTGCCCTCGGAAAACTTATGATTCATATGGCAAGACAGGGACAATTATAGAAGAACATACAAGTCAAAATATACTTAAGCATTGCATTGTGCTTACTGCACATCCACCTGTGCAGTGCCTGCATCTACTGTCAAACATGGGAAGAACGTGCTAGCGTAGACAGTTGAGGGGTTTAGAGCAGTGGCCATTCTCCAATTCCCCACAGGACTCAGAAGTTTCTAGTCCTTGTTTTCAACAATTTCACATTCTGAAAGATAGTGGAATGAAGTGGAAAGAATACAAGCTTCAGAGCCAGGCCTGGGATGAAATGTATAGCATTTTATCATGTGTTCCATCGATTTGGGCCAGGTCCCATATTGTCCCCTTTATAGGAACTACTTTTAAGAGAAAACCATCTACGTGATGACTTAAAAATTGTTAAATAAACAATTTCCAGAGTTGTAGCCTAGGGGTTAAGGATCTGGTGTTGTCACTGCTATGGCTCAAGTCACGGCTGTGACCACAGGTTTCCATCCCTGGCCCAAGACCTTCGCCTTGCTATGGGTATGGCATAAAAAAAAAAAAAAAAATCCATGTCCAACAGTCCTCAGAGTATACTCCAAGTCATTGCTGGCTTATCTGACAGACCAAGAGAGTTAATCGTTGATAGCCACACTAAGGGGAATATAAAGAGCAATGGTTCTGGAGTTCCCATTGTGGCTCAGCGGTAACGAACCCGACTAGCATCCATGAGGACATGGGTTCAATCCCTGGCCTCACTCACTGGGTTAAGGATCCAGCGTTGCTGTGAGTTGTGGTTTTTTAGGTTGAAGACAGCTGAGGTCCTGTGTTGCTGGGGTTGTGGCGTAGGCAGGCAGCTGCAGCTCCAATTGGACCCCTAGCCTGGGAACTTCCATATGCCACGTGTGTGGCCCTAAAAAAAAAAAAAAAGAAAAAAAAAACCAACCCAATGGTTCTGATTAAAGTATATAAAGATATTTTGAAAAACTAAACGAGTCTGCAACCTTCTATACACATCTTCTAAGGCATATTGCCCAATGTCTCCCAGCTGGTAGAGGAGAGGCCCTCAAGTGGGATTGAACCCAGGCTCACCTGACTGCAGAACCCAGATGCACCCAAAACTCCATCCAACACACTGGAATTACCCCCTTGCCTTCACTCTGGCTGCCTGCCTGCAGAAACTGTAATAAATAGCAAACTATTCAAAAAGTACACAGAAGGAAAGAGTAGAAGCAAAAACCTCTGTAATCTCCATACCCAGTAATCAGCTGTTCTAATTCTCTAGTTAAAGTCCTATTGAAAGCAATGAAATAAAAATCCTGGGACATTGAAATTATTTTTAACATTAGGGCCTAAAATCACACACTTACATAGTAATCATTAACTACTGGGTACTTTGTTACTCTAGTAACAAAGGATTAAGCTCTCAATTTCTATTAAAAGCAGAATTTTTTCATTCTTAAAACCTATCTTTAAAAAATTCTTTATATTACAAAAACTTAGAAACAGGATTCCTCCTATCCCTTGGCTGGAAAAATAATTTAAATAATTCTTCAAAACTGTTTAGTTTTTCTGCAATGAAGCAAATGGGGATACCTGTGGTCCTGTGGGGTTGAAAGGTGTCCTTTTCAGAGAAAGACATGAAGACGATAGAAACTCAGAATTCCATGATTACCTCAGGAGTGTCCATTTATAATATTTCATTTTTCTTCTTCTTCTTCCTTTTTTTTTTTTTTGTCTTTTTAGGGCCGCACCTGTAGCATATGCAAGTTTGCAAGCTAGGGGTCCAATTGGAGCTGCAGCTGCCAGGCTATGCCACAGCTACAGTAACACCAGGCCCGAGCTGTGTCTGAGACCTACACCACAGCTCGTGGCAATGCTGGATCCTCTAATCCACTGAGTGAGGCCAGGGATCGAACCCACATCCTCACGGATATTAGTCATGTTCATTACCACTGAGCCATAACAGGAACTTCCCATTGATATTTCTATGACCACCATATCACCAAGCTGTAATGGTTCTGTGCCCATCTTTCCAAGCTTACCAACATCCCTTCTGCATTCCTACCAGACATGCTTACTCTGCCTTGGCTTGGACAACCCTCCTAGGCTGATTCCCTCTCCATGCTGATGGTCCAATCAACAACAGCCATCATGGTGACTTTCTCTACTCCAAAGAACTTGACCTTGACCTCCACTCCACTTCAGCAACCCACCCCAAGGCCACACCCTTGAATTTGTCTTCAACTGAGACTGATTCAGCTCTGAAAGTTTAAGCAATTATAATCCTCTTTTCTCTGCAACTTCCTACTTTCTAGTTTTCTCATTTCCCTGGAGGCTGCTGACATAATGGGCAAATAAAACACAGGTTTGGGAACCAGAGAGAAGTGGGTTTAAATATTGGCTCTACTGCACAGCCTCAGGCGGATCACTTGATATTCCTGAGCCTCGCATTCCTTATGTGCAAAAGAGGAAAATCCTATTTTGCAGGATTGTAATGTGGGTTACAATCCTGGGGCTTGAAAGCACCAAGCAACACACTTTATAGATACTTAGGAAAGCTAGTTTCCTCCCAACCCCTTCACTCTCTGAAGCACTCACACCTACAAACTTATTCTTAGATCGTAAAGAGAAGGCAGGTCTTCGGACCCTTCCAGTCTCTCATCCCCTCTGGGCTTCAAGGTGAGTTGTTTCATTCACTCTCTTCTCTGATGTCCCACCACCTGGCCCTGGTTAGCACTTACCCCTGGGGAAATGCCATGCTTCCGTGGCTTGCTCATGCTCCCAGACTGCTGAGGGCATTCAGGTTGGCCATGAGGGCCTAAGCATTCTGTTTTAGAAGGTTTTCATATATTTATTAAAGAAAAGGGGGAGGGGAGAGACAGAAGGGGAAGGGGAGTGGTAAAGGAGAGGGAAGGGGAGGGGGAGGAGTAGGAGGAAGAGAGAAACCTCCAAAGATTATGGACTATTTATTGATTTATTTATTTATTTTTGTCTTTTTGCCATTTCTTGGGCTGCTCCTGAGGCATATGGAGGTTCCCAGGCTAGGGGTCGAATTGGAGCTATAGCCACCAGCCTACTGCCAGAGCCACAGCAACGCGGGATCCGAGCCACGTCTGCAACCTACACCACAGCTCACGGCAACGCCGGATTGTTAACCCACTGAGTGAGGCCAGGGGTCGAACCCGAAACCTCTTGGTTCCTAGTCGGGTTCGTTAACCACTGAGCCACGACAGGAATTCTGATTACGGACTATTTAAAGTTTACATTTGGGGGAAAGACTCTCTCCCCGAACCAGAAATCCCACTAACATAACAAGTGGCCATGTATCAACTAGGAGAGTCTGGAAACCACTCAGCCCTTTCTGTCCTCTTCGCACCACTCCTTCCAACTAGGGAAGGCCTAAGTCAGGTGCTGCCCCTGAGTGACAACAGGGGTAAATTTGCCTAAATCAACATCAAGAGGCTCCCCTGAAGGTAAAATTTTATCATCCTATGTTGACTCTTTCTAATTGATGCTTAAAAGTCAAGTGAAGAGAAGTGATTTTTACTGGGTTCCCTTAAAAGGCCTAAACTTTGTATCTAACAAATAAGGTTTTTAATGTTAAACACATAGTGCATTACGCGGTGACCATTTTACAACGTATAGAAATACTGAGTCGTTGTGCTGTGCGCTAGGACCTAACAGCGTTGTAGGTCAATTCTACTTTGAAAAAAACTCATAGAAAATCAGAATTTTACTTGTTTTCATGGTGGAGAAATATTCCACTGTATGGATAAACCATATTTTGTTTATCCATTCATTAGCTGATGGACATCATGGATTATTTTCACTATTTGGCTGTCAGGAATACTGCTGGTATGAACATCTGTACACAAGTTTTTGTGTGGACATTTGTTTTCAGTTCTCTTGAGTATATCAAATTGTGAGGTCATATGGTAATGCTGTTTAACTTTTTGAGGACCTGCCAAACTGTTTTCCAAAGCAGCTACATCATTTTACATTCTCACCAGCACAATCTGAGAAATCTAATATTTCCACACCCTCACCAACACTTACGATTATCTGTGTTTTTGATTATAGCCATTCTATGAGGTGTGAAGTGGTATCTCATTATAGTATTGAATTGCATTTCCTTAATAACTAATGTTAAACACTTTTTCATGTACTTATTGGCCATTTGTATATCTTCTTTGATGAAATGTCCATTCAAAACCTTTTTTGATTAGTATATTCATCTTTTTAAATTGTTTTTAATCTTTTAATTTTTGGATTTTATTTTTAAAATATATTCTGGATACAAGTCACTTATCAGATTATGATTTATAAATATTTTCTTCCATTTGGTGTGTCATCTTTTCATTACTTTTTTTTTTTGTCTATGCCCATGGCATACAGAAGGTCCTGAATAGAACCCAAACCACAGCAGTGATCCAAGCCACAGCAGTGACAAAGCTGGACGCTTAACCTCCTGTGCCACCAGGGAACTCCATCTTTTCATTTTCTTGAAAGTGTTCTTCGAAGCAAAAATTTTTTATTTTTTATTTTTTTGGCTGCACCTGGGCCAGGGATCAAATCCAAGCCATAGCTGCGACCATGCCACAGCTGCGGCAATGCTGGATCCTTAACCTGCTGTACCATTGCAGAGACTCCAGAAAGTTTTTAATTTTAAACCAATCTAATTTACCTATTTTTTTCTTTTGTTTCTAATGGTTTTGGTGTCATATCAAGAAACCATAGCTAAACCCAAGGTCACAAAAATTTACTTCTGTGATTTCTTCTGTTTTATTTCTTACATTTAGATCTAAGAATTAACTTGTTATATGTTCTAATTCTACATATGTTACATAAAAATTTCGTATATGGTGAAGTAGAAACCTTTGGTCAACTTTCTTATCACATTCTTTTGCATGTGGCTATCCAGTTGTCCCATTATTTGTTGAAAAGATGATTCCTTCCCATTGAATTGTCATAGCCAATCAACGAAATTCAATTGATGATAAATGCAAAGGCTTATTTGTGGACTCTCAATTCTATTCCCTTAATCTATATCTTATCCTTATGCCAGTAACACACTGTCTTGATTACTGGAAATTTATGTAAATTTTGGAAATCAAGACACGTGTGTGTGAGTCTTCCAACTTTACTATTTTTTTTTTTTAAAGATTGTTTTGGCTATACTGGGTCCTTTGCATTTTCACCTGAATTTCAGGATGAGGCTGGTCAATTTCTACAATACAACCAGCTGTGATTTTACAGAGATTTCATTGACTCTGAAGATCAATTGAGGGAAAATTGCAATCTTAACAAAATTAAGTCTTCCAATCCATGAACATGGGGTCTTTCCATTGGAAAGAAAATTTCTGATTTTCTTGTGCAGACCTGTTTTACAGTATAAGTCTACTTCCTATGTTAAATTTATTTCTAGGTATTTTATTCTTTTTGAGGCTACTGTAAATTGAATTGAATTGTTTTCTTAATCTCATTTTCAGATTGTTCATTGTTAGTGAATTAATTTTTGTATCTTAATCTTGTATTTTGCAACCTTTGCAGAACTTACTTATTTTAATAGTTCTTGGTGCATTCCTTATATTTTCTGTATACAAAATCATGTCCCCTGAGAATAGAGTCTTTTACTTTTTCAAGTCTAGATGCTTTTAATTTTATTTTTTTGTCTAATTGTCCTTGCTAGAACCTCCATATAATGTTAAATAGAAGTGGTAAAGGCAGACATTCTCGTTTTGTAAACTGATTTCAGAGAAAAAACTTCAGTCTTTCACCACTAAGTATGATGTCAAACTGTGGTGCTTTTATTTATGGATATATCCATAAAAATTTTAGGGTCAAGTTTTTGGTGGTGTTATCATGAAGTGGTGTTGAATTTTGTCAAATGATTTGTCTGTTTTGGTTGAGATGATCATGTAATTTTTTTTTTTGTCTTTTGTCCTATTACACAATTATTTTCATATGTTACACAAAGCTTGTGTTCTTGAGTAGTTATGTTGTGAGCCACACGGGAAGTCCTAAGCTGGTGTTCTTGAGAGAAATCTCACTTATAGTTTTATATGTTGCTGAATTTCTTTTGCTAGCATTTTGTTGTGAATTTTTGCATTTATATTTATTAGGAATATTGTTGTAGGTTTTTTTTCTGATGTCTTTGTCTAGTATTGGTATCAGAGAAATTCTGGCTTCGTAGGATGAGCTGGGAAGTGTCCTCTCCTCATTTATTTTTTGGAAGAGTTTGTAAAGTATTGGCACTTATTTATGCTTAGGTGAAACAAGCATATGGTACAAAATAAATATCAAAGATACCAACATGTTTTTAGTGTCAGATAAGTCTTTTCAGCTTCTCATCACACAATTCCTCTTCCCAAAGGTAAAGATTTTTAATGTTTCTTCCTGAGGCCTTATAAACCTATCAGCTGCATAACAGAACTCAAGAACGTCCCCTGGAGACTTGCTCCTCCTCCTTGTCTAATAACATCAATAACATCAAAATCCAGACCTTAAATTCTCCTTTCCGCATCTGTATCAGTTCATATTAGGCTCATCTGTAAATAACAGAGACCCTAAACAATAGAAGCCTAAATGGGATAGTGGTTTATTTTGCTTTCATTTAAAAGTCAGAAAGTGGGCAGGCAGTCCAGGGCTGGTGTGGTGGCTTCATTCTATTAACTCTTTAGGTACCGGGGTTCCTTCTAGGTCATTACTCTGCCATCCCCAGGTGCACCTCTTATCCCTTATCCAAAGTGGATATTTGCATTCCAGGCAATAGGATAAGGGGAAGGAAAAGAAGCAGGCAAAGGCAAGCCTCAAGTGACTTTTAGTGACGGTTCCAGGAAGGACACACCTGTTTACATCTCACGGACCAGGATGTACTCACATGGTCTCCTTTAGCTGCAAGGGAAGCTGGTAAATGTCTTTATTCTGAGTTGACATGGGCTCACGAAAATTAGGAGGTTTATAACTGTGGGAAAAGAGGAGAGATAACAAGTAGTTCCTACCACACATTCAGTCCGTCAATTTTGTCCCCGACATTTTTCCAAATTTGTCTCCCCATATTCTTCATTCCTCTTTCCTCTGTATAAACCCTAATCAATTCTGACTTAAATAACCATAGTAGCTTCTTAACTGGCCTAACTCCTGTCTTTTTTTCCTTTAGGAAATTGTGCATTACATTTTTTTTCTAAAATACAGATATAATCACATCAACTGCATGATAACTTTATAATTGCCTTAAAAAATTAGAATTTCTAAATGTGGTTTTCTTCTAAATGAAAAGTCCTTTCATGACCTAGCTCCAGCTTACAACTTCATCATCTGTTCATCTCAATCTCTATTAGAACTTTATCCTCAAGCCATACCTAAATCCTGGATTTCTCCTAAATATGTCATATTCTTTTATAGCTTAGTGATTGTGGTAGATGGATTTACAACTATTTTTTTTTAATCCTTTCTGCTTGTAATATGACTTTGTAGTTCTTCCCATCAAAAGATGGGGTCTATTTCCCCATTCTTTGATCAGGCCTGGCCATGTGCCTTGCTTCAGCCATGGACTATATGCGAAGTAACTGTGTGCCAGTTCTGAGCCCAGGCCTACATATCTTATGCACTTCTGTTGCCTCTGGTTCTCTGTGCCATTAGAACAAGCCTAGGCTAGCCTAGTGGATGATGAGAGACCAAGCAGCGTGGTGCTGAGTCATCCCAGCCAAGGTTGATTCTGCCATCCAGCTCTCTGCTGACCTCCAGTTGACCTCAGACCAGTGACCCAGCCCAGCTGAGATCAGCTGAGCCACACTCAGAGCAGCAGCATGGCCTCACTGAGGGGTAGCTTCATGTGACATAATAAATGGTTCTATTGGGGGTGGAGGGGCAAAGGGGAAAAAAATAGTTTTCTTGCTTTTCCAGGCCAAGGAGGCCACAGCAGGCTAGGGCCCTAAAAACTGTGCCCTCTATTTTTATTTTATTTTTTTCAGACTTTTATTTATTTTTAAATTTTTATTAATTTTTTTTATTACTCAATGAATTTATGCCCTCTACTTTATTTTATTTTTGTTATTTATTTATTTATTTATTTATTGCCTTTCTACCTTTTCTAGGGCTGCTCCCGTGGCATATGGAGGTTCCCAGGCCAGGGGTCGAATCGGAGATGTAGCTGCCAGCCTACGCCAGAGCCACAGCAACGTGGGATCCTTAACCCACTGAGCGAGGCCAGGGATCAAACCTGCAACCTCATGGTTCCTGGTTGGATTTGTTAACCACTAAGCCACGACGGGAACTCCTATGTCCTCTATTTTAAAAACATTGTTGTATATTTGATTTACAATGTTGTGCCAATTTCTGCTGTATAGCAAAGTGACACACACACACACACACACACACACACATATATTCTTTTGATCATACTATCTTCCATCATGGTCTATCCCAAGAGATTGGATACGGTTCCCTGAACTATGTAGGACCTCACTGCTTATCCATTCTAAATGTAATAGTTTGCATCTACTAAGCCCAAACTCCCAGTCCATCTCACTCCCTTTCCCTTCCCCCTGGTAACCTCAAGTCTGTTCTCTATGTCTATGAGTCTGTTTTTATCTTGTAGATAGGTTCATTTGTGTCATATTTTAAAAATGATTCTATTTTAAGCCACTAAGCTTTGGGAAGGCTTGTTCAGTGTTTATGTAGCAATAGCTCAACAATACAGTGCTGAGCTTCTGCTATTCCTTTGCCTCAAAAGGCCTATTTTTTTTGAGTTGAGGAACCTTCTAAATCCATCTATCGAGATGTAGATCAAATATAACATTAACTGGGAAAACTTCCTGTCCCCATCTGGGCAGATCTAGCCACTTTCCTAATGAGCTTCATGCCTCTGCTTCAGCATGAAAGGTCTGGTTACTTGTTCCCACATCCGTCCTTCCCTTAGGCTGAGTTAGTCCAGGGCAAGGATGAACTACTGCATGATGTGCACTAAAAAAAAAACATGTTGCATGAATGAATAAACAGATACTAGAGTGTTAAGCATATATAATACTTTCTCTTTTCTGTTTTTCCAAACTGTAAATCTACTTTCTTTTATGCCTAGGTCCTTCCTTCTGTGATGCTTCCCCCAAATTGCAGTCATTTATCACATACTGGCTGATGCGTTCACCCCTCTCTCCCTTTCCACTTGTGGCTTTTAAATTTATGCAGTACCATCATTTCCTTGACTGGTAATTTCCCATATTGGACAGTCGTGTTCCTTACAAATACTCTGCAAATTTTAAATCCTTAAAGTTTCTCAATCATTCAATTTAATTGCCAATCATATTCACCACTACTCTTGTAACCAGACTGAAAATGTACCCATTTGCTTTTAATGGCCCCCGTAAGCATCCTTAAAATTGATTAAAAGTCACCCGATCTGATTTCTTTCTTTCTTTCTATCTTTCTTCCTTTCTTTTTCTTTCTTTCTTTCTTTCTTTCTTTCTTTCTTTCTTTCTTTCTTTCTTTCTTTCTTTCTTTCTTTCTTTCTTTCTTTCTTTCTTTCTTTCTTTCCTTCCTTTTCTTTTTCTTTTTCTTTTTCGGGCCTCACCCATGGCATATGGAGGTTCCCAGGCTAGGGGTCAAATCAGAGCTACAGCTGCCAGCCTACACCACAGCCAAAGCAATGCCAGATCCTTGCGACGTCTTCAATCTACACCACAGCTCATGGCAACACCAGATCCTTAACCCACTGAGCAAGGCCAGGGATCAAACCCACAACCTCATGGTTCCTACTTGGATTCGTTTCCACTGTGCCACAACTGGAACTTCCAATCCATTTGTTTCCTCATCCTTACTTCACTAATTTTCTATTTCTAAGTGAGAGTAGAGAGGGATGAGTAAATTGTTCTAACCATGGGTTTATTGGCAAGTAGGTAGGATTATGTGATCTGTGGTTTCTGATTAAGATTTTTACCCCATTCACACACAAATTCACTTGTGTTTTTTTGTTTGTTTGTTTTGTTCTTAAATTTATTTATTTGGCCATGCCCACAGCATCCAGAGGTTCCTAGGCCAGGGACCGAACCCTCACCACAGCAGTGACAATGCCAGATCCTTAACCTGCTGAGCCACCAGGGAACTCTAGAGCTTCATTTGTCATATGCCATTTGAACATAGCTCAATTTTAGGTCCTTAGAACAAAATGATAAAGTTGTGACAGATGGACCTGAAGAAAGGCATGAAAATGACCCTTCTGATCACTGAAGCCTTCCTCTAAGGAGTCTGGGAGAAGATACCAGTCTCTACACAGGAAGGATTTTTGTGGGCTGTTCTGTGCTGCCAGCCCAGCCCATTGCCCCTCCGTTACCCTCAATCATATTTTATGTGTCAGTTCCCAAATCTCTGAATGTATAATTAATCACGTCCCATGTTTTGTTATGCACAGAGATTCCTCATCAACTTTATATTGAATACAGTGTATTAATTATTTTGAAGGGAATCTCACGGCAAGAAGTGTGCTTTATGCCTCTGGTAGGATCTGACTTTACCAGAAAGCTTTGCTGTCACAAGCCAATTGTTTCTGATGTCAAAGTTAACATCATTTCCATAATAATATACCAATAGCATTTAATGCCTTTCCTCAAATCAGATTGTAAACCTTAATGAGTTATATTGCACTGTACTCTGGTGGGGCTCAGTAAATGATGATGCTTGATTTATAGATATTGAAACACACAGACGAGTGACTAAAGATGAACGAGCGACTTGCCCAAGGCTGAGAAGACGATGTCAAGACTGAGGTGGTGACTCTTGTGCTCTGTCCACTAGACCTCTCTGGATTTCATAGGATCAATTTTTAAAATAGTACGAAGACCTTATATAATGCCATGAAAATGTTCTGCTACACTGCTCCTGCATTTTGGTCTGATACATGTAAATACAAATTTCTAAGCGTTAAATATTTATGAAGAAAAAATTTAATGAAAAGAGTAAACCTCTCAAGTGCCCGGCATTAGTGCATGTGGCCCAATTTTCTCTCATGGGCTGTGATTTCATTTTTAAAAATTTTTTATTATTTGTTTATTTATTTATTTTTAGGGCTGCACCTATGGCATATGGAAGTTCCCAGACTATGGGTTGAATCAGAACTAGAGCTGCTAGCCTACACCACAGCCCCAACAATGCCAGATCCGAGCAGCATCTGAGACCTACACCACAGCTCACAGCAACGCTGGATCCTTAACCCATTAAGGGAGGCCAGGGATTGAATCTGCATCCTTATGGATACTAGTAGGGTTCTTAATCTACTGAGCCACAACAGGAACTCCCTAAATTTTTTATTTTTTTAATTTATTTTTATTTTTTTCTCTTTATAGCCAGACCTGCAGTAAGTATATGGAAGTTCCTAGGCTAGGCTCAAATTAGAGCTGCAGTCACATGCCT
This sequence comes from Phacochoerus africanus, assembly GCF_016906955.1. Classification (NCBI taxonomy): domain Eukaryota; kingdom Metazoa; phylum Chordata; class Mammalia; order Artiodactyla; family Suidae; genus Phacochoerus; species Phacochoerus africanus. The sequence goes on from NC_062551.1 coordinate 110,707,717, forward strand.
ACGCCACAGCCACAGCAACACCAGATCCAAGCCGCATCCACAACCTATGCCTCACCTTGCAGCAATGCCATATCCTTAACCCACTGAGCAAGGCCAGGGATTGAACCCTCATCCTTGTGGATAATATGTTGGGTTCTTAACACTGAGAACTCCAATTTTTTTAAATTAAAAAAACATTTTTTTAAATTAAAGTACAGTTGATTGGAGTTCCCACTGTGGCTAAGCAGTAACAAATGCGATTAGTATCCATGAGGATGTGGGTTCGATCCCTGGCCTTACTCAGTGGGTTAAAGGATTTGGCCTCTGTGAGCTGTGGTGTATGTCGCAGATGTGACCTGGATCCCCCATTGCTGTGGCTGTGGTGTATGCCAACAGCTGCAGCTCCAATTCAACCCCTAGCCTGGGGACTTCCATATGCCTCAAGTGTGGCACTAAAAAGGAAAAAAAAAAAGAAAAAAAAATATAAGTATATATATGTATACACACACATACATACATATAGTTGATTTACAATGTGTCAATTTCCGCTGTACAGCAAAGTGACTCAGTCATACATACATATACATTCTTTTTCTCAAACGATCTTCCACCATGTTCTCTCACAAGAGATGATATAGTTCCCTGTGCTATGTGGTAGGAAGGGCTGTGATTTTAAAATGAATTTGGCTCCCACACCCCTGATCAGGACACCGCCATGCTGGGAGAGTCAAGGCAACTGTGTTGAGGCAAAAGGCTTCTTGCTTAAGCACCAAGTTCAGCCCTCAGGAGGTTAATGGGGTCATATTCCCAGGTGATGGACCACCTCTCTAAAAGTGGGATCTCATCAACTGTTGAAGGGACAAGGATGCCTCATTGCACATAAAATCTTTGCTCTTTAAAATTCTGGATACAATTTACTTTTTAAATCACTGACTGGTTTTCTTCCCATTAAGATTTTTTTCTTAGAATGGTATGGAAGCTTGGCTCTTAAGCTCTAAATGGGGTAGTTTGGACCAACTCCAACACTTAAACTGTTGGCATGCTTGCCAATCTAACCACCAGTAGGATTTTCTGTTCTCTCAGTGGTTGAAATGACAATCTTCAAAGTCTAGGAAAAAAACCTTCATAATGTGACTTCTGCAAGCATAAAACTACTCATATTTCATTTGGAATAGTTCACTTAAATTCTGGAGGCTCCAATGATATAACCTTCTAAAAGGGTATTGCCAAAGTGAGCAAAACTTCCTCCATAAAATCCATATAATGTGTCAACTTGCTGATTTTGGTCTGTAATCTGCAAAATGGGGATATGTGCATTACACCTCCTTGTGAGTATTTTATCTGCTAAACATTTAACAACTCATTCAAAAGTGCTTCTTCTTCTTCTTCTTTTTTTTTTTTCTTTTTAGGGCCTCACCTGCCCTAAAGTTTCCTGGCTAGGGGGTTGAATCAGAGCTACAGCTGCCAGCTTATGTTATAGCCACAGCAATACTAGATACAAGCCACAACCATGACTTATGCTGCAGCTTGTAGCAATGCCAGATCCTTAACACACTGATCAAGGCCAGGGATCGACCCTGAATCCTCATGGATATTAGTCAGGTTCTTAACTTGCCGAACCACTTGGGAACTCCTAAAAGTGCTTCATTTAAAAATTTATTTTGAGAAGCCAAAAGAATGAGGCATGACTAAGCTGTATGTGGTCCTGGTCCATTATTTACCCTGTAATCCATGTATAAGTAAATATGACTGCACATGGCCGTGTGTCAGGGAGGGGAGGATAGCAGATCAAAGATGACAGGAGTCTTACCTCTGACCTGATTTAATTAAAAGCACGCTGCTGCAGAAACTGCAGGACTCCTGAAGCCAGGTCAAGAAACTTTGGTGTTTCCACCTTGGTTTCTTGCCTTATTTGCTCTTGAGATGTGCCCTCCCAACACTCAGCCCTGGGAGCCATCTGAAGACATTTCAGTCGCCAGGCGAGGACGCCATCTTGGATGTTCCAGCTCCCCAGCCTTCCAACCCCTCAGCCCACGGCACACAGAGCACAAAAACCACCCACTCCACGCACAGAATCATGAGCAATAACAAATTGATGTTTTAAGACACGAAGCTTTGAGGTGATTTTTTAAACAGCAATGGATAACTCAAATAGGGGAAGAAGAATATTTAGAGTGGGTAAATATCACCACAAAATGTAGATTCAGACGTTAGCTTCTATGTGTGCATATATGTTATACCTTCGCTGGAGTCCCTTAAAGAGACAATGAATAAATATTCATTAATTCCCTTCCCCCATCTTTGCTCATGCTGTGCCCCTCGTCTGGAACTCCCCTCCAACGTTTATGTCCACACCAACCCTACTCTTTACAATTCCATCTGCATCCGTCTAGTCCTCAGCATTTTCTCCCTTTCTGACCCCTTCTAAGTCCATCATCTGGATCACACAATGTGATTCCTTTTTTTGTTTGTTTGCTTAAACACTTTTATTGAGGTATAATTTTTTTTTTCTCTTTAGGGTCACACCCACAGCATATGGAGGTTCCCAGGCTAAGGGTCTAATCAGTGTTACCACTGCCAGCCTACGCCACAGACACAGCAATGCCAGATCCAAGCCACGTCTGTGACCTACATATTGAGGTATAATTGATACACAATGAACTGTAAAATTTTAGTGTATAATTTGATAAGTTTTCCATATGTATATATTCTTATGAAACCGTCACCACAATCAAAATAATGAACATATCCATCACCTCCAAAAGTTTCCTGAGGCCCCTTGGTAATCTCGCCTTCACACCCATCTCCCCATGCCCAACCCAGGTCATCACAGATGTGTTTCCTGACACTGTAAGTTAATTTTCATTGTCTAGAGGTTTATATGAATGTAATCATACATTATGTACATTTTGGATCTGGCTTCTTTCACTTGGCTTGATTATTTTTAAATCCATCTGTTTATTTTTATCAATTATTCATTGATTTTCTGAGTAATATTCCATTGTATAGAAATACCACAATTTGTTCCTTCATTCACCTATTTCTGGCCATGTGGGTTATTTCCAGTTTGGAACTTTAATAAATAAAACTGCTGTGAATATTTATGTATGTATCTTTATATAGATATATGCCTTATTTTCTCTTTGGCAATTACCTAGGAATGGAAGGTCTAGATCATATGCTAGTTGAACATCTAAATTTTTAAGAAATTGTCAAACAATTTTCCACAGTGGCTGTACCATATTACATTCCCATCAGCATCGTATGAGATTTCCAGTTGCCCCACATCCTTGACAACACTCGGTATGATCAATCTTTTAAATTTAAACATTGTAATAGGTATAAAGTGGTGTTTGATTGTGGTTTTAACTTATATTTCTCTAATGATGAATGGTATCAAGCAATGCTTATTTGTCATCCGAATACCTTGTTTGTGAAATACTTGTTCAGATCTCTTGTTTAGGGTATTTATTTCCCTATTAAACAAATAGGGTATTTATTTACCTACTATTGAGTTTTGAGAGCTCTTTATATGTTCTGGATACAAGTCCTTTATCAGACATATGCTTTGCAAATATGATCATACAGTCTGGTAAAAATCTTAACTGTTATTTTGAAAATTAGAACTTTAAAATTTTTTAAAATTCATTTTATCAATTTTTTTTTCATGGACTGAATTTTTGTAAAGTAATCTTTCCCTAACCCAAGGTCATAATGATGACCTATTTTCTTACAAAAGTTTTACAGTTTTAGGTGTCCTATTTAGGGGTATAGTCTATTTTGAGTTACTTTTTACATACAGTGTGAGAAAGGACTCAAAGTTTAATTTTTTACATATGAATGTAAAAACTTGTGTAGCCCCATTCATTGAAAAGACTATCTTTTTTCCACTGAAATACCTTTATATCTTTGTCAATGATCAGTTGTACATACCTACTTGGGTCTATCTCTGGCTGTGACAAGAAATCTCTGTCATCCTTACCTTTGTTCTTCTGTTAACATTTTTTTTTTTTTTTTGCTTCAGCTGCTTTTAAGATTTTATAACTGAATTTGAGCAATTTGATTAGGATATGTCTTGTTACAGTTTTGTTCATGTTTCTTGTGTTTGAGTTTCATTGATTTACTTTGAACTGTGGGTTTAGAGTTTTTGTGAAGTTTGGAAAGGTTTTGGCCATTATTTCTTCAAATATTTTTTTTTTCTTATGGCCACACTGCAGCATATGGAGGTTCCCAGGCTAGGAGTCAAATTGGAGCTGCAGCTGAGGGCTATGCCACAGCCACGGCAACTCTAGATCCCAGCCAAATCTTCGAACTATGCCACAGCATGGGGCAATGCAGGATCCTTAACCCACTGAGTGAGGCTAGGAACTAAACCCTCATGGACACTGTGTTGGGTTCTCAACCCATGGAGCCACAACAGGAACTCCTCTTCAAATATTTTTTTATTTCGCTGTTCTTTGGATACTCCAGTCACAGGTAGATTAGGCTGCTTGAGGTTGTCACATATTTCACTGATGCTGTTTTCATTTTTTAAAATTAATTTTTCTCTGTGTGTTTCATTTTGGATAGTTTCTGTTGGTATTACTTCAAGGTCACTAATCTTTTCCCTGAAAGGTTAATTTGCCATTAATCCCATCCAGTGTGTTTTTCCTCTCAAACATTTTAATTTCCATTCCTAGAAGTTTGAAATGGGTCTTTATATCTTCCATCTCTACCTTAACTTTTTGGACATGTGGGATACAGTTCTTTTTTTTTTTTAATTACTCAATGAATTTCATTACATTTATAGCTGTACAAAAATCATCACAACCACATTTTACAGCATTTCCATCCCCAACCCTCAGTACCATCCCCCCACCCACCAGGATACAGTTCTAATAACTATTTTAACACCCTTATTTGCTTATGTAACATCTGTGTTAGTCTGGGTTGGTTTTGGTTGATTGCCTATTTCCCCTCATTACAGGTCCTGTTTTTCTGCTTTTTGGCATGCCTGGTAATCTTTAATTGGATGCCAGACATTGTGAATTTTACTTTGTTGGGTGCTGGCTACTTTTGTATTTCTCTAAATATTCTTGAGCTTTGCTCTGGGATGTAGTTAAGTTAGTTGGAAAGAGTTGATCCTTTGGGGTCTGGCTTTTATGATTTGTTAGGTGGATCTGGAGTGTTCAGGCTGAGGCAAGTTTTCCTTAATAACCCAACCAATGCCCCATGAATAATGAATTTTTCCAACCTGACCCCAGAACAGGGTCTACTCCTGGCCCCGAGTGACCCTGGGCTCCATTTCCTCTAAAGTTTGAATGGTCTTTCCCCAGCCTTGTGTGGTTTCCTTGCATGCCTATATGGATCTTAATCTGAAAATATTACAGGGGACACAATGCAGGGCTCCAGGGCTCTCCCTCTGTGCAGCTTTCTCCTCTCTGGGATCCTGTTTTGCAAACTCTAGCAGCCCTGGTGTCCCTGAACTCTTGGTTCAACCCCTCAACTCAGGGAGTCCACCAGGCGCTCACTCAGGTCTCTCCTGTTATGGGCTGAACAGTGTTTTCCCCAAAAGATGTGAAAGTCCTAACCCCCCTGTACCTTAGCATGTGACCTTACTTGGAAACAAGGTCTTTACAGTGGTAACCACAGTAAAATGAGGTTATTAGGGTGGTACCCAATCCCATATAACTGGTATCCTCATAGGAAGGGGGTAAAGATATGTACAGAGGGACACTGATGTGAAGATGCAGGGAGAATGCCACTCTGAGAGCAGTCTAGAACAGGTTTTTTTTCATCCTCAGGGGGAACCAGTCCCACCCATACTCCAATTTCGAATTTCCAGCTTTTAGATCTGTGGCCCGTACATGTCTATTAGTTGAGCCACCCACCCATCCATGGTACTTTGTTAAGGCAGCCCTAGAAAAGTAATACCTCCTCTTTGCCTGTAGTCTAGAAACTCTCTCTAGGCAGGATGCTCAAACAACCACAGGGCTCAGTAAGTTCCCATCTCTCGGAAATCACAGTCCTTCGTTGTCTGATAACTATAACGTCTTAAAAACCAGCATCTTTGATTTTTGTTGTTGTTTTGAATGGAAGGGGAAATCTGGCTCCTGCCACTCCTTGGCTGGAAGCAAAGACCTCACTCATTTGATTCCTTTTTTTTTTTTTTCTTGACTTTCTAGGGCCTCACCTGCAGCATATTGAAGTTCCCAGGCTAGGGGTTGAATCAGAAGTACAGCTGCCAGCCAACACCACAGCCACAGCAATGCCAGATCTGAGCCATATTGCAACCTACCTATGCTGCAGCTAGCAGCAATGCCGTATCCTTAACCCACTGGGCGAGGCCAGGGATCGAACCTGCATCCTCTTGGCTACCAGTCAGGTTCTTAACCTGTTGAGCCGCAACGGGAATCCCTCACTCCTTTGATTCTTGATTACCTGGTGTCCGCTCTCACTTTTTAATATTCTTGTGATCATATCTTCGCTTGTCAGTGACATTATAACCCTTGAGATAAGAGGCCAGGTCTAACACCTTTTGTACTAGCTGTGATACCTGGGCTGGTGTCCTGTACACATATTTGTGCCAAACATATTTGAGCTTACCAGCATATTTTTGGTTCCTCAGACTCAGCATGCTGGAGACTGACTCATGATGGAAAAATCAATGGCTATGAAATTTCTTTTTCAACTTGATATTTTTAGTGTGTGAAAAATAGCCTGAAAGTAAAATATTTTTGTTCTTATCTTGTTTTCAAAGATGTGACACTCTGGCTATCTCCCTTAAAAATTAACAGCCACATGCATTACAGCACAGAGCTGTGGCAGAAATCCTTGGGCCCAAACCACCCAGACTGCAAAGTAAATGAACAGCCTGTCACTGCTCACTGGGATATCCAGTATGTCATTTCTGCTTGTCTCTTTTCTTTTGCCTTTTAGGGCCGCACCCACGGCATATGGAGGTTCCCAGGCTAAGGGTCGAGTTGGAGCTACCGCTGCCAGCAGACACCAGAGCCACAGCAACTCGGGATCTGAGCCGCGTCTGTGACCGACACCACAGCTCATGGCAACGACGGATCCTTGACCCACTGAGGGAGGCCAGGGATCAAACCCGCAACCTCATGGTTCCTAGTTGGATTTGTTTCTGCTGTGGCATGATGGGAACTCCCTCTTGGCTCTTTTCAAAGAAGGATGTAATGCTATTTGGTACCCAGGCTTTCCCTGATGAGGGCAGGGAAAAAATAACAGAGAATCCCATTTTTTGGTTTCATTCTGGAGATTCAAAATAACTCAGCTTTTTGTTGTAAGGCTAAAGATAGGTGTCCACTGAGAGATAAAGACACACAAGAGACTGGTCACAGATTTTCCAAGTATAAGCTGTTTGCATTATATAGCTATAGATTTATGGCTTTAATACCACATTTACAAGGCAGGCAGGAATTTTTGTCCCACGTACAACAAAGAGAGAAGAGGCATTTTCATATGACCAGACCTGCTGACAGAATGTGCTAATAACATTAATTGTATACATTTATTCAAGAATCATCAAGCATGTCTCTACCTCGGGGCCTTTGCACTTACTGGTCCCTCTGGATTGTTCTTCTCCCAGATATCTCTCTACAAGGCTCACTTGTCCACATCATTCCAGCCTGTGTTCTAAGTTCACCTGCTCAGCAAGGCCCTCCCTGATGGCCCTATCAAAAAGAGCATTTCAACACCCCCTCCCTCAACTCCATGTGACATTTTCCCCCCACTTAGCCTGCATTATTTTATTACTTTTTTTTTTCTTTTTGCTTTTTCTAGAGCCGCTCTCACAGCATATGGAGGTTCCCAGGCTAGGGATCGAATCAGAGCTGTAGCCGTCGGCCTACGCCAGAGCCACAGCAACGCCAGATTCGAGCCATGTCTGTGACCTACACCACAGCTCACGGCAATGCCGGATCCTTAACCCACTGAGCAAGGCCAGGGACCGAACCCTCAACGTTGTGGTTCCTAGCCAGATTTGTTAACCTCTGAGCCACGACGGGAACCCCTCTTTATTACATTTATCAATCACCATCTGACAGTCAAACAAAAAGTGTGTATGCATATGCATATGTGTTCATCCAACACATACTATTGTCTATCCTCTGTTGGACTATATAGTCCATGAGAATAGAAACTTTTTCTGTTACTGTCTCAGCATCTAGAACAGTTCAGTAAGAAAAGGAAAGAGGATGAGATTTGTGGAGTTTGTCTTTCTCTGCTTACCTAACATCTTTGAGTGGTGGACCCATGAGTTTCAAACAAACTGGCCTCTAAGATAATGTCTCAAAGTCCCCTCTCCAGGCTGAGTCCATTCAAAAACACTATGGTTATGTCTGGAGTATTGTAAATTCAGGGTCAAGGAATATGCATTCCATTAACCCACAGAGCTAGTTATATCAACCAGGAGGAATGTATGTTGTCAACCACTGTACAAAGACGTGTATCATAGCTGCTACTTCTCAACGTAATTCTCTCCTGTGTTTTGTCCAGGAAGGAAAACCGAGCAAAGTCAGAGCAATAAACATTTTAGCTTTTGAAATATGAGATGGGAAAGTCAGGATAAATAAGTAAGTGCCTTTTGGTCCATTGGATACTTACTGAGCTAAAAATATGAGAAACCAAAGGGGATAATGCTTTATAAATGATGAGAGGTATTTTAAGTAGCCAACAATATAATTTTAATGCATTTAATTTTTCAAACTATGCCACAGTCTCCTGTGTGGTAGAGAATGGTTTTGGCTTTTAGAATGTGGCATCCAAGTCTCCCCTATATTGGTGATAATTGAACTGAAAGTTGGGTAATGCAATAATAACAGGGTGAGGGTGCAGGGGGAACTTAGCTTCATGTATTTGGTTTTATCCCAAACACTGTGAGCTTGGTGTTAACAAGAGACAGACAACGAGGGAGGGAGAGAGGGGAAAAGGAGACGAGAAAGGGAAAATGAGGAAGAAAAGAAGAAAGACAGAAAATCTATGTGAAATTTTAAAGTATAACCCTTCTTCACTCAGTACATGGTTCTTGTGGACTTGGTCCCTATATCTGAGTATCAAGACCATGAACAAGGGAAAAAAAACCCTGATCTTGGATGAATAGGAAAACCTCAGTTAAGAAAAATAGGCTCTGCCACTCAAAACCACATAACCTTGAGCAAAACTTTTTTTTTTTTCCTTTCTAAATCTTATTTTTTTTCTCATTTTGTACAACAGGTGGTGTGACTATGTTATGAAGCTTGTGCGGACCAGGTGAGTGTCCTTGGGGCTTTTCAAGTGTTGTACAAGTGTCAGGGATTCTTGCAGGTTCTTGTACCTGCCAAGATAAGGGAATGCGTGAAAGAGAAGGAGTCAAGTACTTCGTTTTGTCAGGAGTCCTCTACATTGATGTGCGGCCTTCACATGATCTCAGAGAACTCTCTCAAGTGGACTGGAGCCCTCACTCCAGGGACTGGGTGCAGTCCTCCTACCCCCTCTAACTCCATCTTTAAAGAGCCATGAGGCAAGGACTCCGAATCAACGATGCCTCTAGCTTCATCTTCCTCAGACACTCAGAGCAGCTGACAGAGATGAATGGGAATGGAAAAGGACTTGAAGGCAAGAAAGTTTCATGAATGCCCCTGTGGACCCTTTCTGTGTCGGTCCCATGGAAGACTTGATGTGCTGCAAATCCATTTAGCGTTTCAACTGGTTTCCAAATCAGGGTTGTCATTATTTAGAATTAAAGTAACTGCATTTCTAGTGCCATTTGGGAAGTTATACATAGGAGGGCATTTTGTTTGGATGTTGCTCTTTTTTGGTGTTCCTTTAAGACTGAGAAGGTGTTTTACAGTCCTCCATGAAAAGGTCGTTATTTCTTCTTGCCATAGATGGAAGTTCTTTTTTTTTTTTTTTAAGGGCCGAATTGTAGCATATGGAAGTTCCCAGGTTAGGGGTCGAATCCAAGCTGCACCTGCTGGCCTACGCCACAGCAACATAGGATCCAAGCTGCATCTTCAACCTACACCACAGCTCCCAGCAAAGCCAGATCCTTAACCCAGTAAGCGAGGCCAGGAATCAAACCCACATCCTCATGGTTACTAGTCAGGTTCTTTACCACTGAGCCACAACAGGAACTCCCCATAAATGGGAGTTCTATGTGCCCTCTGACCTCCTTGAATTCTTGTACAATTATTGTCTAGTTGAAAGAATTAGCCTAATTTATACTGTCCTGGTCTCTAATTTTCATACTAGGAAAAAAAAAATCAGCCTAGACATGTTGTGAATATATGCCTTTGTTGTTGTGATATTGTGATTTAAAAAAATATATATTTGATCTTCCCCATTTCAGGCACAGAGCTCCTAGAACACTTGGAATTTTATAAGTGATGAGAACACTAAAGGTGTCTTCTGTTGTGTTAATGAGGCAAAGTACAGCTCTAAACCTAAGGATGGGAGCTGGCTGCCAGGAGAACCTACCTTGTGAAAATGGATTGAAACTTTCGGGACTCAACTCAGCCCCGCCTCCTCCCCTAACCTTCAGGGAGGAGGGAGGGGCTGGAAGTGACTTAATCCATTATGCCTAGGTAATGAAGCCTCAAAAAAATCCAAAAGGATGGGGTTCAGAGAGCTTCCGAGTTGGTGAGCATGCAGAGATGCTGGGAGAGGGGTACACTTGGAGAGTGTACCACATCCCTTGTCCTGTGCATCTCTTCCATCTGGCTTGTTTCTGTGTCAGATCCTTTTGTAATAGATTGGTGCCTTGCTAAGTAAAATGTTTCTCTGAGTTCTGTGAGCCATTCTGGCAAATTCACTGAACCCAAGGAGGAGGCTGACAAGCCTGGATTGTGACTGGCACCTGAAGGTGGGGTGGAGGGGTGGGGGGCAGTCTTTAGGATTGAGCCCTTCACCTGTGGGATCTGCTGCCACCTCCCAGTAGAGCTGGGTCAATTATAAGACCTATAGTTGGTGTCTAGGCATTGCTTGTTGGTGTAGGGAAACTCCCAACCCCTCCTCACTGGAGTGGGGTTCAGAACCTTCTACCTGTCTGGAAACACCTTTTGGATAGGAAATTATCCGATGCTACTTGGGTTCTTACTCCATTCCTCCTGTTAAACTGTTTCCTTAACAACTGTCCTAAGGTATTGCTTATTTCTTTTCTTTCTTTCTTTCTTTCTTTTTTTCTTTTTAGGGCCATACCAGTGGCATATGTAAGTTCCCAGGCTAGGGGTCGAATCAGAGCTGCAGCTGCCAGCCTACACCACAGCCACAGCAACACAGGATCCAAGACACATCTACAACCTACACCATAGCTCACTGCAACACCGGATCCTTAACCCACTGAGCCGGGCCAGGGATTGAACCCCCATCCTCGGGGATACTAGTCAGGTTCATAACCAGCTGAGCCACCGCAGGAACTCCCAGTATTGCTTATTTCTTCACTTGACTTTTCAAATAGATTTTTCTTCTGATGATAAAAAGGGTTCATGCTCACTTTGGGAAATTTAGAAACAGAAAAGTAAAAAGAAGACAATGAAAAATGTCCATAATATTACTTCCTAGCAATAGCCCTGAGAACCATTTGACTGCCTGCTGCCTTCAGGTCTGTGGGGGTGATACAGATGTGCTGTGTTGCACAGATGTGCTGTGTTGTACAGACGCGTCGTAGCTGAGCCTGCAGGTGGTCTGAGGACAGCCATTGCTCCCCATTTTCATTGCCCTTAGAACATGGTTGTGTTCAGGTTTCTCAAAGCTATGTGCTTGGGCAGCTGGCTGGACTCATGTTCCCATCACCTGTTGCTGGGCCAGCGATGGCCTTAAGGCCCGGGCGATGGGACCAGAGGTGACATCTGTGGATGGGTGGGGGCTTGTAAAATAGACGCATATGAGGCAAGGCCCCTCTTCCTTGATGAGGGCACTTGCTGCATCCTGGGGTCGCAAGGGAAGGCAGTGCCAGCCATGCCCACGGCAGAGTGCAAGAAGGGAGAGCACCCTCCTTCTCCAGGAGCCACCGAATTCTAGGGCTCCCGAAAGCCCTCTCTGGACTTCCGGTTCTGTGAGATAACAGGTGGCTGCCTTGTGTAAGTCATTTTTAGTTATGGTTCTGTTACTTATAGCCCAAGTCATCCTGCCTGTCATGCATTCACTCTCTCAATAGTGTACTGTGGGCGCTTTCCTTGTGATAAAATAGTCTTCAAAAACAAACCCTGCAAAATGAATGATTGGTTTGCTTGTTTCTCACAAGATTTTGAGCTCTTGGAGTGCAGAGATTGGGGGTTTTGCTGGGTTTTTTTTTTTTTGTGTGTGTGTGTGTGAGGGTTTTGTTTGTTTATTTTTGTTGTTTGCCCCCATGCTCAGATCCTAAACAATATTTGCCACAATGCAGGCATTGCAATTTTGTGGGATGAGGAAACCGATGACCAAAAAGCCACCCACAGTAAGTGACAATTATTGAGCATGCACATAGAGTCCTCCACTGTTCTGTGGAAAGCTGGGCTTACCAAAGTCACACTTGAGCCTGCATTTGCTGAAGTTAAATCTTAGGGAAAAACTACAACACGTTGATTTGAAATTGTCTTACTATGGGGATCAAAGCTGAAAACTGGATAGCAATATTAAAATAAGAGATAGAGTTCCTGTTGTGCCTCAGTAATGAACCCAACTAGTATCCACGAGGATGTGGGTTAAGGATCCAGCATTGCTGTGTAGGTCACAGCTGCAGCTAGGATCCGGTGTTGCTGTGGCTGTGGTGTAGGTGGGCAGCCATGGCTCTGATTTAACCCCTAGCCTGGGAACTTCCATATGCTGTGGGTGTGGCCCTAAAAAGCAAGAATAAAATAAAATAAAATAAAAGATAAAGGTCGTGGTGGCTGGATAGCAGCACTCATCCTCAAATACTTGACATGATGCCCATGCCTCCCTGAAAAAAGAATTCTTCACAAAGCACTGTTTAAGAATTCATTTCTTTCTTTCTTCTTTTTTTTTTTTTTGTCTTTCTACCTTTTCTAGGGCCGCTCCCACAGCATATGGAGGTTTCCAGACTAGGGGTCAAATCAGAGCTCTAACTGCTGGCCTATACCACAGCCACAGCAAAGCAGGATCTGAACCGCATCTGCAGCCTACACCACAGCTCACAACAACGCCAGAGCCTTAACCCACTGAGCAAGGCCGGGGATCGAACCTGCAACCTCATGGTTCCTAGACGGAACCGCTGGGCCACGACAGGAACTCTGAAAACTCATTTCTTTTTTAACAATATAGGGGTGCTGCATACTAGTTTGCATGAACGTGGATAGCCCCCTAATATCTACTCCCCCCACCTTTGTTCCCCCCATCTTGGATCAGCAACTTTGCAGGTGACCAGTTGCTCTGTGGGCTTTCCCTGTTAGACTACAGGCTCTGGCAGGTCAGGGAGCATGTTTGCCCCCAACCCCTGAACTCAGCCCTTTCTGGTTGTTCCACAATTTTTTCAGTGATGGCTAAACACTGAAGGGGAAATTCATGGTCACACAAAAATCCAAGCTGTCCATGAACAGATTCTGTAGTTTGGACTATAAACGGAGGAACAGGCGGAGGAAAGGATGATGTGGGGTGAGAGGAGGACCCCCCCCCCCCCCCAGGCAAAGGAAGAATCCGACTTCCACCCCCACCCCCTCAGCTATCCTAGCAAAATGCACTCATACGGAATATGCACAAGGGGGCAGTTCAGCGCTGTGGATAAAGACCAACCTGTTGAATGTTTTCATCCTTGGTTGCTATTTTTAAAAAATAATATTTGTTAATATGGAGTTGGTTGCAAACATATCTTGTCTTAGGAAAAGGTACTGGAACAACCAAATCTTTCTTTAGCAGTGTCATCATTATGCATTCCAGAAGGCACATTCAATCCATGTTCAATAGGAAAAAAATTACACATCTGAGGGTCCTTGTTTGCTTTCTGTGGCTCTTTGTAGAATTAAGTTGGTTCCAGAGAGGAACCAAGAAATTCATGGTTTTCAGGCAGTGAATTCTCAAGTGGCTTGTCCTACACTTCTGTACTGAGCATGGGCTAATGAAAGGGCACTGAACGGTAATTTTTTTTTTTTTTTTTTACTTTGGCTATTTTTTTTTTTTAATTTTCCCACTGTACAGCAAGGGGGTCAGGTTATCCTTACATGTATACATTACAATTACATTTGAACGGTAATTTTTTAAAAAAAGGATTCTAGGAGTTCCCTGGTGGCTCAGTGGGTTAAGGATCTGGCCGTCACTGATGTGGCGCGGGTTTGATCCTTGGCCTGGGAACTTCCACATGCCCTGAGGCATGGCCAAAAGAAAGAGAAACAAACAAAAAGGATTCTAGTTCAGGTTTTCTCTTTAACTAGCTATGTAGTTTTCAGTAAGTCATTTAGCATCCTGTGGACAGATTTTTCTTATTTGCAAAATAAAGGGAATTCCTGGGGCCAACACTTCTCTCCAATAAAACTACAGACTGCAAGGTATCTAAATTCTCTACCAAAGACCACAGAAATAAGAGGAGGTGAGGAAGGCAAAGAGCAACCAAGTCATGCTGAACTAAGGAAAGAGTGGAGGAGGTGAGTGGGTTGAGAAAGATGTGCCTCGTTTGGGAAAAATGCTGGACTAAGATCTCTTCTACCTCTAAAGTCTGATGTTCTGCTGCTTTCTTTTTTCTTTTTCTTTTTTTGTCTTTTTATGGCCACTCCAGTGGCATACAGAGGTTCCAGGCTAGGGGTCCAATCAGCTGTAGCTCCTGGCCTACACCACAGCCACAGCAACATGGGATCCAAGCCACATCTTCGACCTACACTACAGCTCACCAAAAAGCCAGATCCTTAACCTGCTGAGTGAGGACAAGAAATGGGCAAGATACAGGTGGAAGAGGCCCATGGGCCTCCAGACCAACTAGTGATGATTTTGTTCCAAGGGACATGGAAGGTCAGCTTTCATTTAATCCTCTTCATCATGTATATCCAATCAGTCATCAAATATGATTAATGTTTGTGCTTTTTACATCTTTCCTATCTCTTACATCCTTTCACATTTTATTCCATTTTTTATTTATTTTTATTATTATTATTATTATTATTACTTGTCTTTTTAGGGCCATATCCGCGGCACGTGGAAGTTCCCAGGCTGGTGGTCGAACCAGAGCTACAGATGCCGGCCTATGCCACAGCCACAACACAGCAGGATCCGAGCCATATCTTCGACCTACACCACAGCTCATGGCAACACCAGATCCTTAACCCACTGAGTGAGGCCAGGGACCGAACCGGAGTCCTCATGGATCCTAGTCGGGTTCGTTAACCACTGGGCTGTGACGGGAACTCCTCACATTTTATTCTAGACCTGATTTTGATGGAAATTCTTCTTTCTTCTTTCCTTCCTTTCTTTTTCTTTCATCTTCATTAAAGTATAGTTGATTTACAATATTGTGCCAATTCCTGCTGTACAGCAAAGTGACTCAGTCATACATATATATATACATTCTTTTTATATCATAATTCCTTATGTAACATCTCCATGAAAGTTTCTTTTAAAGAGTAGAAATAAATCTTAATATATACTTTAAACAACTTTATTACATATTAATTCTAAAGTTATTTTTGGTGAATACCACTTGGTTGACCAATAAGTTTTTATGGTAAGGTGTGAATGCACCTGTTACAGACACACTCATACACACACGCACACTTTTACTCATAGACCTGATTTGAATCATAATTTCCCATGTAGAATCTCCTTACAACTTTCTTTTAAAGGGTAGAAATAAATCTTCCTATAAGCAACACACATTTTGTGAGTAACTTCATTACAGCTCCCCCAAATTTCTTCAAACATGCCAAAGGCACTAAGAAGAACAACTTGAAAGTTCTAAAGGAAGCAGTTTGCATTTTGGAAAAAAAAAATAGTAAGAAAGTATCTGAGTGATTCCTTAAGTGGTGAAATCTCCCTTTTTGCCCTTTTTCTTGAGTTTTAAAAATAGCCTACATGGAATCTTACTCAACTTTCTACAAGAAAACATACCTTTAGGCTGAGAGAGACTGCATTAGAAATTTCATCCTAAAGAATTATTTTTAGGGGGGTGTGGGATGGCGTTACAAGAGCCTCAAGATAGGAGGCTTCTAATTAAATTGCCCTCTCAACCAGAACTGCAGTGTATATGCTATAATCACCACGTTTAGGTTTAAATCTGGGACAGAATGATAATTTTGTTAGTTCAGAGGTTTTTAAACTATGGTTCATAACTGCTGGAGAGTTTCTGATGACTTTCCAAGGTTCTGCAAGGCTTGTGTATTTGCTGGTGGACCAGAGGACTTTCAGCACATGAATAAATGAGGAAGATTTCACAGTCTCAGGAAGTTTAAGTGGGTCTCAAAGGAGATGAGATCAGGAAGACAACCAGGAAGTGCTAGAGTTGTCTTTCTGGCTTTGCAGATGACAACAAACCCACAACACATTGTTAGGAGGAAGTTTTGAATGCGTTTCCTTCTCACGCTGATGGATTTGCCCTTATTCACCTGCATCCTCCATCCTAGTTCATTTGCAATATGGGCTTGGGAAGTAACCGGTCACAGTCAAAACAGATCATTCATTCACTTATTCAATAACCTTTTGTTTGTTGCAGCATTCTTAAGTTCCCGGGCCAGGGATCAAACCTGCACCACAGCAGCCACCCTAGCCACAGCAGTGACAATGACTGATCCTTAACCCACTGGGCCAATAGGGAACTCCTCAATAATCTTTTTTTCTTTTTCTTTTTTCTTTTTAGTGCCACACTCACAGCATATGGAGGTTCCCAGGCTAGGGGTCTAATCAGAGCTACAGCTGCCAGCGTACGCCACAGTCATAGCAACATGGGATCCAAGCCACTTCTGTGACCTATACCACAGCTCACAGCAACACCAGATCCTTAATGCACTGAGTGAGGCCAGGGATCGAACCCACAACTTCATGGTTCTTAGTTGGATTCGTTTCTGCTGTGCCACGACAGGAACTCCTCCTCAACAATCTTGATTGAGTACTATGTGTTGGGTGAAGGGGATACTGAGGCGGAAAAGATGCACAGGTTCAAGAAGATGGCATATTCTGGGAACTTCCTCTTGCTTTGGGTGCAGTGGGAGAAAAAAAAGAGTTGGGGAGTTCCCATTGTGGCTCAGCAGAAAGGAACCTGACTAGTATCCATGATGATGCGGGTCCAATCCCTGGTGCTGCTCAGTGGGTTAAGGACCCAGCATTGCTATGGCTGTGGGACAGGCCAGGAGCTGCAGCTCCAATTCGACCCCTAGCCTGGGAACCTCCATCTGCTGCAGGTTTGGTCCCTCTTCCCCTCTAAAAAAAAAGATTTGGGGAACAGGCAGCCATTTGCTTAAAAGTGAATGAAGGAGGCCTATCACTTCAAGGAAAGCAAACGACATATGTACTTGTTGCCAATGATGATTCAAGCTTTCATGTGAAAATTTTAAGAGTTCTGCAAGACTTGTATCTGCTACTGTGATCTTGTTATCTTCCCCGTGCTTAGGAAGACTTTCTGATTAGATTGATGGTGATAATATTCCCAGTAACTGTCAGACTCTAAATATAATCTCTAATTCTTTCACAGAAATTTATCAAAACCTCTTTTTTGTGGAAAAATATTCTATTTATAAATATAGACTCAAAAATTCTAATTAGAAGAGATGCAAACAATGTATCAATAAACCAGTTAAGAGTTTACTCCAGGAATGGAAAAAGTTGTTTGTTTGTTTGTTTTTTGGCTGCATCTGTGGCATATTAAAGTTTCCGGGCCAGGGACTGAATCTGAGCAGCAGCTGCGACCTACATCACATCTGTGGCAGTGCCAGATCCTTAACCCACTGCACCAGGCCAGAATCAAACTCACGCCTCAGCAGCAACCCAAGCCTCTGCGGAAACAATAAAGGATCCTTAACCCATTGCACCACAGTGGGAACTCTGGAAAAGGTATTCTAATATCAGAAGATTGGTTAACATATCATATCTTTCCTTAAACAAACTAAGGGAATAATTAATATGACTTTATCAACAGATACTTAAAATGTATTTGATTCAATACAGCAGGTATTCCTAATATAACCCTAATAATATATACCTATAAGGAAACTGCTTAAATATAGAAATATTTCCAAGGAGTCCTCCACCAAAAACTTAATGGCAACACGAAAACTATATTTCATTTAAAATTAAGGTCCAGACAGAAAAGCCTGTTATGACTGTTAGTTTGATTTTGTCTTGGGAGATCTAGTAAATACAATTAAAGAAAAGAAAAAAGAAAATGAATAACTGAAATAAACATTTGAAAAGAAATGAATATGAGGCATTTTTGCTCATGATATGAATTCCCAAGAGATTTTTTTCCCCCAAAGCATTAGGATTAATAAGAGATTTTAAGAATCAGAGGATATAGGATAAATTCACATAAAATATTAGCTTTTATTTATTCTAATAACAAGCATGTAGCAATGGAAAAGGGAAAATATCCTATTCATAAAATCGTGAGCAAAAACATCAAGGAATACAGTTAATAAATAAAGGGACTAATCTTAATAAGGGTCACAAAACAAGGTCTGAATAAATGAAAAGACAGACTGCCTCTCAGATGAGAAGGTGAAATATCACAATTATTAATTCTCTCAAAAATACATAAATATTGTGCCATTATAATTAACAATTGCACAGTTGTTTTGTTTTGTTTTTCCTTTCTTGAGTCAGGGAGGAGACTGGATAAATGATTTTAAATTTCATATGAAAGAATAAATGCTTGAGTACATAAAAAAGAACAGTAGCAGGGGAACTGCCCTACCAGACATCCGAGCATATTATTAAGCCATTATGAAGTAAACACGGTATTGGTATGAGAATGAGAAATAGAATAGTGGAAAAGAAAAGAGAATCCAGAAAAATCATCTTGTATGTGAGAATTTAATATATATTATGCATCAAATGTAGTTCAACTTAAAGGAAAAATAAAAAATCATCTTTAAAAGGATACCAGTACAACTGCTATCCATCAGAAATAAAACACAATTCATTTTACACCATATACCAAAATACATTCCCCAGAGATCAGTCTTAGTAGTAAACAATAAAACAGAACAAAATACTGCAGCAATATCTGAGGGACTTTGTGTACAATCTAGGGACAAGGAAACCTTAATAAGTTTGCAAAACACAGAGACAATAAAAGAAAAGATATATCTGACCACATTAAAGTGTGCATGGTAAAAGACACAAATTCAAAACTCAAAGGATAGATTTGTGAAAATAATACTTGTAATGACAAAATTTTAATTTATATAATGTTTATATATATAGTATAGATATGAATTATGCAGAAGTAAACTATATAGAAATTAATGCAGGAACTCATTTATATGCTAGGGGAAGATTTAATAAATTGGCAACTCAATTGAAAAATGCTTAAAAAATAGGAAAAGGCAATTCTTAGAACACCAATCCAGATAGGCAACAAATGTATAAAAAGATGCTTGAGGAGTTCCCGTCGTGGCGCAGTGGTTAACGAATCCGACTAGGAACCGTGAGGTTGCGGGTTCGGTCCCTGCCCTCGCTCAGTGGGTTAGCAATCCGGCGTTGCCGTGAGCTGTGGTGTAGGTTGCAGACACGGCTCGGATCCAGCGTTGCTGTGGCTCTGGCGTAGGCAGGTGGCTACAGCTCCGATTGGACCCCTAGCCTGGGAACCTCCATATGCCGTGGGAGCGGCCCAAGAAATAGCAACAACAACAACAACAACAACAAAAGACAAAAAAAAAAAAGATGCTTGAATTTACCATAGCTGGGGAAATGCAAATGAAATTAATAATAAGACTCTCTTCACAGTAAGCAGGCCAGTCAAAATTAAAAACACCTCAATATATATTATCGGTAGAAATGCAAATCTTACAGCATTTGGGGAAAGAAATCTAGTCATTCAGTTTTCATTATCTATTAAAATTTAAAATATACATGTTCAGAAGAACAAACTGAAATGTATGCATACAATGGAATACTACTCAGCAATGGACAGGAATAATTCTACATGCAACAAGGCCCAATCTCAAAACTATTTTGCTGACAAAATAATCCAGATACAAAAGAGTTCATAGTATATGATTCCATGTATGCTAACTTGTAGTTAGTTTAAGGAAAAACTACTCTACAGTATTAGAATATATGTATCAAGATGTTTCATTACAGCGCTATTTAGAGAGATTTAAAAAAAAACTAGAAAGAAATGCATCCTCATTACTACAGAAAAATGATTGAATCACGGTAACCCACATCAAGAACAAGTATGCAGACAACGTAAAAGAAAGGAATAGAGGTATACCAGTTGGCTAGGAGGGGTTTCTACAAGGTGTTGTTTATAAACAAGGGGTAGAGAAGCATTAACAATATAATCCCATGTTTGCAGTGAGACATCAACATCATATGCTATCACTTTACATGTGGAATCTAAAAAAGGGGCACAATGAACTTCTTCACAGAACAGATACTGACTCACAGACTTTGAGAAACTTACGGTTTCCAAAGGAGACAGGTTGGGGGCAAGGTGGGAGGATGGGCTGGGGGTTTGGGTTGGAAATTGTATAAAAGTGGGTTGTGATGATCATTGTACAACTATAAATGTAATAAAATTCATTGAGTAATTTAAAAAACATTGTAAAAAAATAGAAAAAAACAGTGACTTACAAAATAAATACATAAAAGGAGCTGGAATTTCAAACCCTAAAATATATATATATATAGTCCCATGTTTGTAAAACAATGACTCCACCCCCACATCTAAATGTGTATATGTGCATATGCATCTATATGTAGTATCTACCTCATTAAAGGAATGTGAAAGATATACATGCATCTTTTAAAATTCTTATTTTTTAATTTATTTAAAATTTTATTTATTTGTTTGTTTTTGTTTTTTAGGGCCACAGTTGCAGCATATGGAAGTTTCCAGGCTAGGGGTCCAATTGAAGCGGCAGCTGCCAGCCTACGCCATAGCCACAGCAATACTGGATCCAAGCCATGTCTTTGACCTATACCACAGCTCATGGCAACACCGGATCCTTAATCCACTGATTGAGGCCAGGGATTGAACCCGCAGCCTCATGCATCTAGTCGGGATCGTTACCACTGAGTCACACTGGGAACTCTGATGCATGTATCTTAACATGGATTACAAAGAAAGGGGAATGGAAGGAAAAGAGGGAGGAAAGGGCATCAAACTAATTTAAAAAGAAAACAATGAGCTAAAAAAACAGTAGCCATGATATGAATACATTTGTGCATGTGTGTATTTAAAATTTACGTTTACTGAGGACTACTCAAAGAAAACACTGTCCATCTTGTACACATTTTGAATTTCATCACTGGTTTAAACTAGCTCTTTGAAACTATGTATTTGGATTACATCACATTGGCCCTTCTTTATTTTCACTTGAAAATGAAGTAGGAGTTCCCATTGTGGCGCAATGGGATGGCAGCATCTTTGCAACGCCAGGATGCAGGTTTGATCCCCAGCCAAAGACAGCAGGTTCAAGGATCTAGCACTGCTGCAGCTGCAAAGTAGGTCACAACTGTGGCTCAGATATGATGCCTGGCCTGGGAACTCCATATGCCATGGGGTGGCCAAAAATGAAAAAGAAATGAAAAGAAAGTAAATTGAATAGACCTTTATGCCTCTTTATTTTACACAGAAGAAACTAAAGCTGTAAAGTTTAGTGGACTTGTCCAAACACAGCTAGGAAGTAGCAAAGCATGGATTTGTTAGGAGCCAAATGGGAAGTCCAGCAAAGCATGGATTTGAAACCAGGCAAACTAACTCCACAGGCCACAACTCAGTATTTCTTTAAGGGTTTTCTGAGACTTTGGAAGAAATGAGTGAAGTTCTCATCTTGGTGGAACAATTTAAAGAGGGGCTGAGAGGAGTTCCCTTGTGGCTCAGCAGGTTAAGGATCTGGCACTGTCACAGCAGCAGCTGGGATCACACTTGTGGCACAGGTTTGATCCCTGGCCCTGGCATTTCCATAATTAAATTCTTTTAATTAAAAAAATAAATAAAGGCGGCGCTGAGAGATTCAGAAAATGTCAGATTCAGAAAAATTCAGAAAGAAGAATATTTTTTAAATAATGCAAAAAATCCACAATGAACAAAAAATATCAAAAAACTTTTTTCATTTTTTTAAAGTTCTATTGAAGTATAACTGGTTTACAATGTGATCATTTCTACTGCATCGAAATTTTCAATAAAGACAGGATCCCGGGAGGGGGAGGGAGTGGGAGGGATCGGGAGCTTGGGCTTATCAGACACTACTTAGAATAGATTTACAAGGAGATCCTGCTGAATAGCATTGAGAACTTTGTCTAGATACTCATGTTGCAACAGAAGAAAGGCTGGGGGAAAAATGTAATTGTAATGTATACATGTAAGGATAACCTGACCCCCTTGCTGTACAGTGGGAAAAAAATAATAATAAATAATTAAAAAAAAAAAAAAAGACAGGATCCCACCTTGCACTTGCAGGGCTCGGCCTCACTCGCCTCATCCTAATCTCAGCTCCACTGGATCTTGTCTTGATTGAAAATTTGGATATTTTGCTCATCATGGATATTTTTACATTAACTTGATTAACTACATTAATACTGCATTAGAATATTATTTATCTTGATGACAGAGGTTTTTGGTGTCCCCTTGAATGTTGCGCCTAAGGTAAGTGCCTTCATTAATCATATTGACCCCTTAAGCCAGAACAGTGCTTCTCTAGCTTGTTAAAAACCACATTCCCGACTCTGTCAGTCCAGAGTGGGACACTAGAGTCTGTATTTCTAACAAGCTCCTAGGTGATGCCCATGGTACTAGCCCATGGATCTCACTTGCTTTGAATAGTGAGGCTCTGTCAGGCAAGACTCAGGGTGAATGGGGCAGAAAGACAGAAATACACCAAAATAACGATTGGGCCCTACACATGGGCATTGTCTTGAGCGCTTCAATCCTTCCAATAGCCTTGTAAGATGGATTCAGTTATGCTCACACCCACCAGCCAAAGTCCACCACGAACACACACCTCTAGTTGAACAAGGGGAGATTCATTCATCTCACATGCTACAAGAGAGAATACATGCCAAGGGGCCATATGGGGGAGTTGGAGGAGTTTTTTTATGGGATTCAATCTTGTATCAGGGGAGCCTTGGGCCCAAGAGCAGCCTGATTGGGCAGCTTTTAAATTTTTTTTCTTTGTCTTTATTTATTTATGTATGTATTTGGCCCCGGAAGATGGAGGGTTACCATGGGTAGACCTGCCATTAACGAGCAGCAATCATCACATAGTCAGAAGAGGGGGTTGTTAGTTTTATTTGTGGCTGCAGAGTGTCCTTCTCTCCATTTTGTGTCACAGGTGACCTTGTGGTTGACCTGCTCCAACACACTCAGGGAGTGACCTTGTCTGATGATTGTTTTTATTCCACAAGTGATGTTTCTATTCCTTTAGGAACACGGCAGCCAGTGCTGTCCAGACCTGGGCAGGCTGGGTCCGGGAGCCGGGGGTGGGGTGGAGGTGGGGGGGGTGCCAGGGCAGGAGTCGGGGGGCGCCTCAGAGGGCCTTTCACATGGGAGCAACTTCCTTGGGATTTTCTAAGTCCCCCAGCCGGGGCTGCAGTGCCATCACGCAGGGGTGCCCTGGTGCTCATGTTTCTCACCTTCCGAGCACCCTGTGAATCTACCCTGAGTAGGTGTCGTGCTGATGCCTTAAGGAGCTGGAGGACTCATGCTTGGCCTGTGTGTGGACCCTGCTCCAGGAAAGCAGCCTGGTGAGTGGATCGTTCCGCTGGCCGATAGAATATCTGCAGAACTCTGTGGAACTGGGCTGCTGGAAGGGGGCTGGTTTGGAGTAACTTTTTTTTTTTAACATTTAGTGTTTTATTTATTGTTAATGCATATTTAAATTGTTTTAATTAAGAAATTTTTAACTCTATGGGGGTATAACTGGAACATTAAATTTGGAAGATACTTAAAATGTACATCGGGATGATTTGATATGAATACACACACTATGAGAGGATTCCCCCATCTAGTTGATTAACGCATTTACCTTACATATTTCTCTCTCTCTTTTTGCTGAGAACATTTAAGTTCTACTCTTTCAGCAAACTTCATTACACAACAAGTGTTATCAGTGATAGCCACCCACCATGTTATACATTCAAGATTCAGACCTTATTTATCTCTCTCTCTCTTTTTTCCCCCGTCTCTTTACAGCCACACCCACTGGCATATGCAAGTTCCCAGGCTAGGGGTCGAATGGGAGCTGCAACCGCTGGCTGACGCCACAGCCACAGCCACACCAGATCTGAGCTGCATCTGCGACCTATACCACAGCTCAGCAATGCCGGATCCCCCACCCACTGAGTGAGGCCAGGGATCAAACCTGCAGCCTCCCGGACAGTAGCTGGGTTCTTAACCCACTGAACCACAACAGGAACTCCCGTAGACTGCTGACATTTAGAACGCGGCTCTTGCTTGTCAAATTGTTTAAATGGCTAAAGGAATATATATATATATATATATATATATATATATATATATATATATATATACACACATATGTTTTTTTTTTTTTTCCTCCTGCGTGGCACTTGGAAATCTCCACACATCCTCCGCATTTTACTCTTTTGCTCCTTTCTCTTCCTGACTCCATGTGCTTTGGACTGTCCTTCAGAGTCCCAGGCCAGGTTTGTCACAGGATGACGGGAAAACTCTAGAGCATTTAACTTTGGCTTCATGTGAGCAGCAAAGGCTGTGAACAACCAAGGATGTTGTTTCAAATGGCACGGGGACTATCCAGATTGCTGGGGGTGGTGCTGAGGTTGGCTGTGAGGAGGAGGTGCCGGCATGTGGGCAGAGATGTGTTAAGTCTTCTATAATGGGGTCGACCCACCTAGGGTGGTCGCCCTTCCCACCGCCGACATCAAGAACTAGAGACAGAAGGGAGGGGGCCCGTGGCTAAGAGCCTCCGTGTTCTTTCAGCAGAGAGGGAGCCCTGTCGCCTCAGTGGGATGAGGCTTGTTTTCCACTATTAGAAGATTCCAGAACACAGAAGTACTAGGAAGCCTCCCCTGCGTGGAGTCTGGTGTTCAGTCTCCCTTAGAAGCAGTGTCTGTAAGAGACACAGCCCCAACTTTGGGGTCTACTGACATGGGCTAGAGTCCCATCTTGGTCAGCATACTAGGGGCGGAAGTTACATAAATGCTCTCTGTCTCAGTTTTCTCATCTGAAGAGTGGGGATAATAATTCTGTCATCAAACAGTTGTTGTGAGGATTGAATAAGATGATGCTGGTACAGTGCCTGGTACAGAGGACGCTGTAGCTATTATTATTATTACTCTTATCTTAGGAGATCTTAGGGAGGACAGTCTGAGATCATGGGCTGGCTCTTCCAGGCATCACTTCAAAAATGGGGGACTATCTCCCACCTGTATGGAGTCAGTTTGGAAAAACAAGTTGCAAATCAATCATCCATCAACATATCCAAAACTTTTGACCCATTTTCTATTTTCAACTTGTGTCACCCCTGCAGGTAATAAAGTTTAAAAGCTCTGCAGCCTTCCATGTGAAAGAGAAGCTTCTGGAGTTCCTGCTGTGGTACAGTAGCTTAAGAATCTGACTGCAGTGGCTGGGGTTGCTGCCGAGGCTCAGGTCCGATCCCCAGTGCAGAACAGTGGGTAAAAAGGATCCAGCATTGCCATTGAAGCTGTGGTGTACATCACAGCTGCAGCTCAGATTCAATCCCTGACCCGGGAACTTCCATATGCCATGCGTAAGGCCATAAAAATCAATCAATCAATCAATCAATCAATGCTTCTTTCATGTATCCAAAAGCTCCTATTCTCACAGTTCAAAGGCAAATGGGTCCAAGTTCACTCCACACCTAACCTTTACCATTTTCTAGACACCTGAAATCTTCTTTTGCTTCCTTAAACATTGTGTTTATCTCTCACTTAAGTTTTTCTGGTAACTTGAAGACTTTTTTTTTTAATTTATAATTTTTTTTCCTGCTGTACAGCATGGGGACCAAGTTACACGTACATGTATACATACTTTTTCCTCCCATTGTTGTGTTGCGATGTAAGTATCTAGACATAGTTCTCAATGCTACACAGCAGGATCTCATTGTAAATTCATTCCAAGAGCAATGGTTTGCATCCATTAACCCCAAGCTCCCGATCCCTCCCACTCCCTCCTTCTCCCCCCAGGCAGCCACAAGTCTCTTCTCCAAGTCTATGATTTTCTTTTCTGTGGAAACATTCATTTGTGCTGGATATTAGATTCCAGTTATAAGTGATATCATGATATTTATCTTTCTGACTTATTTCACTCGGTATGAAAGACTCTAGTTCCATTCATGTTGCTGCAAACGGCATTATGTCGTTCTTTTTTATGGCTGAGTAGTATTCTGTTGTGTATGTATACCACATCAGACTTTTCTTAAAATACACCTGCAAGAGTATTCCAAGGCTGAGCTGCCTTCCTGTTTGCTTCCTTGCTCTCAGTGTTTCTATTCTGAAGGTGCTCTGGGGGATATTTAGCGTGTGAGGGGCTTAGTGAGCATCCCTTGTTTTGGGGTCGGATGTATCTAGGTTTGAATCACATCTTCATCCTTAGCAGTCAGCTGCGTGACCAGGTCTCATTTGTAAGGTAGGCTGACATTGGTACCTGCCTGAGGCTGGTGGGGACCCTGGGCCTGGGACCCAGAGCTGCCCGGCCCTGGGTGCTGCCTTCCTTGGCTTGTCCACCTGACGACAATGACTCATCTCATCTCTCTGGCCTCCCCACACTGTCCACGTTGCCTACTGTTGCCAACTTCTCTTCCAAAAATGTGATTTTTAGCGTGTTGTCCTTTGACTCAAAAAACCTTCAAAAATTCCCTCTCGGTTAGTCTTGCATGGAGAGCCCTGCCTGAAAGAGGCTCACAATCTCCTCCCTCCACCTGTCTTTGAACATCTGAAGAACCTACAAATATCTGGAGCTGCCAACAGGAGCTCTCAGACTTGGGTGGCACAGCTGAAGGGGTTGTGAGACTGGCTTCGAGTCCCAGGGGAGCCTAGAGGGAGAAACGAGCGCCCCCTGGGGAGCTGAGGTCTGAACTGCATCTCCATGTGTGAAGGGGACTGAGTGTGTTCAAGTCAGAGGCGACAGAGTGGGAAGAAAGGACACAATAAAAACAGAAGATGGGAGTTCCCATCGTGGCGCAGTGGTTAACGAATCCGACTAGGAACCATGAGGTTGCGGGTTCAGTCCCTGCCCTTGCTCAGTGGGTTAACGATACGGTGTTGCCATGAGCT
Source organism: Phacochoerus africanus (assembly GCF_016906955.1). Classification (NCBI taxonomy): domain Eukaryota; kingdom Metazoa; phylum Chordata; class Mammalia; order Artiodactyla; family Suidae; genus Phacochoerus; species Phacochoerus africanus. The sequence goes on from NC_062551.1 coordinate 110,735,023, forward strand.
GTGGTGTAGGTTGCAGACGCGGCTTGGATCCCGCATTGCTGTCGCTCTGGCGTAGGCCGGTGGCTACAGCTCTGATTTGACCCCTAGCCTGGGAACCTCCATATGCTGCAGAAGTGGCCCAAGAAATGGCAAAAAGACAAAAAAAAAAAAAAGAGAAGATGATGGGAGTACACAGATGATGGAGGCAAAGAAGTCTGGAGAGGCTGAAGTGTGGGGTGTTGTGGGGTGTTGTGGGGTGGTGGGAGGTGACCCAAGTAAATGGAGCCCAGGCGGGTGGTGCAGGGCTCTGAGGCTTTGGGTTGTAGCCTGTGGGAGGTTCCTGAATAGTCTTAAGCAAGGGTGTAACATCATGTAATTTCCAAACAAAAGTTCGGTTTAATAGTCATAAAAAGATTTCATGGATATGATAGCGAATGGGAAAGATACAAAAAAAATATAAACAATACAGAAAAGTAAAAATAAGAAAATAAAAATCCAGAGATAAATATTGGTTAACATTATTGTATTTATTTATTATTTCTCTCTTCCTCTCTCCCTCTCCCCCCATCCTGGCTACCTTGTAACAGGCACTTACTGTGTAGCAGGCATTGTTACTAGAGCTTTCTTCATGTCATCCACAAGACCATAGCTATGATGTAGACAGAGTTAGTAACAGGTGCTTCTCTGGGCCACATGGTTGGTAAGCAGCAGAGTTGGGCTTCAGACCAGATGATGGGGCTCCGGACACTCAAGTTCTGAGCCCCTGGGCCACCTGCTGATAATACAATCAACGCGCGTGTGCACACACACACACACACACACAAAAGTAAAATTTTCTTTAGACTAAAGCTTGGTACCCTAATTTTCTGGACTGGCTTTTTTTTTTTTTTTTGTCTTTTTGCCATTTCTTGGGCCGCTCCCACGGCATATGGAGGTTCCCAAGCTAGGGGTCGAATCAGAGCTGTAGCCGCCAGCCTACGCTGGAGCCCCTTCAACGTGGGACCCCAGCCACGTCTGCAACTTACACCACAGCTCACGGCAACGCCGGATCCTTAACCCACTGAGCAAGGCCAGGGATCGAACCCGCAACCTCATGGTTCCTAGTCAGATTCGTTAACCACTGGGCCAAGACAAGAACTCCTGGACTGGCATTTTAAAAAGAATCTTGGTGAGAGGCTGAAGGAGCTGTGTAGAAGGGGAGTAGTTCCGAAAGTGTGGTGGGAGGGAGAGATGGGCTGCAGTGGTCACGTGGAAGATGATAGACGGAGATGATGCAATGAGAGTAGTGGTGGAGGAGAGGAGGCACTTGGAGAGCTTTCTCAGGTGGAAATAACAGACCTTGATGACTCAGGCCATGTGTGTCTGCGTGTGTGTCTAGGTCAGAGTTGAAAGAAAGGAGGGAGTGAAAGAAAATCAAGAGGATTCTTTTAGCCCAAGGCATGTGAAGGTTCCCAAGCAGGGATCAAACCTGCCCCAGAGCAGCAACCTGAACTGCTACAGTGACAATGTTGGATCCTGAACACCCTGCACAAGAGAAGTCTGTGAGCACTTTTTTTTTTTTTTTTTTTTTGCTTTTTAGGGCCGCACTTGCGGCATATGGAGATTCCCAGGCTAGGGGTCCTGTTGGAGCTACAGCTGCTGGTCTATACGGCAGCCACAGCAACCCAGGATCTGAGCTGCGTCAGCGACCTACACCACAGCTCACAGCAATGCTGGATCCTTAACCCACTGAGCGAGGCCAGGGATCAAACCCGAAACCTCATGGTTCCTAGTCCGATTTGTTTCCAATACACCACAAAGGGAACTCCGCTGTGAGGATTTTTTATTAGAGCACCTGGATGGATGGTAAAGCCATTAAAAGAGGGAGAAATTTTGAGGAGACCAGGAAGGTGATAGGTTCCCCTCGAGACCCCGGGACAGGGCACTGTCTGCCAGGTGGACATGGTCACTGGCAGTTAGAGTCACACCTATGGTAAAATAGAGGGGACTCACACTGAAGACATGGGATGTCAGCTTCCCTGAGAAGAAGAGACAGAGTACAGAGGCAGCATGGGCAGAGGAAGGTTAGGGACTCAGAGAGGACAGCAGAATCTGGGTGGTGGACTCAGACTACCACGCAGAGACCATAGAGCAGGATGGGAATGGCACTGGAAGAGGCCACTGGTTCACTGCTTTCCTTCCCAAACCACTGTTTCGAGCTAATTCCTCATCAGCCTTTAAAATTATTTTGGGATTCGCTTTGCCGTCCTAGCCTGGCTATGCCTCCTCATCTTTAAGACCTATTTATACTCTCACCTCCTACAGCAAGCCTTCCCAACCAGCTCCACTGAGCCTCTGTTTTCTGTTTACACGCCCCCCTCAGCACCCCTACCCCTGCACCGTCATAGATCTTGTTTCCTGCAAGGGTCCAAGCCCCTGGGGCAGGGGAGCCCCACAGTGCCTGATCGCTAGGTGCTGACTAACTGGATGTTGATAACCCACAGCAGAGAGCATATTACTATTATTATTATTATTATTATTTGTCTTTTTGCCTTTTCTAGGGCCTCTTCTTGAAGGCATATGGAGGTTCCCAGGCTAGAGGTCTCATTGGAACTGTAGCCACCGGCCTACGCCAGAGCCACAGCAATGCCAGATCCGAGCTATGTCTGCAACCTACACCATAGCTCACGGCAATGCTGGATCGTTAACCCACTAAGCAAGGCCAGGGATCGAACCCACAACCTCATGGTTCCTAGTCAGATTCATTTCTGCTACACCATGACGGGAACTCTTGTATTTATGTCACTGATGAAGGCTTTTTATGTCCCTCCGGGAGCACCTACTGTTTTCGAGAGCAAAGGTTCTCAAAGTGTGGTCCCTAGAAGAGCAGCATCAGCAACTACTCAGCACCCCCATCCCTACGCATCTATTCAGTAACTCAAGGTGGAGCCAGGAATCTGTATCTTAACAAGTTTTCCAGGTGCTTCTGATGCAAACAAAAGTCCAGAATCACTGAGCTAGGAAGCACTTTGGAAAAGACTGATTCATGTTCATAACTGGAAAAGACTCTTCGTTAAGGGGTGCATTCAGTCATCCACGTGAATGCTGATGTCATGTAGTACAACTGTAGAAATTGAAATGCAGAAGAAAATGTATGTCCAATAGTCCTGTGCACATGAAGATTGCAAAATTTTATCCTCACTTAACGACTCCGTCACATCAAAATATTAATAAAAATGACTTTGGAGTGCCCATCCCTCTGGATCACTCACACTGTTATGTCTGTTAGCAGGAGCCAGAGCAGAATCCTCACCATTGTACTTTGCCAAGTTGTAGGGGGGAGAGGGAAAGAAAGAAATGGACTTGAAATTTATTTCCCTCCCTCCCTTCCATCCTTTGACAGAGGTACCAAAGAGTAATTATGGGGTCCAAAAGGGAGACAACAAGTGAAAGGAAAATGAGAAGATAGATCATATAGAAACCAGGTCATCACCCCAAAATGGACCCTAAGTATATGTATTATATGCGTGGCTATATAAATTTATATTTATTGATTGATTTTTAGGGCCGCACCCGTGACATATAGAAGTTCCCAGGCTAGGGGTCGAATTGGAGATACAGCTGTCAGCCTACACCACAGCCACAGCAATGCCAGCTCCTTAACCCACGGAACGAGGGCAAGGATCAAACCTGCACCCTCATGGATACTAGCTGGATTCATTTCCACTGCACCACAATGGGAACTCCCTAAATTTATATTTAAAAACTGATTTTAAAAGAAATTATTTGCAAAGAGCTTTAGAAATTGATTGGCTCAGAAGCACTCTGTGAAGTTCCCTGATAAATGGTTGTTTCATTAATAGAGAAAGTTATCAAGAGGTATGATTTTCAAGTGATTAAAAAACGTACCTGCCATACTCCTTAGCAGAATAATTTGGAAACATGTTTACCATGTACTTAAAGTTTACAGAAGGGCTGTCAAAAATAACTTGAATATGTGGATGCTTCAACTGCATAATGAAAAAAAAAATCTATGACTTTGAAAGGAATCTGGGTGCTTCTTTTCAAAAGAAAAATTTGAATCTAAGTCTAAATCTAAAAATGCACTTGAGTCAATTTTTTTAAGAGAGAAAAAGAAACAAAGAAGACCCTTCAACAATTATGCAGAACTGAATGACTGAGATTTTAAGAGTGCTTTAGCTAGAAATATGCTTAGTTTCTAATGCATTTAGACATAAAGACATATCAGAAATGAAAGAATCACATTGTGCAAAGATTTGCATGAGCACAAAGGCTTATTTGGAAGAAAAATGTGATAAAAAATGCCCTTGATTTCTTAAGGTGGAAGTTGTAGAATTTCTATTTTGTTTTTCATTCCCTCAGCCCTAGTTCACTGCCCAGAAATATACATGACTTGCAGGTCCTGTATGTAGCTCCATTGATGATGAACTATGTGACTCTTCCTACTAAGGAGATGAGCAAACATTGGAGGTAAGTCTAGAACCTAGAGCTAGTTTGACTTGTGCAAACAGAATGGTCCACTTCTCAGATACTTTGGATTTTTGAAATACAGTGTTGTTAGCCAGTGAGGAAGCCTTAATTGAAAGAGCTGTCTGTTCTTCCAAATTTCATGTAGTGGGGCATCTGGCAGAAAATAGAGTCCAAAGCCATCAGATTCTGGACTCTAAAACCTGCTTTCCATCCCAGACTTGGATGGTTTTTCTGATCAGGAGGAGGTTGAGTTAGTTCACATGGCAGGTGAATTTCTTTGACCACTGTGAGTTCCTGGAACTCGTAGGCAAAAGAACTGTGCTAAGAACTGGCCCTAAGGTAAGAGAGGAAGGCTATTTAGCAAAGCACCTGGATCTTTCTGCCTCCTCATAAAAGCATGAAGATGACTCTCAGGAGAGGAAAGCAGTGCTCAACAGGAATGGGACCAAACCCAATCTTTACGGGTTTCTGAAAATGGTTCCATGGATATAAATCTCTAAGGGCGCTGATGGAAAATTTAAAGGGTAAGACATTTCACATGTTCCCACGTGCCTCATCTTATACAATTGGAACATAATCCCATCTATTTTCATCGTTGATTTCTCTTAGCTCTACATCACTGTGGCAGTTACAGTGGGACTGGCCATTTAGTGCTTAAATACAGTCTCACCATTAATTTATTTTTCTGTGTTTCTTACAGAGTGGGGCACAGAATAAACATTTTTTTTCTTCATTTGATAAGATGGGGAAAGTAATAGCATCCACCTTCTAGGGTGGCTTGAGAGGATGAGAGGGGTTAACATACGTGAAGTTCCTAGCACAAGGAAAGGGCTCATTAACTATTAGCTATTAGTAACAATCATCATTAGTAAGACAGTAGTGCCCTGAAGCTCGGAGCACAGACTTTGAAGCCCGAGTGCATCATTCAAATCCTGTCCCTCCTGTTCACCCATATGAGACGGGCCTTGACTTCCTCGTCTCAAAAATGGGGATATATCGGGACTTCCCTTTGTGGCTCTGCGGTTAACAAACCTGACTAGGATCCATGAGGATGCGGGTTTGATCCCTGGTCTTGCTCAGTGGATTAAGGATCCGGCGTTGCCTTGAGCTGTGGTGTGGGTCATAGATGCGGCTCGGATCCTGATTGGCTGTGGCTGTGGCATAGGCTGGCAGCTGCAACTCGGATTCAGCCCTTGGCCTTGGAACTTCCATGTGCTTTGGATGTGGCCCTTAAAAAAAAAAAAATGGAGATATTGAAGAGTACTGCCCTTTGGAATGACGGATGAGGATTCAACAGACCATACTCTTTAAAGTCCTTAGAAAACAGCCTGGGACATAAAAGCATTGTCCTGGTGTTACATAGTTAATTCTTGCCACAACCTTCTGAGTACCTTTATTTGTACAGATAATGAAGCCAAGGTCGAGAGCCTCACGGCTATCAGCCAGTCCACAGTTCTGAGCAACCTGAAGACTGAAGCCTATTTCACTAGCGCACTAGGGTCTTTAGTTGTGCAGGACACTTCCATTGGGGGAGGCACATGTCTCCCTACGTGGGTTATCGCCTTTTCTAGAATTCCTGACGAGTAACTGGCAACTCCAGATGCTCTCAACCCACAGCATGTGGTAGCAGCCTAGATGCTGAGGCTGACAGCACTCCCTTCTGTGGATTTGCTCTGAGAAAACAGAATAGAGTTCAGATTCATCTCTGGGAAAGAGGCAGTGAGCTGATTCTAAAAGTCCTGCCTGTGTTCTCTCCCCTGCGGGTCCCACAGCACAAGGGGAAAGGGGTGACTCCGAGGTGTGGATTCTTCCAGCTGCCCTGCTGAGCCTCAGATATTCCTGCCAAGGAGCCAGGGGAGGTTTTTAAAGTTGGCTCAGACATCCTTTTCTAAAGAGGGTGGGGCAAGGGTGATAAACTAAGAGCAAGACCAGAGGCTATTCAGAGAATTGGCTTGTGAATGGGTACCGCTGCCATCTGCTGGATGGAATGGGTATCAGACCAGTTCCACTGTTTCTTTGCTGCACAATGAACAGACTCGCTGATTTTCACTGTGGGTTCAGAACCTAGTGGTTTCATCATTTCACAGTTTCATCAGTTCTAAACGTCTGCATATTTGGGAAGTTTCATGAAAATCACACATAGAAGGACCTTCATGTGAGTCACCAAAAGGTAAACTGATGACATCTTTGAAGCATTGTCTTGTTCAGCATTAATACTTCTCTGGATCCAATTTGGTCTGTTCCCAAGTGGCTGATCTAATTGGTTAGGAAAGGCCCCTATCTCTCAGGCAAGGGCATTTGACAGAACATGGACCCTCTTGTCAAAGGCAAAAAGAGAAGTGAAATCACCCCCCTGGTTTTATTCTTGTCTTCTCTGAAATTCTGTGTTCATGTACCCAATAATTATTTCTGGAGCACTTATCCTGTGTGCACTGCATCAGGAATTGAGGAAGCAAAGATGAATAAACATAGTCTCTTCTCTTAAAAATATTCTCTGGGGAGTTCCCGTCGTGGCGCAGTGGTTAGCGAATCCGACTAGGAACCATGAGGTTGCGGGTTTGGTCCCTGCCCTTGCTCAGTGGGTTAACAATCTGGCATTGCCATGAGCTGTGGTGTAGTTCGCAGACGAGGCTCGGATCCCATGTTGCTGTGGCTCTGGTGTAGGCCGGCGGCTACAGCTCTGATTTGACCCCTAGCCTGAACCTCCATATGCCATGGGAGCGGCCCAAAGAAATAGCAAAAAGACAAAAAAAAAAAAACTCTGGATGCCGCGAGTGCAGCCCTAAAAAGACAAAAAAAAAAAAAAAAAGAAAAAGAAAAAAAAGGATATTTTCTGAGTGCTTACTATGTGCCAGGCACGGATATCCAATAAAATCCACAGAACAACCCTAGGATCTATTATTATCTCACTTATAATTGTCTCATATTATCTCATTTACAGTGACTATTACTATCTCAATTATAGTTCAGAAAACAAGCTTAGAGATATTGCACTGGTTTATCCATGACAATCCAGTTAGGAAATGCTGAAGTGGGATTTGAATATGGGGCAGCAGGAGCAGGCAGGTAGAGAAATGTTGAGAACATGGAACCGGTGTAGCTCCCTCACAGAGAGAGTCTGGATCTTTTGTTTCACACATATTTTCTGTTCCATTAGCTACAGATTTCCAGCAACGTGAAAGTGCTACAAAACAGTAAGTGATGATAGCAGTAGGTGTTTTGGGAAGATTTATCAGAAAGAATATCCCTTCCTCTAGCAGGCATTTGAAATCTATCTAGTTAACATTCTTTTCAGTTCATAACTCTTCTTCTTAACAGCAGCCTTGGTGTGGGCAGCAAGACCTGCCCTGTTGTCAAGTCTCATTGGAGAGAGAGCAAATCTGTATTTTGGCCAACATGACAGTGGATGTGAGAGTGATGGACTTGCCCAACACGAGTTAAAGAGTAATTCGGGTGTCTGATTGCAGCAATCTCAAACTGCTTTTTATTTTCTTCTCCCTCTTGGTAGAAGAGGAGTCCTGGTGCAAGTGGGGACATACCAGGGTGGGTGGCGTGGGTGGGGGAAGGAAGAAGAGAGGAGAGGATGAATAGAAGCTGGTGGAAGAAAAGAGCGAGCTGTGTGCCTAGTGTTTATGCAAAGCGCTCAGGTCTGGCTGCGGGACAGAAAGAGTCAGGAGCGAAGCAGATATCAGAAAAGTGCCTAATGGCAGGGTGCTGGGCTAGAATCCCTGCTCTGCCACTAGCCTAGTCTTTGACCTCAGGCAAGTCACATGATCTCTCTAATCCTTCGTTCTTTCACCTGTGAGATGGGGGTAGCCTTACAGTGTTGTTTGGGGGGTTCCGTAAGGTAGCCCAGACTGGCCTCTGTTACTTGCAGTAAGGGGTCAGAATTCCCGTGGGGCAGGGTGGTGGGTGGGGGGTGAGGGGGTGGAGTCCTTCAGAAAAGTTACCTGATGCTTGATGCTACCTATTTGCACATGAGTTTGCTGTACTTATTTTTCCTCTCAATGGTCCTATGAGGCAAGTTGGTGAGATACTAATCATTCCCATATATACAGAAGAAATGGATGCCCAAGTGACTTGGTTAAAAGGAAGATGTTTTTCCAACCAGAGCCAGACCAAGAAAAGTATGGTATGGAATTGCAATGGTGTCTCAAACTCCAATGCAGAGAGTGATATTCAAAGTGTTTCCTGGAAGTGACTAAAACCCAAATTTTTTGGAAGGAGCTCCAACCTGGAAATTCCTGGAAGGAGTACACCCAGAAAGGGGGAAAATATTACAAAGCATTCATAGATTTTTTTCCCCTTGAAATTCTCTTTCTAATACATTTTGATGTTGAAAGAAAAACTGAATGCCTAATTTTAGATTACTTAAAATTAACCAGGAGTTCCCGTTGTGTTCAGCAGTAACAAACCCAACTAATATCCATGAGGATGTGGATTCAATTCCTGGCCTTGATCAGTGGGTTAAGGATCCAGTGATGCTGTGAGCTGTGGTGTAGGTCACAGACATGGCTTGGATCCCTAGTTGCTGTGGCTGTGGTGTAGGCTGGCAGCTATAGCTCCGATTTGACCCCTAGCCTGGGAACTTCTATGTACCGAAGGTGCGGCCCTAAAAAAAGACCAAAAAAAAAAAATTAACCAACCGTTCATCAGCCAATGCACTTTAGATGGTGAATAACATATTGGGCAAAACACTATTTCCCTATTTTTATAAATGTCTGTGAGGCTGGATTGGGGGGGGGTGGTAGATAAAGAAGAACAAATATAAAATACAAGATATTAGAAATACCAAAAACAATGTCCAGAGTTCCCATTGTGGCTCAGTGGTAACCAACCAGACTAGTATTCATGAGGACTCAGGATGGATCCCTGGACTCACTCAGTGGGTTAAGAATCTGCATTGCTGTGGCTGTGATGTAGGCCAGCAGCTACAGCTCCGATTTGACCCCTAGCCTGGAAAGCTCCATATGTCTCGGGGGTAGCCCTAAAAAGACAAAAAAAGACCAAAAAAAACCCTCAAAAAACAAAACACACATACACACATGTCCACTTAAGGAAAAGTATGAAAATGCTGCATTGAGACAAGACCAGCCAAGGATCAGTACAAAAAGTTACAGACACGCAAAGGACAAACACAGTAAAGTCAAATTAACTGGGAGAAAGCAGAGCTGAGTAAACTCAAATAAGACCAAACTTGACCATGAGAAGGTGCTTAATTTTTTTTCAATGAATGATTTGCAATAATCTTGCTGGTTATTTGTATGGAAATGGGCTTTTAGAAAGCATGATGGAACAGTTAATTTTCATAGTCATTTAATTCATTTTCATAGTAATTTTAAGCACAGTGAATTTGCACTCTAAGGTAAGACTTGATTTTGTTTCAGAAGGTTAAACACAGGTCTACTTCAATGATGCATTCCAACTTCTCTGGAGTTGGAGAAATGAATCATCATGGTGCAGTACCTAAAGGAAAAGGCATCTTGGATAAGAGGACAAGAGCAGGGAGATCACTGCCTGACACACCAGGGGCTCCATACACGACCGGTGAACAAATTCCCATGTGAACTGATTATGCAGGATGTGAGTGAGGCTTGTTGATGCTCCTCATTCTGGCTACTGGACCTAAAGTGAAATGTACAAAATCGATGCCATCTTCAGAATCCCATGGCCTTTTCAGTTAATGTGTCAGAAACCCAGGGGTCCACCTGACAGCTCTCACTCTCCTTGCTGACCCATCACCAAGCCTTTACTACATCCTGTCAATTGCGCCTTTGAAACAGGTCACCCATCTCTCTGTTTCCCCTGCCACAGCCCTCACCCCAGCTATACCTTCTCTTGCCTGGAGGACTGGAATCCCCTTCCAAGGGCTGTATGTCATCCACTCTGGGCTCCTCCATTTGCTGCTCATAGTGAGAATTATCCTTGCAAAACACAAATCTGATTATGTCACTGCCCCCCTCCCAATTCTCCCGGCTCACCCCTTCACCCTGCTCTTAGGGTTAAGACCAGAGGCCTGTCCCCGCTGCCTGCAACCTCGTCACTGCCTTCACCCCCTCTCAGCTCCAGCTAGTTAATCCTTGAGTGCCTCTCTCTTGGCCATGCCTCTCCCAGCTTGGCAAACAAATGCCCTTCCCTCTTCCCTCTGCCTGGAATTTATTTCCTCTTCTCTCTCTGCTTCTCCTGTCCCCACCTCTTCCTCTAGAACCCCGACCCCAGTCCTGGCGATTCTGCCCCTCTATGGTTAGTACTAACAGAGCCCCATGTTTCTGTTCCTTCAAAGCGCTATTCTCTGTTCTTCATTCAACCATTTGATTAACATCTGTCTCACTATCTGAATCATAAATTCCAGGAGAATGGGGACTCGGTGCTTTTTCTTACCACCGTGTCTCTGGCATTTAGTGTTGTGTCTGGCATATAGCAGGCACAAGTAAATATTTGTTGAATGAATGAATGAGCTTAATGAATACCGGCTCATTGTTTTTAAAGGATAATCTCTGTTTTGCTCTCTGCACTATTATCTCAAACCAAAATCATTAACAAGCCTAATGTGACTTTTACATCTAGTACATTTTTATGAATGAAAATCCATGTGCTATTACAGTGCCTAGGAAAACTGAATTGTTTCACACTTCTGCAGTAATTTTTAAAAAATTCTTTCCGGATGCTGCATGAGCTATTAAAATAAGCATACATGCCGGCATCCAAAAACTTCATTCCCCCCCCCAAGATAGTTCATCCTAAAGATAAAGAAAATAAAAGCTTCATTTGCTTGGGAAATTATAAATTATAGTCCAAAAAAAAAGTTTAGAAATGCAGTTTTAGGGGAGTTCCCGTCGTGGCGCAGTGGTTAACGAATCCGACTAGGAACCATGAGGTTGCGGGTTCGGTCCCTGCCCTTGCTCAGTGGGTTGACGATCCGGCGTTGCCATGAGCTGTGGTGTAGGTTGCAGACTGGCTCGGATCCTGCGTTGCTGTGGCTCTGGCGTAGGCCGGTGGCTACAGCTCCGATTCAACCCCTAGCCTGGGAACCTCCATATGCCTCGGGAGCGGCCCAAGAAATAGCAACAACAACAACAACAACAACAACAAAAGATTAAAGACAAAAAAAAAATGCAGTTTTAGATCCAGCTAATAAATGCCTCAAAAGCAATGTAAATGGGGAAATAACTTAGCAGAAAACATCCCATTTCAGGATTAGAAAATAAGCATTCTGATTTCAGAAATGTCAAGATAAGAAAGCATTTGTGCAAGCAACTGATTGCTAAACCTAGAGGTAAATGGAAGTTTAATTTTCAGAAAGTTCTCTGATATAATACATCTTTTGCTTAAATTCTCTTACATTTAAGACCAAATCGCTCTGGATATATAATTGTATGCCAAAAAGTCCATAATGCTATTCAACAAACTGAAGAAACTGTTTTCCTCATCATGCAGTAGAAGTCTTACTACAGTTACTTTCTTAGTGCTTAGGTAGTATAATTTGCAAAATAATTGCTGAACATTCTCCCAAACCTCACATCAGAGTAATGCGAATAGCAAGAAAATCACTATTACTTAAATAAGTCTGAACCAAGCTATCATTTCTCACCCTATGATGCAAGCCCTGGCAAAAAATTACCAAAATTTTACAGCTAGAAGAGAGACCTCTAGTGTGTGTTAGAGAACTTTATATTGGGCTTCAGGCATAATTAATACAGCAAAACCACTGCAGTCATTTTGATTACTGAGCTAGGAGTTTGTTTTTTTTTTTTTTTTGGTCAGCTATCATTCACTCTCCATTTCAAAATTTCTTCCCGGCAAGTGTATATATTTTTTGCCTAATTAGTGACTTTCTTTTTATTAACATAATGCCTAAACCAGTGAAGTTTTCTCTGGGATGCAAAGTTTTAAAATTCAGTGGTCACTTCTGCAACCTAATTAGTAAACAGGAAACCTACTGTCATCACAACAATTGCTAACAATTCTTTCTATTCAAGCAGCAGCAGGAGACTCCTGAGCCAAATTGTTGTAGTCAGTGTGCAGCCTTCTGAACACCAGCCCCTCACGGTAAGCCAACTGCCACACGAATGTAAACACGAGGACTAGACTGGCACATTGCCCATTATCCAGGAGACAAATGGATCCACTACTATTTCAAATTCACCACGTAGGTAAGCTATTAGTTTCGACAAATTCCCATATACGCAGGTAAATTCCTCGATGTAAAATCAGATTTAATGAATCATTCTATGGCATCAGCCTCAGCCTTTAAAACTCTTTTTATTTTCTCCTTTTCCACATTAAAAAGACATTTGAGATACACACAGAAAATGTTTCTCTAAAAAACATACACATACGCACAAAACAGGAGGTCTCTTAAGGAGTCTACTGCTGAGAAGGTAAAAGCATTTTGCTCATTTTTAATTTGCTAAAACAATCCAAGCATGCTTGGTACCCAGAGGGTATTCTCAAATAAACTTGTATCTCTAGCTGCCAGCTTAGTTGATTGAAAACAGAAGGCAAACGTTTCTTAAAGAATGAGTATGTTAAACTGTTATGTCTCTCCCAGTTCCAACACACACACACACACACACACACACACACACACACACACACACACACGGCAAGGATTTGCTTGAAAGCAGCCAGTTCTAGCATCTGAGACGTAATGCAGCCTCCTGCGGTGCACCTCCTAGCTAGGAAGCCGCTGGTACGAGCGGGGATACTGGACAGTTTGTGCGTGATTTTCTCCAAGCACAAAGCCGACGTCCAACTTTGCTAACTTAGTTGGCTCGCGCCCAGCCGACCCCCGAAGCACAGTCACGGTGAAAACGTTTTGATACCAGAAAATCATTTCCACGGCAGTGCAAGTGTTCGAAAGCACAAAGGCAGACACTGTCGACCCGCGCGCTAGCTAGGAAGTTGCGGTACTCGGGGCGGCGGCGCGGAGCACGCGTCCAGGTAAGGGTTTCCTGCACCACGGCTCCAGTTTCCTCTTCCTCGATGTTTGGGGGGGCCAGACCTCACTTTTTATGCGAATTCTCAAGAACGCGCCCCCCACCCGGTTCTTTTTCCAGGAGGCTCAGGCTCTATTTTCCAGCCAAGTCCCTCTGGGGGGCGGGAGAGGAAGCACACTTCACATTTCAATAAAGAGGGGCGGCGGGGGTGGGGACTGGGGGGAGGAAAGAGGTCAGAAAGGAGCCAAACTGCATCCCTTCCGCCCACTTCGGCGCCGCAAGCGCCAGTTCCGACTGTTGGCGACGCGAGGCGGCCAAGAAACTCGGTCCCTTTAAGGGAATCTTGGCCGCCAGAAGGGGAGGGAAGGATGCAGGCTCTGGACTCGGTGCTGCAGGCATCGCAGAGTAGAGGCAAGCGCTGCAAAGCCACAGCCATTACCTGCAGCGCTCACATCCTTCTCCCACCCCGGCGCCCCCTCCCCGGTCCCCGCCTCCCAAGGAGACTTCTAATCCGGAGCACGTGCCATGCCCTTTATCGGGGGGAGGAGGTGGAGAGGAAGAGGAATGAGAGCTTTTTAAAAATAAATGAAACGTTTGCACCCAAAGCGGGAGGCGGTGGTGGGGGGGGAGGCTAGAAGAGGGAGGGGGTGGTGGGAGGGGGCTTTAAAGGCGCTCGGGTGGGCGGAGGCGGCGAATCCGGATCTGCCCGGCCGGAGATGAACGTCGGACAGCGCTAGGCACCAGGCGCCGCTCACAAAGGGGAGCGGTGCGGTCCATCCCGGGCACTGGGGAAAGAAAAAACCGCCCCGGGGCCCAATCCGCTCAGCAGCCACAATGGCGTCTTTCACGGGGCGTCCGGGGGCGCCGCTGAGGCTGCTGCGGGGAGGGGACGGCGATCTCCCCCGGGCTGGAGCGGAGCCTCGGGCGCTGCCGACCCCGCGCGCCCTGCAGGGACGTGCGCTCGGCTGGGGGCGCTCCCGCTGGCGGCGTTGGGTCGGGGATCGGGGTGCTGGGAGGCTCTCGGCGGGGCGGGTTCGCGGGCGCGGAGCTCGGCGCCGGGGAAGAAAGGGACGCGCGCGGTTCGGCCGAGGAGGGAGGGGGGAAGGAGGGCGGGAGGAGCGCGGCTGCAAAGCAGCCGCCGGGGAGGCTGGCGCGCGAGCTGCGGGCGGGCGGGCGGCGCTGGCACAGGCTCCGAGAGCCGCGGTCTCTCGGCTCCGAGAGCCGGAACCGGGCCCCCAGATCCGGAAGCCCGGCCCCAGCGCGCCGGCTCCCGGCCGCCCCGGCCGCGCCCGCTCCGCCCCACTCGCGCCCGCTCCCTCTCGAGGAGGAACGCCAGGGAGCAGCGGGAGCAGCCCCGGAGGAGGCGGCGGCCGCTGCCCCGCCGCGGATCTGAGCGGCTCCCGAGCCGCCGCGGCGGGCTGTGTGTGTGCGAGTGTGCCGCGCTCTCGCCCCATGCCTGGCACATGCGTAAAAGCGAGTTGCGCCCAAAGTCCCAGCCATACCCTCCTTAGCAAATAATAACAAACCCAAACCGTCAGATCTTACCTGAAACATTGAAGCACAAAGTCTCTCTCCAAGTCCCCTTTTCCTTTTCCTCTCCCCCCTTTTCCGATTTCTCTCCCAGCGATCTGCTCGGCTCGCCACACCAGAGAGAAATGCAATAGCTTGGCTAAGGTAGACAGAACAAAATACAGAGAAGAGTTGCTCCAGGGCTTTGAAACCCCTCAAGGCAAGGATCAGGATACAATTAGCTCATGCCTGTACCTCCAGTCTAAATCAATCTCCAAAATAAAACTTAAATCAAATTAACTGTTCACAGGGCAGACAATTGATCTCCTTCAAAAATAAAGCTCTACATAGACGTATAGATAAATATACATATAGGAAATTTTTTTCCAGATTTTTTTTTTGGTGGAAAAAACAGTCTTATTCCAGCCTCCAACTTGCTTTTTACCCTCCTCTTGCACAGAAAAGCTGATTTTAATCGTTGTGATTAGTTTTGATGTAACGTTTCCGCGGGCGATTTCTGCAAATGGATGGAGTGTTTCTTTGCCAAAAGAGGGAAAAGCAGCAGATGATGATAATTATAAGGATTGTTGGTTGTTTCTTTTTATTTGTGTTTAGGGCTCTCTCTTCACTTTCTCAAGTTGACCTGACATTGCTGTTACACTAAGGTCGTGCAACTTGTTGATGAGGATCACCGCCCTGTCTGATCAAAGGATAGGTGATAATTTGGCAATAGAGCAGCACATTTTTTGGTTCCTTTGGCGACATAATGTCCCAAATGACGTGGATAAAAATAAGCACATGCAGTCTGCTTTGCCCCAATCAAGTCTGAATCAGCGCCTGGGGGTGATACACAAACTCATTTCAAATGTTCAACCATGCAGAATTGCAAAAAGATTGAAGGAGTTACACCGCATTTTTTTTTAATAGCAAAATTAAAAGAAAACAAAACCTACACTAGGTGTAGCCAAGGACCTACCATTTAGGTTTATTTGATCACCCTTGTAAACATACTTCCCCAGGCTCCCTTCTCTTTGCTTCCCTCCACCTGGTGTCTTTTATGGGGTGCGGGGGGCGCGGGGCGGGGGGGGGGGGGTAGGTTTGCAAATAATTCCATTATTTGCTCAACAGAGCTAAAGAGACTCTAACATAAACACATTTCCCCAGATTGCTACTCTAGTTCTGACCTCCCCCACTGACCATCACTTCTCCTTCCTCTCTAGGTCTTTGTTCAAAGAGATTGTGCCTGAGCCAGTCCTTATCTTAATTCTTTTTAAAGTGGAATATTTGGTTGTAACTCAAGGGTCACCTCCCATTAGTGTTATATCCATGCAGGATACTTTTTGAAATGGTGTTTTTTTTTTGTTTTTGTTTTTTTTTTCTTTTGAGCACTTCACAGTTCATTAATTCAAAGACTTTGCTGACATTTCTTATGAAAAAGACCAGGCTGTAAGGCCAAGGATACTAAAAAAAGAAAGGGGGGGAAAAAAACCCTAAATAGAACCAGATAGGTCCTGTGAATACCTGCAATTGGCAGCATTTCACAGGAAGTATTTTTTAACCATCATTTTACCTTGAAGGTAAACAACTACTGCAGTACCAGCAGAAAAGGAAAGGGCCAAGCTTTTAAAAAAAACTGTTGGTCCAATCAGTTCTATTATGACATGAGATTAATGTCATCACGACAAAAAGGGATGTTCATAGATTTTTCTTTTGAACATAAGTTCGTATGACATAGGCATCTGCTTTGAGTATATCTATATCCTATAAAAAGAAAAATAGAGGGGCTTACAAGACAAAACAAAATTATGTTGTTCTTAGCACATACTCTTTCAGTCTCCCCCCAACGTTCACACAAGGTAGATATATTCTCTGATCTGCAATAATATTTTTGCAATGTCTACAAAGCCCTAAATTCAATTTAAAAAAACTTTGTTCTTACCCCCCAAATGGCACTAAATATTATCATAGGAGATATAAGAAGAAAAGAGACCATAGAAAAAACATTCCTCAATTCATTGATATGACTTAATACATTAAAGGTATGACCTAAAGTGACTCTTAATCTAAGTCTGGAGAACTGTGTGTCATTATCCTGCATGTGAAAGCTGGGAAGACCCTTTGGGGGGAAGGCATCTGGTCCTTCCCGTCCTTTTCCAGATGAGGAGAGAAAGCAGCTTGCCCAGGGTCACAAGCCAGCCACTGACAGGGCCAAGCCTAGGCAGCTAGAGACAGGACAAAAGAAAGGTGAGTGGTGTCCCCCACTGAAGGCACTCACCTTGGGAAACTGCCCAGCCTTCTAAATTCTGCTGATGTGGCTTAAAATGAGTTCCACTGGTTTTTAAAGGCATGAAAACAATGATAGGATATTTTGATTTGAAACCAGGAGTTTGGCAGAAAAAAAGTTTAGCACTAGGACCTTTGAGGAAGAGCAATTGAGATGTTCTTTAAGGGGCGCAGGCCACACAGCCCCTTCTACTATTAACGTGGGGACAGCTCATTTGGAGCCCCTTCTACTATTAACGTGGGGACAGCTCATTTGGTTGGTTCATCGTCATCGAACCCTCAAATCACAAGATTGCACAGAAATCTTGGCTTTGTCCAGGGATAGCCCTGCGGTACAGTCTTGGTGGCAATTTGACAAGATGTGGACATTAGTTGCTGAGATGAAATGTGAAATTGAAGAGCCCCTTCACTGAAGCAGCCACACACTAAGATCACAGTTGAAATTTCCATTGCGCTTTCCATCAGGGCGCAGAAAGAAGCCTCAGCTCTTGGGCTCAGCCTGGATAGGTACGGATATCCCCGGCCACTTTTTGTGGCTTTACTCCCTTCATGTCACTAAATGATGATATTTCCATCATTGCTCCAGTGGGATCCTCCTATAACTCTACCAACAGGCTTTTTAACACAGGAAGCTAATTATGTTGTTTTATTTCATCTTGGAGCTGGGTTTTGGTAGGAAATCACCTGTTTTTTATCAGCCAACCTGAAACTTCCCCATAACACTGTGGAATGTGCACATTTTCCTGGAGTTAAATAGAGGCATTAACAAGCTCAAACAGAATGGTCTGTGATTCCTGGAGGTTTGGCCCTGGCCACCATCTGTTTATAATTAACCTCTGGAAAATAGATGTGTTTTTTTGTATCACTGTCCATGTTAAAGTCTATGTATCTCACTTTCCCAAAAGGTAGGTCTTCTTCTTCTTCTTCTTCTTTTTTTTGGCTGTGCCTGTGGCATGTGGAAGTTCCCAGGCCAGGGATGGAACCCACGCTACAACAGCAACCTGAGCTGCTGCAGCGACACTGCTGGATCCTTAACCCGCTGCAC
This sequence comes from Phacochoerus africanus, assembly GCF_016906955.1. Lineage (NCBI taxonomy): Eukaryota > Metazoa > Chordata > Mammalia > Artiodactyla > Suidae > Phacochoerus > Phacochoerus africanus. Next base: position 110,753,248 of record NC_062551.1, read on the forward strand.
CACAAGGGAACTCCAAAAGGTAGATCTTCTAACAGTGGTGGATCTGCTGATGGGCATCAGTTTCATCTTATCCATAATTCTGAGTAGAACCAGATACCAAGTCCTTGTACTGAGGCCCTTAAATCAGTTTGGTGTTTTATCAAAGTTTATCGCTTATAATCTCATAATATGAAGCAACGCAGAAGGCAAATGCAGAAATAAAACTTAAGCATGGTGGAATACCCTGACCACCATTGAAATAGTCGTATTTGATAGAGAAATGCATTTGTTGGCAAGGAAGTCACTGTGTGAAGAAAGAGTTGGGAGCATGGATATTTCTTACAGCATTTCAAATTCCTTGCTGGACATTCATGCCCTATATTTCAAATAAATAATTGCAAATAGATTTTATGCCTCTAATTGAGTTACAGTCATAGCTCTGCAACGTTCGGCACCACCTGATCCTTAGTTTCTTTGGGCATAAAATAAGAATGAACATTCCCAACTGGAAGCCTTGTTCTGAGGTCAAATGGGATAATATGTGGAAAGTATTTGGAATTGTGCCTCATTCTTAATAAATGATAGCAAGTGTGATCATTGGGGTTTGTAGCAGTTGTTGAATAAATAACATGTTCCATAGTGAAGTATTACTGTTTAAGTTAGTAGCCCACAAGGACATTTAAGCAATGGGAGATTCCCAATTTATTGCAATTTTTAAGGAATGCTAAATTTCATTTTATTATTTCATCTAGAAATCACGCAGACACCTCACTTTTTCATGTAAAATAATGGGAGAAATGAGGTTTTTCTCCATGGTAAATTAGGAATGAAGTATCATATATTGATAGTGCTGTTCATGAGGTAAGTTTTTTTGTTCCTTTGAGGATCCTTGATTTTGACAAGACTGTCTCACACATGGAAAACAATTAATTAAACATTTTGTATAATTGTTTGCCTAAGAAATGGGGCTCAACTAGAATTCTGCCATGAACATCTTTCTTTATAATTATTTGCTTTTTGCCTTTCAGAAGTTACAGAATCGGTACAAACAAGTGCTTTAAAAACAAAATTTGAAAAAAGAAAATACAATTTGGAAAATCAGAGAGGTAAACTTCAGGGCTGATCCACATCTTTAACAAATCGTCTAATCAATCAATCACAGTATTATCACCCAATTTTCTCCATTCTCCAATTTATGTATATTCTTCTTTCCCAAGCTTTAGAACATAAGATGTTCATACTGTTCCATAGTCTGTCCATTTCAAAAGCTAAGCAGCGGTTCTTTTAAGGAGAGCTTTTTAATGATAGACATTTTATTAAATATTTTGCTCTATTTCATATTTCAGTGCCTCGTAGTAAACTAGCTGTCATTAAAAGGTACCTCTGTTTGCAGGGTGATATGTCTCATACACAGTTCATCTGGTAGAGAACCGCTTAGCTTTGCTTCACTGTTATTCTGTCTGAACCAAGACTGTTCATGAGAAACCCTATAATACAATTGAGGCCCCTCGGGGGCACCATATACATTTATGTAAGTTATCCCTTCGTGCATCTTTTGGGTGTCAGAACCTCTCCGCTTTGCTAACCATAATGAGTCTGCCTTAAGCATATTACTAACTTTAAAACACTAATGATACAGATGTCATATTTCAATTTTTTAAAAACCTTTCCCTGCTCCACCCTTGAAAAAGACCCTATAAAACATATCCAATGGGGTCATCCTATGATTAAAAATACAGCATTTATTTAAAAGAAAATCGCGAATACGATTTTAGTTAAAAAACAAGCCAACCCAAGAACAACAACAAAATTTGGTCAAAAAATAATCATTGGGAGTTCCCATTGTGGCACAGAGGGTTAATGCTTTGGCTTGTCTCTGTGGTGCTGGGTTAGGGATCCACATTGCCGCAGCTGTGGTGTAGGTGGCAGGTGTGGCTAGGGTTCAGTCCCTGGCCCGGGAACTTCCATATGTCGTGAGTGCAACTGAAAAAGGAAATAATAAAATAGAATAGAATAATAATAAAATAAGAAACAAACATATCAAGTTGTGGTAAGAGCCACTATAAACCAATTGCTGTGGGAAGCAAGATTCTGTGTGGTCTCTTTAAAGTTATCGAAAAAAAAAAAATAAAGAGTAAAGTTATGAAGAGAGAAAAGCAGTTTCTCGAGTTTTATTGAGTATAAGCCTGACTAGTTAAAGTTGGCACTGGAAGAAGGTGGGGAGCAAATCAAAAAATCTATGGGCTCTTAAATGACTTCGACATTATTCTTAATAATATCATTAATGATAGTAGTGATAAGAAACAACTATGAACGATGATAGGAAACGTCAATTGTGTAAAGACCATCTGGCTATGAGCGTCAGACATGAAATTCTAAAATCCTCAATCTGTCCCTCTAAGGTTGGTTTGTAGATAATGGATATCTTAATTTTTAAAAAAGAAAAAAATGTGTATCCATTGTACCAAATGTACAGCAGCTCCTGCTGAGAAAACAAAGCCTGTGTGTCTATTTTCTTTCCTAATTGTTGATGTCCCTCACAAAACAAAGCCTCTGTGAAAGAGCTCATAAGACAATGATAGTAAGTCATCAGTCTTTTGTGTTATTTGCTTCTGAAGATTTTTGTAACTTTTTTTTTTATTAAAGTATAGTGGATTTACAATGCTGTGCCAGTTTGCTTCTGAAGATTTTTGATCAGTAAAGCATTCTGATCATCTCTGACACCTTCTCTCCCCAAAATGAGGCGGGCAGGGGGTTGCAAGAATTTCCCCAGGTTTTTACCCACAGTAAAAAGTCTACTGAAAGAAATCTTGGGGGGTGGAGCAGGAGGGGCTAAATCTTTGCTCTGTAACAAATATTTTATTTATTTATTTATTTATTTATTTTTTAGGACCGTACCCACAGCACATGGAGGTTCCCAAGCTAGGGGTTTAATCGGAGCTGTAGTCATATTCATTTCTGCTGCACCACGACGGGAACTCCCAAAAATGTAATTTGAAACATCTTTGGAGTTCCCGTCGTGGCTCAGTGGTTAATGAATCTGACTAAGAACCATGAAGTTGCGAGTTTGATCCCTGGCCTTGATCAGTGGGTTAAGGATCTGGTGTTGCCATGAGCTGTGGTGTAGGTTGAAGACACGGCTCGGATCCCGCATTGCTGTGGCTGTGGTGTAGGCCAGTGGCTACAGCTCTGATTGGACCCCTAGCCTGGGAACCTCCATGTGCCACAGGTGCGGCCCTAGAAAAAGGCAAAAAGACAAAAAAATATATATATATATGTATACACACACACACACACACACACATATATATATATATATATAAATGAAACATTTTTATGTGGGAACAAAAAAGAGGAAGCCTCTTCAGAACCTGGAACATGGTCGGTGTTAGTAGATCTGTCATTTTCGTTTTACTTAGTACACCTCGGGTTTAGCTATTTCCAGTTTTTTTGATGCTCTCTCATGTCAAAATTTCGTGGGGACCAAAAGACAAATAGTGTCTAATTTCACTTCCATGGAGTAGTCCAATTTGGAGATAGAAAGTAGATTGATTAGTAGTTACTAGAAGCGGGGGAAGAGGATGGAATGTGGTTATCGTTCAATGGATAGAGAAAAAGCTCTGGAGACAGTATGGTGCGAGTTACACAGCAAATGAATGCACTTCATGCTCCTTCACTGTGTACTTAAAAATGATTAAAATGGTAACTTACCTATATTTTACCACCACTACCTCAGCAAAAAAGAAAAAGCTGTACTAATATCTCTTTTAAAATGTATTGGGTATGGGGGTAGGGAGTACAATAGGGTAAAACAAAACGAAACAAAACAATGCATCCAGTTCTCAAAGTTTGTTAGAATTTTTTTTTTCTTGCAAATTAGTGTGCCCAACATGCAGTAAGTCCAAACAATGCTGAAATGTTGGAGTTGGGACAGAGGATGGTTTATTGCAGGGCCGTACAAGGAGAATGGGTGGCTCATGCCTCCCGAACCCCAAACTCCCCAAAGGGTTTCAGCAAAGCGTTTTAAAGGCAAGGTGAGGGAGGAACCTGGTTGGTTGTTGCAAACCTCTTGGTGTAAGAATCCTTTGTTCTTGGAGCTGTCCAGGTAGATCAAATCATAATGTTCCTGTAACCCTAAATAGACAAATGTTATTGCCTGTTCTGCGACTTTTTCTCTCTCTATGAATGGAAAAGTGTTATACCCTTAGAGGTCAGAGCCTTGAGAATGGGCTATCCTGTATATTTCAGGCTATAGGCAACATTTTAAACTGGAGAAAAAAAGCAACAGAATACAAAGGTTAAAGTAAAAGAAACAGATCTAATATGGATGGAGTCAGATTTATTCTCTTCTGTTATAGTTTTCTTCTTAACTAGTCTCCTTTACATCCATAACACATAGCGAATAAGTTGCATCTGAGGGTGACTATTTTCCCAGAGGTGGGACAGAAAACCCAAACACTCTTTATTGGCCACAGCATCACAGTAAAGATCCATCTCAGGTGTGAGCTCAGACCACTTCACCATTCTGAACCCAGCTCAGCTAAATGCCCACATTCCTTACAGATTGCTTCTCGGTGTTATGAAAACTTGGATATTCTGAGTTAGATCAAATCGCTGGAAGTTGCTGAGTTGTTCCAGGTTTTTTCCCTTCAGTAAATCTTACTTAAAGAATTCTGGGGGGAGATGGGAAGCACTCAATCTTTGGTCTGCAGCAAAAACAAAATTTAAAACTTACCCTTTTTCAAGAAAAACGTTATTGGGATATAGCTGATTTATAATGTTGCATTAGTTTCAGGTGTAGAGTAAAGTGAATCAGATAGATAGATAGATAGATAGATAGATTTCCTTATAGGTTATTACATAATATTGAGTAGATTTCCCTGTGCAGTAGGTCTTTTTAATTATCTATGTTATGTATAGTAGAGTGTACATGTTAACCCCATCCCCCTAATTTACCCTCCCCCCCACCGTTTCCCCATTGGTAAACCTTAGGTAGTAAAGAGAAATATCAAAGAGAAAGCACCTGTGTTGGGACCCTTGGAATTATGTGGGCAAAACAGCCTGCTGGGAGTTCCCATCCTGGCGCAGCAGAAACAAATCCAATTAGGATCCGTGAGGATGAGGGTTCGATCCCTAGCCTCGCTCAGTGGGTTAAGGATATGGCATTGCTGTGAGCTGTGGTGTAGGTCGCAGACGAAGCTCAGATCCTACGTTGCTGTGGCTGTGGCTGTGGTCAGCAGCTGTAGCTCCAATTCAACCCCGACCCTGAGAACGTCATATGCTGTAGGTACAGCACTAAAAGGCAAAACAAACACACCACACACAAACCCAAAAAACAGGCTGCTGTTTGGCAGTATTTTAGATGTACCTTATATGTTTGTCATTCTGTAGACATGGCCTTGAACCTAAAAATGCAAAATTGCAACTAGCTGCAAATTACTGAAATAATTAACTAAACTGAATCGTTTGCCTCATGTTATGAATGTAACACGAGTTGAGAGAATCAAAGAACTGGATGCCTTGTTTTTAGAATTCATGAAACTGAAAATCCATGTTTTTTCTTTTTAACTTCTCTTGGGGTTTGGGTTGGGTTGGATCAACCACACAGAGCCACAGCTTAATTCCCTGTGGCCATCTAAAGATGCTTGGATCTGTCTATTCAGCTTAAACACCCACTTCCTTAGGCCTTATAGTAGTTTGTTATAGTTTTATTGGTGCCCTTTCATTTCCCAGAAATGGATTTTTTGGTTCTGGAAACAATAGCAAGAGAAACTTTTAGATTTTAAAGAGAAAGAACACAGCTTTGTCCTGCTTCCTTCATTTCCTATAGGAGTGTCACTCACTGGTTTTTTAAATCTATCCAAGCTAAAAGCTGGCCTTCATTGCGGTTCATCTTTTACTCTTTCCTGTGGTTTCTCTGTAAGGAATGTTGGTGCTGATGACAGAGAGGCCCATCACAATCACATGTAGAGAAGTGCCTTTTTGAGATATCGGTATTTATTTAACTTGTCCTCCCAGCATTGTATCTTGAGTCTCCCAGAAGCAAAAAGGAGACACTTGAACAGAATAAAAGGTTATTCCTTGTGTTTGATCCAGAAAGAATTAAAACTATGGTAGAGATGTAGGAATTTTTTTTTTCTTTTCAGGGCCATACCTGTGGCATTTGCAAGTTCCCAGGCTAGCGATCAAATCCAAGCTGCTGCTGCCAGCCTATGCCACAGCCACAGCAAAGATCCAAGCTGTGTGTGTGACCTACAGCACAGGTCACGGCAATGCTGGATCCCTGACCCACTGACCAAGGCCAGGGATCAAACCCAAATCCTCATGGATACTAGTTAGGTTCTTAACCTGCTGAACCACAACAGGGAACTCCAAGAAAAAAAATTAAATTGATAATAAATACATTAAGGGATGGACCTAACTCAAGCAGCCCACATCGCTGCAGGTTTATGGGAGTAGGATTGGGGTTGGGTGGTGGAGAATGAATAAACCTATTTTTCTCTTCCCTTCTTTGGGCTCTTAGAAGTCACAAGTTCTCACTGCCATTCCCTGGATAACTAAAAGGAATAAATTAGACTTTAATGTTAACTTGCCATTTTTTTTCCCAAAGCATCTTGAGGCAGATTTGAATCTATATTTTAATCTAAAATAAATTTAGCCTAAGTTAAGAGCTAGTTAGCTCTACCACTATCCTGCCTAGACCCTTCAAGACTTTCCTTTTTTCTACCTTTCCTCATTCAGATTGGGCAATGGGAAGTTCTATTTGTGCAATTAACCAGACACTGTCACCCCCATTACTCCTTTTGGTCCTCAACAACTGGGAGTGTTATCCCAGTTGTGCTGAAGAAGAACAAGAAAGAGGGATTCACTCTGAGTCGGGTAGCAAGAGGAAGAGGAAGAGCCTTCTTCTGACTCAAGACCAGTGTTTTGTCACGAGATAAGAACTCAAATTTGCCTTAGTCATAACCAGGCGTTTTGCTCTTAATTTTATATATTCTGTACTCATCTTTGGCTTCTTAGACCCAAAGCAGACTCTTGTAGGAACCAAATGTAAACTGAAATAGCAAATGAGCTTTTCAAATAATTCATTCTATACAAGGATATTTGGCAAATAAAACAAGAGGAAAGGTCTACACATAGGCTAACCTCCTAGTTCGAATGGTGAAATAGGAAAGTGACTTCCTCCTCTCCTTCCTCCTCCTTCTTTCTTGGTCTCTTTTCTATGAAGACTTTGACTTATAGTTTCTCTTCAGTCACCCCCTTTGCAAGGTCTCCTGAGATTCTGTGATGATCTCTCTATGGACAGAGCCTGCTTTCTGGGAGGAGCCCCCATGCTCTGATGCGCTGGTGGGTTGCTAGACAAACCCACAACGTAGGTACATCAACCAAGGTGCAGTGGGCTTTGGAAACCTCGGTAAGACCTTCCTCTCCTGGTCCTGAGTGGGGAAGGGGTGACTTTACCCTGAATGAAGAGTAACTGTGAATGGGGTAGTGGATCCTTTGTCATGCCCACATCCTCATGTTTTGCGACAAGAAAGGAGACAGGCAGGCAAGTGGCAGAAAATATCTCCCCATATTCTTTTACTGATAAATACCCCTGCAACACTGTGCTGGGTCATAATCCTTGTAACTTAACTTAGCTCACAGGGTCCAACTCGGAGATGCCTGGAGGCCAAATGTACGTAGATAGGACTTGAGATGGTAAAGCCTAAATTCTCCATTCCTTGGATACCCCATTCATTGCTTCTCCTCATTTTTTTAAAACTTGCATCACATATTTCTTCTCCTTCTCAGTGCCTCCCCTGGTCCTCTGTGGGTGACAAATCAAGGGAAAGGTGTTTTCTAACCAAAGAAAGTTCTGGAGGAACATCTTCATAGCCGAATTAGCAGGCACTTAATTCTAGAGAACCTTGACTGTGGATGTTCCCTAATTTGGAAACCCAGATGGGAGTGCTGACAGTGCCTCCCCCAGGCAAGCTGTGCACACAAAACAGCCACCATCCAAAGGAAACCATGCCTCTTTCTCGTTGTAATTACTTAACCCAACTTCAGCTTCAGCGAAACTTGAACCTTTTCTAAGACAGAAGCCCTGCACTCCCCCTGCCCAGTTATACATCACGCATCAAAATCACAGAGCACTTTTGCAGAGGTCCAACTCTAACACTTTAAAGTTGTAAGATTCTTCCCACTTTCTTTTCTCTACCCATGCTGTGTCTCTACAGGCAGTATCATATGAATTATGGGTAGAGATCTGCACATTTCCTTTTGAAGAAGGAAAAGGAAATTGCTCCTGCAAGTGAAAACAAATTCTACTATTTTTTGAGTGAACCTAAGATGTCCTAAAAGGAATTGGACCCTGATCTGGACAGTCAGGTACCTTGCCTCTGGCAGAGAACATCCTGTAATACACGGGGCAAGGGACTGGGGAGCCCCTCATGCCCAAAGCCAACTGAAGCATATTCTATGAAGAGGGAGCATCTCTCCCAAGCCCCATGATGGCCTAATAGCCTAGAGCATCAGAATTGATTACCCTTGGCTCACTTAATTCCAAATGTCTTTGGTAGTCAATGAAAGGCCTAGCTGAGGTGGAATTCTAAACTCTACATCCATAGCTGTAGTAGGAGTTATTTGGATAGAAACGAAAAAAGTTTCAAAAAAAAGTATGGGAGTTCTGGTTGTGGCTCAGCGGGTTTAGAACCCAACATAGTGTCCATGAGGATGCAGGTTCAACCCCTGGCCTTGCTCAGGGGGTGTCGCTGTGTCTGTGGTGTAGGCAGCTGCAACTTTGGTTTGACCCCTGGCCTGGGAACTTCCATATGCAGCAGGCACAACCCTAAAAAAAAAGAAAAAAGATTAAAAAAAAAAAAAAGAGTATGATGCCAAGCTACCAGCTCCTAATATTGAAAACTAGCCAATTAACCTCTATCCCTGCAGCCTTCATGTTAAGAAGAAGTGTGGCTGCCCCTTTCACACTCAGGAAAGATGCAGCCACAGGACAGAGGCAGAGACCTTCCTCCTCCTCGCTTTCTGAGGACATAGACAATCTGGGTGATAGAAAGGGCCTAATCCTCAGGAGGCTCTGAATCAACAGGCACATCTCTTCAATGTTTTCCCCCTGCTCTTGGAGTAAAAACCAAATTCTCTCAAGGCCTTGCTTGATCTGGCCCATCTCCCTCTGCACCCGCACGAGGCTTCTCTCTCTCAATTCTGAGCTGTGCCTAATACTCTGGGTCTCTTTTAGCTCCTCCCACTCAGCTCTTGGCCCCAGGATCTTTGCATGGGAGGCACCTCCCGTACATAGAATGCTCTTTCCCTCCTCCAGCCTAGTAACTCCTGTTCATCCTTCAGCTCAAATATTTCCTGAAAGAAGCCTTCTTCCCTCTCAGAACAAGCTCATTTCTAAAGTTTGATCTTACCTAAACTTAGGCTGTTTTCAAACTGGAAGCACTCACAATTCACTGGCCTTTTTCCTTAGAGTACGAGTCAGTTTGCCATTATGTGTTTGTTTATTATTTGATTACCGTCTGCTCCCATAACATACGAGCTATATCTGCCTTTTCTCACCAGTGTCTTCAGGGCCTAACATAATGCTTGGCACAGTCAGTGCCCAATAGACACTTGTTAATGAATGAGCAAATGAATGTAAAGGAAAGAACATGTTAGAAAAACAGCTGAAAGGGAAAAGACCAAGATTTAACAGATAGGTAAGGGGAGGAATAAATGCCCTTGGGATTTGTTAATTTTATGGTTTTGGCATTAGTGCTTTTTGTCATAGGGTCATGAGGCCTTGTAGAGCCTTTCCTAAAATCTAAGATCCCTATCCACACAAAATTGAGAGCAGTGACTCAATCAGGTGTTTATACCCCAAGGATCATAGCAGCATTATTCACCATAGCCAAAAGGTAGAAACAACCCAAATGTCCATTGATGGATGAACAGGTACACAGAATGTATTCTGTACATACAATGGAATATTATTCAGTCTTGAAAAGGAAGAGAATTCTGCACATGCTATGACATGGATGAACCATGAAGATATTACGCTGAGATAAACTGGAAACAGAAGGATAAATATTGTATGCTTCCACTTACATGAAGGATCTAGAATTGTTAGCTTCATAGAGATGGAAAGTTAAACAATGCTTTCCAGGGGTTCGATGGGGAGGAAGTAATAGGGAGTTAATATTTTAAGAGTATGGAATTTCAGTTTGGAAATGAAAAAGTTCCAGAGATGGATAATGGTGATGGTTGCAAGGCAATATGAATGTACTTCATACCGTGAAACTGTACACTTAGAAATGGTTAAAACTGTAAATTTTATGTATATATATCTTACCGCAATTAAAGCAAAGAAAAGCAAGAAAGCAAAAAGCAAGGAAATGCTGAACACACATACACGCCCCCCCCCAAGATTCCCTCAAGTTCAGAGTCCATTTGTTTAAAATGAAAGCCCATTGTAACTATATAATTCTGTTTAAAACACACCTGTTTATTACCCTTCATTTTGTATTTTCTGTTTTTAAAATGTCCAGTTCTTCCTCTCTGCCTGTATGTCATGTGGTCGGACAGGACTAGCAGTCACGTGGTATGGGCATCCTTTCCACTTTCCTGCAGAGGAAACTTCTCCTCTGATGGTGAGAATACGGCACCTCCACAATAAAATATTAGTCCTGAAGTTTGATCCCATTTAAACTCTCACATGTACATTGTTTTCAACATAGAAACGTCTCTAGGAGAAATCAATACACACCCATTTTCATTCTTCCTCTGAATTCGTAAGTTTATTTCACTCTCAGATCCAATCTATTATATATCTATAAAGATAAATTAAAATCCAAGAGACAATTAGAGGGTTTAAAGTCAAATCTAGACTTTCCTTAAGATTATGCACAAAAGAGTATGGCTAGTATCTTAATCTCTAACACTGTAACAATTGAAAAATGCCCCTCTCAAAGGTGGATAAAAATCTCTTGAGAATTTCCAGGATCCCAGCCCTGGAAAGGTTCGTCCAGCAAACTGGCATGTGATGGTGAAAAGCTGTGCCCCAAACTGTTATCTAAGGACATTTTAAAAATTGAGTTTAGGAGTTCCCGTCGTGGCGCAGTGGTTAACGAATCCGACTAGGAACCATGAGGTTTCGGGTTCGGTCCCTGCCCTTGCTCAGTGGGTTAACGATCCAGCGTTGCCATGAGCTGTGGTGTAGGTTGCAGACGCGGCTCGGATCCCACATTGCTGTGGCTCTGGCGTAGGCCGGTGGCTACAGCTCCAATTCGACCCCTAGTCTGGGAACCTCCATATGCCGTGGGAGCGGCCCAAGAAATAGCAACAACAACAACAACACACACACAAAAAAACCAAATGTGGACCCAAATATATACTGAAATCAATATATAATAAAAAAAATTTTAAAAAATTGAGTTTAGTTAACATACAGTATTATATTCATTTCCTATGGGTATATGACATCCCTGTGGCTAATTTATTCCTCATCACACATGAGCATCACTGGTCTATCTTGCCACCTTAGAGGAGGAACCTTTAGAGAACTCAGCTAAGTCTGCATCTTTGTCTAAATATTTGGTACTGAACTATCTGTGAGAGGCAAGGAGAAGACTTTGAAGTTGCCTTCGATATGTGTTTCTTTTCCTTTTCTTTTTCTTTTTCTTTTTCTTTTTTTTTGGTCTTTTTGTCTTTTCTAGCGTAGCAACCACGGCATATGGAGGTTCCCAGGCTAGGAGTCTAATCTAATCAGAGCTATAGCCGCAGGCCTATGCCAGAGCCACAGCAACACCAGATCCGAGCCACGTCTGCAACCTAGACCATAGCTCATGGCAATGCTGGATCCTTAACCCACTGAGCGAGGCTGCTAGGGATCAAACCCTCAACCTCATGGTTCCTAGTCGGATCCGTTAACCACTGAGCCATGACGGGGACTCCAATATGTGTTTTTTATTCAAGGGGAATCATAAACAATCCCAATTGTGGAGTATGTGGAGAAACAGAAGCCCTCGTGCATTGCTCCTAGGAATGTAAAGAGGTGCAGCCACTTTGGAAAAAAGTCTGGCAGATTTTCAAAATATTAAACATGGAATTACCATATGACCTAGCCATCTCACTCCAAGAGAAGTGAAAACATACACCCACACACGAAACTTGTACACAAATATTCAGAGCAGCATTATTCTTAATAGCCAAAGTGTAGAAACAACCCAAATGTCTGTCAGTGGATGAACAGATGAACGTAATGTGTGGTATCCGCACAGTGGAATATTATTTGGCAACAGGCAAGAATGACATACTGATATGTGCTAAAACGTAGCTGAACCTTGAAATCTAAGTGAAAGAAGCCAGGTTCAAAAGATCATATATTATTCTCCATTTATGTGAAATGTCCAGAATAGGTGAACCATCCATTGACAGAAAAGTAGTTTTGTGGCAGCCAGGGTGTGGGTGCTGGTGAGAAGAGGAAGAACTGCTGATGGATTTGACTTTTCTTTTGGGGATAATAAAAATATTCTGGAGTTAGGTAGTGGTGCTGGTTACAAATATCGTGAATGTACTAAAGGCCTATGCTGAACTATAGGGTATGTAAATTACATGTCAATCAAGTTGTTTAAAAGGGGGGGGGGGTACTGCGTCTTAGACATGAGGTATTTGGACAAGCAGAAGGGAGGGCAGAGCCACGGGAACACAGGCCATTAGATCCAAGCAGGGAGCTTCGTTTTGAGACGATTGTAGGAGGAGGTGGTGCGCAAAAGCGCGGCATTTAAGATCACGTGCAGTAGTTCCAAGTTAACCTTACAGGCAGTCTGAGGCCTCCCTGGGGAGGTTGGAAGGGCAGAGAGGAAAGAATTTTCCAGATGCATCAGGATGTAGCCTGGCCTAGAGTGAGCAGGTGAAAAAATCGGAGGCAGAAGAACGTTAAGTAGCTTCTGACAAAAGAGGAGACGCCTTTGTGGGTGTCTATGTGCAGACTTTGCCTGGGTCAGGGTGAAAGCTTTAGTCTGTGAAGCACCATGGGGGTTGGTGCTGGGCCCCTCGGTGACCGGAGTGTGGGGTTCGGGCACCTGCTGGGCGCTGTGGACGCGAGCGGCTCAGCCTGGGGGGGCTGCGGGGTGAATGTGTACAGAGCCCGCAGCCGCCCTCACAGTCCATCTTGCTTTGTGTGAAAACTGTCCTTGAGGAAGGAAGATCCTCATTTTCAGTACAGAACAAACACAAATACAATATTTCATATCTTCTCTGCCATTTTCACCCTTCCCTGTAATTGGAAACTCTCGCCCCCAGTCTTACCTGTAGGATTCTGTCTTCAAATGTCGACTTCTCTTCCTTGCCTTGCTAAACCCTCCCTGTCTGTTTTTTTTTTTTTTCTCCCCTCCTTCACATTTTCACGATCTTTGATTTTATTCGTCAGTTCTTTTGATTAGCGATGGTAAGAGAGTCGGGGGGAAAACGGGGCGGGGGGGGGAGGATTCTTCTGTTTCATTAGTTTCTGATAAAGTGTGTGGTTCTGAGAGGCTGCTTTCATAAATCTACACACTTTTCTGTTCAGCAGTCTCCAATTTACCTCTTTTTCAGACTCCGCTTTCGCGCTTAGAGGCAAGGAGACCTTGAGCACCTCTACCCGGGTGTCTTAACTCCCCTCCAGCTGATTCTGAACGTTGGGTTTCTCTTTGCCCTTCAGCTTGCTATTAACCATCTTCTTCTTATTCCTGGATTTTGCCCTTTTCCCTCAAGTTCACCATTACAGGCTCTCTCTTGGGAGTCACCCTCAATTATCACATCAAATCTGGCTCTGTTGGTGATCCAGCTGCCTGCTGCACCTAGAAGGTGTGTAAGACCAGAAGCCTCTCTCCTCTTCCAGCCCACACCCACACAGGTCATATTAAGGAGTCCTTCATAGGGCATCAGTATATTGCCTCCCTAGTACCACCTAGAATGTTTCCTAAGAAAAACCCCCAGAGAACCTTTGTTTTAATTATTATTATTTGTGTTAACATCCCAAGTTATTGTTTAGTGATTAGGTGTGCACATATCTCAATAAAATTTAAAAGAGTCTTTCGGATGATTGGGCTCTGAAACCTAAAGGCTTTGGGAGGCATAACATTTTCCCCGATGAGACACATGCATGTTGAGATTTGTTTTGTTTTCATTTTTGGTTGCCCTGCAGCATATAGAGCTCCTGGGCCAGGGATCAGATCTGAGCCACAGTCCAGACCTAAGCTGAAGCTGTGGCAATGTTGGATCCTTAACCCACTGTGCTGGGCTGGGGCGCCAACCTGTGTCCAGTGCTCCTAAAATACAGCCAATCCCACTGCACCACAGCAGAAGCTCTGCATCTTGGGATTTTGAGATTGGAGAAAGGGTGAAGGGGCTCCAGGGTGCTTGTTCTTGGGTAGCAAAAGTCATTAGTAGTTTGCTACCTTGGGCTTCTAGGACAGTTGTCTTCATTCTGTGGGGATCCCTCCCCTCCCATCTTCCCCTTTCTCCCTTCCTCCCTCCCTCCTTCCTTCCTTTGGTTTCCCTTCTTAGAAGCATGACACAGTTGCCCCAATTTCCTTTCAACTGGAAATGAAAGCGTCTTCATCATTCTTAGGCTTTTTTTCCCTTTGCTTCCCTTTCTGTGGTCCAGGCTCACTGCATCCAGACTTTCCTCATTCTTCTAGTCATCCAAGTTAAGCTGAAAAATCAACCTCTGCATGTGACTCTGAGCTTTTTCAAAGGGTGTTCTTTCTGGAAATGCTTGTCACTACTTCATGGTCCAATAGAATAGCTTAGCCTCAAACCAGTCTGAAGTTTTCTTTCCATCTTTCAGTCTATTCCAAGTGTATATAAAGTATTGAGGACTTTCTTGGAGATCTTAGGGCCTGAGAACATCCTAGAGATCTGGAACTGACCAAGTGAGTCCAGTGAATAATCTATTGCAGTTGTGAACATGACCTTCCCTGTTCCTAGACCCTGGAGTCAACTGAATGTCACTGCTCCTGGGACTAGACATGACCTCAGAACACCTGACTCTGAGCAATCTTCTCTAAACCATCTCCCATCCTGGATTTCTGAGAATATTGCTGTTCATCTCATCTCCTTCCTTCATTCTTCCACGGATTCATTCTTATAGTCAGTCTACAAATACCTGGAGAAAGGCCTGTGAGGCGTATGACTCTTAGACATGAATTATAATCTTAGGATGTTGCTTATTCTAAATCGTACTCTTACATTAGGGACCCGAGGACTCCTAGAAAAGGAACAATCATGAATTTAGGCTGAATATAATTTCTTTATCATCAAATAACAATGGTTCTGTTTATATGTCTCTTATTAAAATTAGCCCTCCAGGAGTGGCATGTAGAAGTTTCCATGGCCGGGGATCAAACCCATGCCACAGCAGTGATAACACCGAATCCTTAACCTGCTGAGCCAAGAGGGAACTCCTTTAATGCAATCTTGATTAGAGACAGTATTATAAGGAAGCCTTGATAGGGCCCTTTTTCCAGGAGATGGTTTCTTACTATACAGTTTTCCTCTGAGGGATGTACATGGGCTCTTAATTTGCTTCTAGGCCTTTTCTACTGTGAACTTTGGCCAGTCTTTCAAGCTTATCGGTGAGAATGCATTCCAGGAATCCCGTACACCCACACCTTCTAGGTGAGGAGGAAGGCAAGCAGCCCTGGGGGGCTGTCTTGACCAAGCTCCACCCCTTAAGGCTCTTTCTTTACTATCCAGCTGTACAGAAGGGTGAGTCTCCCGTCCCAGGGGGGCCTCCTCCTAACAACAAAAGAAAGTTTCCAGCCCTTTCCAAGTCTCATACTCTGACTCCTAGCATTGGAATCACTCTTCTTTTTTTTTTGGTCTTTTTAGGGCCGCACCTGCAGCACGTGGGAGTTCCCAGGTTAAGGGTCAAATCAGAGCTACAGCTGCTGGCATACACCACAGCCACAGCAACCTGGGATCCGAGCCATGTCTGTCACCTACACCACAGTTCATGGCAATGCCAGATCTGGATCCTTAACCTGCTGAGCAAGGCCAGGGATTGGACCAGCATCCTCATGGATACTAGTTGGGTTCGTTACCACTGAGCCACAACGGGAACTCTTGGAATCACTCTTTTGGATTGTGAAGGGGCTTCTGTTTGTGACTTTCAGGAGAAACCCGAACTTTTCCACATTGACTCCGTCACAAAGCATTACAGTCTGTTTCATAAGATCCAAGGCGACATCAATTTTAAAACATATTTTTTGTCCTGCACACACAAAAAGAATGTAGCTAATTAAACTATGACAGATCGTTGATTGTAAGACCAACCTGTTAAAAAAAGTGCATCTTAGAGTCAATAAAATATGTAGCACAGTCGTTGCATGGTACACATCAGGATGCTTGGGTTTGAGCTCAGTTCTGTTATTTAATATTTGACCTTGGGCAAGGCACTTAACTTCTCTGTGCCTCAGTTTCTCATCTGCTGGGATGGTAATAATAGTATTTACTTGAGAGGATAGTTGAGGATTAAATAAGTGATTTATTTAAGTGCTCATAAAGCATTTAACATAGTACCTTGGGGGTATAGTACGGGCTCTATAAATGTCAACAACTTTTAGCCGATGCTAGTAAAAAGCGTGGTTAATAGCTAATGTTATGAGTATTTATTATGTTCAGGGTGTGGGGCCAACTAATTCATCTTGATTTGTCTTTTTTTTTTTTCCTTTTTAGGGTCACACATGCAACATATGAAAGCTCCCAGTCTAGGGGTCGAATTGGAGCTGTAGCTGCTGGCCTGCACCACAGCCATAGCAACATAGGATCTGAGCCGCATCTACCACCTACACCACAGGTCATCGCAACACAGGATTCTCAACCCACTGAGTGAGGCCAGGGATTGAACCCATGTACTCATGGATACTAGTTGGGTTCATTACCACTGAGCCATGATGGGAACTCCTATATTGATTTGTAATCATCACAGTAACTCAAGGAAGAAGGTGCCACAATTATTCCTGCTTGTCAGAGGAAGAGTTACAAGGTCTATGCATCTTAATAAACTCTGCGAAACTCCTCTTTTTTTTTTTTTAACATTTTAACATACAATTTTTGTTTCCTTCCCATCCTCCCCCCCTTTTTTAAACGGCACCGACAGCAAATGGAAGTTCTGAGCTGCAGCTGTGACCTACACTGCAGTTGTGGCAATGCCAGGTCCTTTAACCCACAGCACCAGGCCAGGAATGGATTGAACTCTTGCTTTGCAGTAACCCAAACAGCCGCAGTCAGATTCTTAACTCACTGCGCCACAGTAGGAATTCCACATTTCCCTCTTAATCAGAATCAGATTTACTATGACACTAATGAAGCTCAGGCTCAAGACACAGTTACACAGATTCCCTCTTAAGACCTACAGGCCATATTGAAGAATTTACAGAATGCTGTGAGTGGGCAGAGAGGAGTGTAACTCTTCCAGTGCCTGCAGAAAACATCACATTTGAGATGGGCCTGGAGAGAGAGATAGGAGTTTGGCAGGATGGAAAGGGCAGTGGAAACCTGTCTAGGTGGAGGGAGTGACATGTGTTCAGGGCTGCAGGGAGCAGAAGGGCTTGGATCGGAGGCTAAGGCAGTGGAATACATGGGAGATGTAAGTATGACAGACTTAAAAAAGGACTAACACTGTATTAGTTTCCTCTTGCCGCTGTAACAAATTCCCACAAACTTAATGGTTTAAAGTAACACAAATTTATTATTTTGAAGTTCTAAAGGTCAGAAATCTAAACTCAAGGTGTTAGCAGGGCTGTGCAACTGGGCAGAAACCTGTTCCTTGCCTTCTACAGCTTCTAGGGGTCACCTGCATTCCTTGGCTTGTGGTCCCTTCCTTGTAAGCCTCCAGTCCATGCTTCCATTGTCCTGTCCACTACTACTTACTCTGGAATGCCTGCCTTCCTGTTATAAGGACATTGTCATTATATTCAGCCGACTTGGTTAATCCATTTTTCCCATAGCAAGATTATTAATTTAATCACACCTACATTATCCCTTTCCAGTAAGATAACATAGTCGGTTTCCAGAGCTAGAACTTAGACATCTTGGGAGGGTGGCATTATTCATCTTATTCCCTTAGGGTAAAAATTTGCATTTAAGAAATAGGTGGAAGAGGAGAGAAGGGAATTAGTGAGGCCAACTAAAAGACTGATTGTTGGAGTTCCCTGGTGGCCCAGCAGGTAAAGCATCTAGCATTGTCAGTGTTGTGGCTTGGGTCATCGCTCTGGCACAAGTTCGATCCCTGGCCAGGGAACTTCTGCATGCCATGGGCGTGGCTAAAAAAAAAAAAAAGACTATTATTTCAGATGAGGGATACTCAGATCATGGACTAAGACAGTGGCAGTGGGCAGAGAGAGGTGACATCTGACCAGAGATGTTGGAAGGTAGATGTATCCTCAGAGCTTCATTCTGAGCATTTGTTCTTCTAACAAGTTCCCAGGTAATGGCCATGGGGCTGGCTCTTGAATCCACATTGAATTGGATGCTCTGAGGAACATCAACATTCAAGAGCGGCGTGAGAAGAAACCCAAAAGGCTAAGCCCATGGATTCTGAGAAGGAGGAAGAGTCTCAAGAGAAGATGGTGTCTTGAAGTCTGCAGGTGAGGAGACAATTCTAAGGAGGGTGTGGTTGAGAGAGGAAAAAAAAGATGCGGAAAACTGCCAGTGGTTTGGGCCCTCCCTCATTGGAGGCAGTTTTGGTGAGGTTGTGGGAACACAAAGCCCTTACCATGCTTCTCCACCTCCTCTGAATAAACTCTGGTCAGCTATATTTATCCAGATGTGTGGGGCCAGGTGTGCAGAGATGGGCAGAGGTGGGGGGCCACTCCCTTTCAACTCCAGCAGCATGATGTATGATGGGCACTTGGCCATAGGGTCATAGTTTATGGGCCTGTTTCCTCTGGGGGCACTGTTGTCACCAACATGAGAGCTTATTTTAGGATACTCAGAGTATTTATTTGCAAAGATACACAACACCAAACAGCTGGAGATCATGGGGTTTCATCAATATTCTGCAACTGTACCAGCAGCTCCAAGAGGCCCAGCCTAGTTCACGGAAGGGAGGCGCTCAAGGGAAAAGACTGATGTCCAACTGCTTTCTTCTTTATTTATTTCCTTCTTCCAAAGGTTCTCTATCATGTATAATTATTTCCCCTTGGTGTTATATTTTATGTTATCTTTTCTCCCCCTGAGTGTGAGAAATAGACAATTTTCTTTGTTTAAAGTGTACATGGACCTAAAATTATGGAATTATAATTCAGTAGTAGATGCCATGCATTTAAGACTGCCCTCACTATTGCTGACTTATTCTGATACTCTCTATTTTGATGTGTTTCTATCTCTCTCAGGAGTCACCTGCTCTTTTCTGTTTTCTTTTGCAGCATATGAAGTTCCTGGGCCAGGGATCAGATTTGAGCTACAGTTGTGACCTAAGCCACAGCTATGGCGGCAACCCTGGATCCTTAGCCCACTGTACTGGGCTGGGGATCAAATGTGCATCCCAGTGCTCCCAAGATGATCCCCTTGTGCCACAGTCACCTACTCTTTTTTTTTTTTTTCAATTTTTTAAATTATTTACTTATTTTAGGGCCACACCCACGGCATATGGAAATTCCTAGGCTAGGGGTCGAATTAGACCTGCAGCTGCCAGCCTACACCACAGCTTACCACAACTCTGGATCCTTCACCCACTGATTGAGGCTGGGGATCGAACCCGAGTCCTCATAGATATTTCTCAGGTTTGTTAACCACTGAGCCACGACAGGAACTCCAGCCACCTACCCTTTTAAAAGTGCAATGTTGCACATTTGTTTAGGCTTGAATTGGCTAACTCTTTAAATTAGCTAACTTAGAGTTCCCATCATGGCTCAGTGGTTAACGAACCCAACTAGTATCCATGAGGATGTTGGTTTGATCCCTGGCCTTGCTCAGTGGGTTAAGGATCTGGTGTTGCCATGTTCTGCAGTGGATGTAGGTCTCAGATGCGGCTCAGATCTGGCGCTGTGGCTGTGGTGCAGGCTCGCAGCTAAAGCTCCAATTTGACCCCTAGCCTGGGAACCTCCATATGCTGCAGGTGCAGCCCTAAAAACACAAAAGACAAACAAACAAACAAAAAATTAGCTAACTCTTTCACTTCTGTATTATGACTCCACCAGTGGTGACCTCCACTAAGCAGAAAGCAGATATCCACCATACTCTGGTAAGGATTTGTACAGGAAAATACTATAAGGAAAGAAAGAAAATAGCCCTGGAAACCAGTAGGTTCTCTGTATTCCCACTGACAAAATAGCGACCATGTAAAAATGGATTTTCAGAGTTCCCTGGAGTCTCAGCTGGTTAAGAATGTGGCCTTGTCACTGCTGTGGCTCATGTGGCTGCTGTGGCATGGGTTTGATCCCTGGCCCTGGAATTTTTGTCTGCAGTGGGTGCAGCCAAAAAAAAAGAGTTAATTTTAGAAATGTTAGTTTAGATAGAAGATTGTTGGTTTGTTTATTACTCTTTTTCTTTAAAGAGAGATCTTTCTAATCAGAGAAAAATAACTATTGCTCAGCCGTTCAACTTAAAAATTTCTGTTTCAGTTTCTGTCAAAGTTTAAAATTTTTTTTTAGTTGACAGCAACTGTAAGATGTCTTTTCACTTCAGAAATGTTAAAGTGTGAGTAAAGATATGTCTTTAGGTTCAAATTGAGGTCTGTCTCTCTCTTCTCTCAGACACGAAGGAGGCTTTTTGTCTTCTGGTTCCAGAGGTTGAAATTCACACCAAAGAGCAGGAGCAGGTGCTGGACTGGATCTGTAATTCAGCTTCTGCAGCTCCTTATCTTCCTAAGATCTCCTCTGCTCCCTTTCAAGCCTCTGACGAGGGCAGCATGGTGAACATTTGGGAGAAGAGGAGAATCAACACCCAGTGAAGAACTTGTTCTGAACATGTTGCATTTCCACCCTCCCTGATGGTTTCAGCAGGGGTTCTCTGGAGCGCACAATCCCATAAACAGCAGCATCTCCAGAGGCTGAAGATTCTGCCGCTCCATCCTGTGCAAGGAGATTGGTTAAGGAAACCGTGACGTTTTCCCGGTGCAGATGACAGTGTTTCTGAGAAAATGATTGTTGTGGATCTCTTTGGGACGCTTTAACCGAGGCGTTCACAACCCATTGCTTGTGGCTAAGTTGGGCTTGAAAATACCACAATCTGTTGGGGAGGAAAAGCCTCGTGTCTCTAGGTTTTAGGGGGCAATCTATAGCATCATAACTCAATCTTAACACAGTTCAATCTAGCCAGAGAGATGACGTCTTTGCCTAACACCCAGAAGGACAGATCAAGTGAAGGAAGGTCATCCAAGACGCTCCTGTTCTGTGCACGAAAACACAAGTTTACGTCTTTTCCATTTGGCCATTTCCAGTTTTCTTTGAGCACAGGAGTTTGTTTATTTGATTGTTTTATATTCGGGCAGCTAGGGACTGAGATATTTCTTTTCTTTTTGTTTCTCCAACTCTTTTTACAATTTAACAAGTCAAATACAAAACTCAGGGGAGTTAATAAGCCTCGTGATCGGGCGGCGAGTAGCATCCATATTGATTGGAAACACTGCTTTGGAAGGCGGTGGGAGAGCCCCAAACCAAACTTTCAGATGCCTGAAGCTTTGAGCTTTCCAATTAGGCTGAAAGTTTCCCTTGATAACCAGTAGTGCTGAAGCTTTTAATATTGTTTAGCTCTATGTGTTCTCAGCAACATTTTTGAGTTAGGAAGGCCAGCAGATCCCTTGATGTCAGCAAGGTAGCGATCCAACCCCCTTACACACTTTCTGATCCAATATGCTCTCTGGGAAAAAAAAAAAAAAAGTCTTCAGCTTAACGTAAACTGATCATAATTGGGAGCAATTCTTCTTTCCCTTCTTCAATGCTATCTCCTCCTGTGCAGCCTATTTTGCATCCAAAGATACATTTGAAAGTCGAAATCCCTTAGAGCTAAATATTCTAAACTGACAGAAGAATTTCTAGTGGCACACCAGCCTGGAGCGATGTTTTTATGAGGACATCACTTTCTATTTCCAAGCTTCAGTATGCACTCTTGCTTCCTTTTTCCTGGGAGCCATGCCACATCAACTTGCCTCCCTCTCAGCTTTTAATGTTTTTTTAATGGAGTCCAGTTTTGCGCCTAAGTTATGGCTAGCTTTCTGACAAACCATCAGACACCTAAGTAACCAGAATGGAGGTATCCAGATGCCACATGGGGAGAAAGCCAATGGTAAACTTTTCCTTCCTTTGAACAAACCGTATTATAATAATGCCTTTTTGCCTTTTTTTTTTTTTTTTTTAAACCTGGCCTCTGGGTTTGCCATAAAGCCTAAAAGGGGCTTAAGAAAAACATTTTAAAAATTAATATGTGATCTGAAGTCTTTTCTTGTAAGCCACAAGCTAAAGTAATCATCTCTCAATCTGGCTGGTGTGGCGAGTGTGCTGCCTGAACGGTGAAATAGCAGTACTACTGCATTTTTCTCCTCGAGCATAAAATTGCTTGTGGAGCATTGAAGTCAGTTATCCAGTGAAATAAAGCGAGCACGCTTTGCAGGTACATGATTGTTTAGAGGAACTTAAGAAAATAATTGTGAATTGTGCAATGAATGATCATTGCTGACGCCAATTCATCAGGGAATGTGGCATCTCTGTGATAAAGAAGAAATAAGGGTTCTTGAAAATCGGCAGTTTGGGATGGTCTTATCTACAGAACTTGGAAGACAAATGCAGAACATTCGGGAATTACATATGCCCTCAGCTGAGAAATAATGCTCAGGGTTGGTCTGCTGGTAAGTGAAAGGTGAGTGTTCTCTCTGTGCCCGGGCTTTAAGATTTCGGCTCGGAATCATGTGGGTGTTCCGGCTGTCAGGGTCTAGAATCTATACAATAATATGAGTAAATGTCGTGCCTAAGAAACAGGCAGAATACAGCTTCCTAGATTCACACCAACCGAGTCTTTATCGGGATTCAGATTTCAGCTGAATATGTTTCCCAATCATTTTCTGGAATTATTGTCTTCATTTGTTTGCTGGTTTGTTAATGCCTCTGCCTGGTTGAAAATCAGTTCCCAGAGAGCAGGATGTTATGTCTCCTTCACCACTGATTCCTAGCCCCTAGAAGCAGTGCCTGGCATTTTGTACGTCTTCAATAGTAAATAAGTAAGGGAGTTCCCTTAGTGGTTCAGCAGGTTAAGAACCTGACTAGTAACCACGAGGATGTGGGTTCAATCCTTGGCCTCATTCAGTGGGTTAAGGATCCAGTGTAGGTGTAGGTCTCAGATGCAGCTCGGATCTGGCATTGCTGTGGCTGTGGTGTAGGCTGGCAGCTGTAGCTCCAATTTGACCCCTAGCCTGGAACTTCCATATGCTGAAGGTGTTGCCTTAAAAAGTAAATAAACATAAAAATAAGCATCATTAGAAAATAAGTAAGTTAAGTAATGAATGAATGAAAACAGAATTCTAACTACAATATAGCTCTGAAGAGAGTTACACAACGGTGAATGGCTCATAAGATGAATATAAGATATGGACGTACATGGCGTCTAAATGTAGTCAAATGAGGTCAGGAATTATCTTTATACTTGAAAAAAAAAATCTCCATAGCATCAGGCCAGCATCTGATATTTCACTGCTGAAGGTGGGTTAACGGTGAGGTCTGGGGAGATGCCCGGGTGTTACATTCACTACAGGCGGTGATAAGGAAATGTGCTGGCGGGAGGGAGCACCTCTGGGGAGAAGATCCCCAAATACCAAGTTACCTGGATTGATGGGACCATCTTCTCCAGTGTGGGAACTCCTTGAACCAAGCTTGAAATTCCTTGCGCAAAGACTTTCCCCTTGGACCACGGAGAGAAAATATTTTAGCAATGGATTCATATCTGGGGTACTTTCTTTTAAACCAGTCCTTGCTGGCTTTTACATTGGTAAAAACTGTTCTTGCCAAAAAAATCAGTTGGGCTGATGGAGTCTGAGATTCGTTAGAAAGATTAGTAACTTAAAGCAAAGTACTTCTTTGAATTTGATGTATTTTACAGGAAGGGACCTAGTTTGATGTTGCCCAGCTTAACTTTTCATCCAAATTCCCCTGGAGGAGTGTTTTTTAATCTGATGTATTTTTATCCCTATCTTCTGAAGTGGCATTTTTTTTTTTTTTCCTGACAGGAGGATAGAGTAACGTGGAAAGCAGCTTTTATTCACTACAAGGACAACTAATGCACATGCAACCAAGGGCAGAGTTAGTCTCTAGGTGCATATATTAGCCTAAGGGTATTGTGGGTCCCTGTGTCTTAGAAAACTCTAAAAATAATTACCCTGTGATTAGTATCTGATGCCAATGGTATATTTTCACTTTAAGAGTCTGAGGTCTTTATTTCCTTGAGACAATGAATGAACTTCTTTTCACCTTGTTCTTGGCTACTTTGCTTCCGCTCTCATAACAAAGACACGTACCCAGGCATGTGCAGGGGCAGACTGCCCTCTGCCAATGGTGGATTTTCTAATAAAACGCTTTCTCTTCATGTTACGATTCTAGTCTAGTCAAATTAGAAATACTTACTAATTCCCTTTTTATATCTTTAAGGTGTATATTCTCTACCAGGTGGTGTATCAACAGGAAAAAGAAATTAACATTTTCTTCTTGATTCTATCTAATGTTTCCGTCTGTAAGTTTCCCGAAATGTGGGAAACAGAGACACAGTAGTGCTCTTTCCAGCTCAAGCTCATTAATAAAATTTTGGTCATGTTCAAAGACTTTTTAAAAATGAGTCCAGGGGCAATTTTATGCCCAGCCTTTAATCACTAACCACTGCCTCTCTCATCATTTGGGCGATTCTAAGAGGATGGTGGCTAATGCATGGATGATGGCGATGACTGCCTTGTAAACCACATATGGAGAAGCCATCATCAATGGCTTTGATGTCCCAAAGCCATGGCCCACCAATCTGATGTCAGGGTGATGGGTTAGGAATTGTCGGGCTCTCCTTATTGTTTTTTCAGAAATAAGGAGCTAATGAAATCTGCTTCTAAGGAGGGACATATATATTAACAGACTATTTGGGGAGAAAAATTAATGTAAGTGCCCCATCGTTGGACTCATTTGAAGTTTGTTTTCCAAAAGGGACACATGGACTTCTTTGGTGGCCTGGCGGTTAAGGTTCTGGAGTGGCCACTGCTGTGGTGCAGGTTCAGTCCCTGGCCTGGGAACCTCTGCATGTGAGGGTGCAGCCAGTGAAATAAAATAAAAAGATAAAATAAAATAAAAGAGACTTACAGGAAAAGGAGGGTATGCTTGTGAAGCTGCAGGATCAGTAGCTAAAGTTCTTGGAAGGTAAGGTATGACCTTCTTAGAATTTGTCATTGAAGTGTTTCCTTATGTTTCCCCTGGGAAAAAAAAAAAAAGGTGAGAGAAGACTTGGGAGGAGGGAGAAGGGAGAAAGAGGAATGGAGATAAGAACACAGCCAAACTAGAGACCCATCTATAACAGAGGAGGAAAGGGTTCCTTTAAGAAGCTTGCCTGTAATATTTAACTGGTGCCTTCATATAACATCTTGACTTAATAAAGAGACTAGCAAAAGGAAAAGAAAAGAAAAATGAAAGAAAAAAATCCACAGCAAGACAATAAAAAGTTTCCTCCTCACACCCACCACCTTGGGGGTTTTTCCTTTGTGCCTCAGAGCTTATGCCACTGAAACTCATCAATTTTTGCTTTTATGCTGGAAAGGCCTAAAAAAACATTTGAAGCTTCCCAGCCACTGCTTGGGGGTGAGAAGATTTCACAACGTCTGCCGAGTCTCCGGGCCTGTCCCCGGGGAAGGCCAGGGGGCCATGGGCCCAGGAGAGAAGCTTCTTTCTCTCCCTGGTGCCTGCCAGCCAGCAAACAAAGGACAGAACCTCAAAGTTCTTTCCCCAACACCTGACCTCAGGCCAAAGGCAAAACATTTTATCTCTGGGTCCTAGTGACACAAGCTCCCTGGCTCTTGCAATTGTGCTTTTATGATGTGACTGGGAAGCTTTGATGGAATTACTCTTGCCTCTTCTTTCTCTGCCCAGACATTTATTATTCTGTATATTTTCGAGGGCTGTGGGAAACTTTCATAACCGAGCCTAAGCCAGGCAAAAACTTGTTCTATTTGGAATTTGTAATGAAGTCAAAACATGGCCTGGATTTTCTGAAAGCCTCCTTTGGCTGCCTGCAACAGCCCCGGGGCACAATCAGACAGGGATGGAGAAGGCCTGGGAGCAGATTTTGTTACCAAGAATAGGACAGAACAATATTTGCCTCCAAAACACTAGGGCTGCTATTTACCTTCTCAGCTGGAAGAAGTGAGAGATAAATGCAGATTTCACATAAAGCGCAAATACCAATTCTTTCATTTCTAATTGTCAGGATTTTTTTTTTTTTTAATTCTTCCCCTGAACTCCCTCTAAACAAAAGGTTAAGGAGAAATTTTTAGCATATTTGATTTCCTGACCTAAGGGAAGACATTCTTTATTTCAGAACTTTTGACCCCCGAAGAGCTGTTACTTTGCCTGAAAGTATGAGGGAGACAGAATAAAAACTGTGAGACATTTGAAGTGATTGTGGGTTTTGAGACTGCTTTCTTTTGTGAACTGTGCGTGTCACATTGCAGGGAAATACTATGAAAAAAAAAACAAAAACCGAAAAACAAAAAACACCCGTTTCTCTCGGTTTGGATGGAAAACTGCCTGCTTTGCAAAAGCTCTTGCAAATTGTTGACTGGCTTAAACCCGATCCCTCCAAAGGCCCCTCAGTCCCTAACAAAAGTGGTAAGTGGTAAGATGCAGTTCCTAATTTTTATTTAAGTCAAAGGTTAATAGTAAAAGGGGGGGTGGTCCTTCACTGTTGCAAGTTAATGTTTATTTTTTTACCTTCGTTTAAAGAATTTCCTTAAGGCCCTTCTTTCCCTGCAGAAAGCAGGGTGAGGAACTCAGATTTCATGCCCCCAGGCTTGAATAAAGGAATAAAAACAGCACAACATTTGCATCTATTTAACAATCTCAGTTCTAAGAGCCCCCTCACAGTGAGAGGGGAGAAAAAAACCCGTATCTCGAGGTTAAACGAAGTTATTCTGAAATATTTGCCAAAAACACAATTCAGAGAAAGATAATCATTGTCAGAAATGACCTAGGAATTCCAGGCCAGATGACTGAAAACACAAAGCTTGGAGAAGGACGCATTCTCTTGCTTTCCAGCCGGCCCGGATATCAATGAGCATCAGCTAAAGGTGGCTGAAGAACCAATTTCATGCATCTACTGTACGAGGAAATGAACTGAGCCAAGGGCAAAAATAAAATTATACAAATGTTATTATAGACTAGCCTGCTTCTGTCCTAGTTTAATTCAAATTTTAGTGCTGCAGGCTTTGCTCCTGGCAGTAGCCTTCCTGAATAAATCAACATTTGCTTACATCTAAATTATTAGGGGAGCATGTGACTTTGTTTATTGTATAAATTATCCGCAAGGTTAAAGCATTAACTGTTCAACTGGTTTTGTTCAGTCACCTCACCAACTCTTTCCTCGAGTCAGCTCTCCCCCAAATAGGAAAGAAAAATCTCAAAATTACTATTTTTTTTTTTTTAGACAAACCCAAGAAGAGTCGCTAAAGGTAGGATGGGAGACAGTCTGAAGGGTTAACAAAGAGGAAGAAAGGAGCCTAAGAAAGAGCCCTGATAAGGTGTCTGCACAAAGTGAAATGGTGATCTGGTCAATAATCAGTTAAGTTGATTAAGGCAGCCAACCAAATGGGATAATTTAACATAAAACCAAAGACCCTTTTGGCTAGGGCTTCAGGAGGCAAGGAATTTCAAACTATATGGCAATGTTGGACCCAAACTTTTTTTTTTTTTTTTTGGTCTTTTTAGGGCTACACCGCTGGCATATGGAGGTTACCAGGCTAGGCTTCAAATCAGAGCTGTAGACACTGGCCTACACCAGAGCCATAGCAACGGCAGATCTGAGCTATGTCTATGATCTACACCACATCTCACCGAAACACTGGATCTTTAACCCACTGGTTAAGGCCAGGGATGGAACCTGCCTCCTCATGGAAGCTAGTCAGGTTCATTTCTGCTGAGCCATGACCGGAACTCCAACCCAAACATTTAAATTGCCTTTAGCTATTAGAAAAGAAAGTTAAACACAGAGCTGGACAATGCATTTAAGAACAATGGAATTTGGGTTTGTTTTTTGTTTTTATCTCTTCTCATCACGTGAGTACTTCCTGAAAGCTCACTCATACATGTTTGGGAACAAAGAATGGAACTTCATTATTAGACAGTTTGACTTTCTAAGTATTTAGACAAACCAGATGTCAGGTGTGTCCTGCTTTGCGAATGTTCAATTTAAATGAATAGCAAGGGTTCAAAATAGACAAATCAGAGGCAATTAATTGCTTTATAAAAGGTTCTTCTTTCTATAAGATCATCCACAGGAGGTTTCTTGTAAATTTTGATCTTTCCCACAGTAAGAAATTAATTTACAAAACTGTAAATTGAATTCAATTAAAAAGGTTAGATCCAGTCTTTTCCAAGAATATGTGTGTGGGTGTGTTATCTTTATCAAAACTCCTTCTAGAAACACTGCAGGTCAGATGATTTTTGTATAGAGTGAACTTCTGCAACAAATGATTCATATGTAGGGTGTGTTCAAGAGGAAAATCAATTTCCCATTCAGCCCACTCCTGATTCTTTCTATTTGCATCCTAAATTGGGCTTTGCAATGGTGGACAGTGGTTTTCCAGATGTGATCAGTGGCAGGCATTCACAGAATCATCCAGGCCTGGAGCCCAAGTATCTGCCCTGTTAACAAAGGTCCACATGACTGGGATACACATACACCAACATGTGAGAACTGCTTTTGTAGGATCTAAAAAAGAAGCAAATGATGTTGCTCTATCTACATTTTATTTCATGTGCTTTGCCTCTTCTCCTGTTCATGGTATTCTGGAGCTCAGCCTATTCTAAAAGGGGCTCCTAGCTGTAAGGCCTTCCAACCTTGGCCCTGCTTTGTTTGGTCAAGGGTGTTTTTGAAGTATGCTTTGTCATTCCTCTGGTAGACCCTGATTTGTTTTGAGACAGTGAGCCTATGAAAAAGCATCACACATAACTATAATTTTATCTGAAAAAAAATTATCAGGTGTACAACTAAATTGCTTTCCACCCAATCAGTTTTTGTTTTTTGTTTTTTGTTTTGTCTTTTTGCCTTTTCTAGGGCCGCTCCCGCAGCATATGGAGATTCCCAGGCTAGGGGTTGAATAGGAGCTATAGCCACCGGCCTACTGCCAGAGCCACAGCAACGCGGGATCCGAGCCGCGTCTGCAACCCACACCACAGCACACGGCAACGCCGGATCCTTAACCCACTGAGCCAGGCCAGGGATCGAACCTGCAACCTCACGGTTCCTAGTCGGATTCGTTAACCACTGCACCACGACAGGAACTTCCCCAATAGATATTTTTAAGAAGTAACTTAAAATTAAAAAAAAAAAAAAATTGGGGAGTTCCTGTTGTGGCTCAGTGGAAAAAAACCCGACTAGTATCCATGAGGATGCAGGTTCAATCCCTGGCCTCGCTCAGTGGGTTAAAGGGTCCAGCATTGCTGGGAGCTGTAGTATAAATCGCAGAAGCAGCTTGGATCCTGCATTGCCATGGCTGTGGGTAGGCCAGCAGCTGTAGCTCCGATCGGACTCCTAGCCTGGGAACTTCCATATGCCAAGGGGGTGGCCCTAAAAAGCAAAAAATTAAATGTAATTTTTAAAGGTTACACTCCATTTGCAGTTATAACAAAATATTGTCTATATTTCTCATGTTGGGCAATACATCCTTGTAGCCCATCTTACACCCAATATTTTGTATCTCTCACTCCCCCACCCTATGCACCCCCCCACCTCAGCCCCTGCCCTGCATAACCACTTGTTTGTTCTCTATATCTGTGAGTCTATTAAGAAATACACCCCCACCTTTTTTTTTCCTTTTTTTTGACTATACCTATGGCTTATGGAAGTTCCCAGGCTGATCCTGGGTCAAATCAGAGCTGCAGCTGTCAGCCTACACACCACAGCCACAGCAACATGGGATCCAAGCCACATCTATGAACTACCCCACAGCTTGCGGAAACGGTGGATCCTTAACCCAATGAGTGAGGCCAGGGATTGAACCTACATCCTCACGTATATTATGTTGGGTTCTTAACCCGCTGGGCCACAACAGGAACTCCAAAACAGCTTTTAATTTTTTATTTTTTTGCTTTTTAGGGCCACACTTGAGGCATATGGAGGTTCCCAGGCTGGAGGTCCAATCGGAGCTACAGCTGCTGGCCTACACCATAGCCACAGCAACACAGGATCTGAGCTTCATCTGCAACCTACACCACAGCTTACGGCAATGCCGGATCATTAACCCACTGATCGAGGCCAGGGATGGAACTCACAACCTCATGGTTCCTACTGGGATTTGTTTCCGCTGTGCCAGGACAGGAGCTCCAAAATGGCTTTTTAATAGCAGCATATCAGAGTGGAGAAAGCAGAAAGCAGAGACTTTGGAATCAGACCACCTAGTTTCAAATCAGTTTCATCATCCACCTTTGAAATTGACAACACTCGTGACTCTAACCCAGCCAGAAGACAGATTGGGACTTAAACCTACAGTTTTAAAAATTAGAATCACCCACCTGGGTGTCTGGATTTATTGAAGTTCAGGTTCTTTGTGTCTCAGTGTAGAAGGAATTCAGCAAGAGACAAAGTGATAAGCAAGGAATAGATTTATTCAGATAGGGTGCTTGTGAGAGCATCAGGGGAGCAGGCAAGGAGGCTCTGCCCCAGCATTAGAGGGGCTATGTTTTTATAATCCAAGGAAAGTGGGGAGGGGGGAAAAGACAGCCTCTTCCTCTTTCTTGGAGTAGACATCAGGTTACATCATTAGCTCCTCCTTCGTATCCAGTAAGAGAGTATTTGACCCTAATGAGGTCAAACTAGGGCTGTTATGGTGCTTATTCAAACCAGCACAAGGGTGGTAACAGGCTACAATATGTTGAAACATCTCAGGATTCCATATAATGAGGGTCTCTACTTTGGAATGTCACCTTTCCCTTAAATTCTTCTCCTTGGTCCAAGGATTATTATCTTGCTGAACCTGAACGCAGACCTCATTTTATCTTTCACTTAATGAACTAAGGCTTATCTCATGATTTTATTTATAGTTTTATAGTTAAGTGAGCCTGCTTTGTGCTGATGGTTTTCTTGAGCGATTATTAACTTTCAGTGGTCTCCCAAAATTCCCTAGGTTTCCCTTTTTATGGTCCTCTACTGGGATTCCTACCACTACCTGTGTAACTATCCTACTCCATCCCTATCACCTTCATGAGATGTTTGGCAATCCTTGAATATCTCTGAGCTCAGTTTCTTTGCCCATGATATGGGAATAATAAATTGTATACAGGCCAGGTTTGAGAGACAAATGAATAATATGCAAGAAGCTCTTGGGATAGATAATTATTGTCATTCACTACACAAAGAGCTGTTGCATCCAGTTGGTGAACATGAAGAGGAGAAGCACTGGAGAGCTGGGACACTGCTGCTGAGGAAATATCAGACAATTCGGGGTAGGCGGCAGGAGACCAGAAAATTGATCACTTCCTTCCCAAACTCAGGGTGCGTAAAACCTCTCCCCAGATTCCTTCAGGGAGGGGACAGAGAGAGAAAGAACTGCATAGGAATTATAGAAGGAACTCATCTACAGAACTGATGTGGCTTGTAGTTTCCCTGAGCCTCTGTGCTGGAAGGTAGCAAATTTACCTAGAAATTCACATGATGAAAACTTGGTTTACGAAGTGAGAACTTCGGGCCACTGAAGACAAAGGGGCTAAGAATTCTCTAGTCTTGGCAGAAAAGTTTTCATAAAAGAGATATAACAGAGTAGATACAGAAAAGGCTCAGCAGGTGAAATAGAAGAAATGAGGGAAGGGCAAAAAAGCCCTGGCTTAGGGTTTCACCAGTTCCTTGATTGGGCACCACTGAATGTCGGTAACCGTGGTGATGATGATGATGTGACTTTCTAGTGGGCCGGTCTTGCAGCACCTGCAGAATGGTATCAAGTTCCATTCCTGCTTGGAGACTTTATATTGTATATTTTCTTTCTTTCTTCTTTTTTTTTTGTCTTTTTGTCTTTTTAGGTCCGCACCCGTGGCATATGGAGGTTCCCAGACCAGGGGTCTAATCAGAGCTGTAGCCGCTGGTCTACACCACAGTCACAGCAATGTCAGATCCTAGCTGCATCTGCGACCTACACCACAGCTCACGGCAATGCTGGATCCTTAACCCACTGAGCGAGGCCAGGGATTGAACCCGCAACCTCATGGTTCCTAGTCGGATTTGTTTCCACTGTGCCACAATGGGAGCTCCTATACTGTGTATTTTCTAAAATGTGTTATATCATTTAACTATCATATCAAGCCTGTGAAGTAGGTTTTATTCTTTAGCCTCAAGGTCCTATGAATACCTTGGGAAGTGGTTATATCTTGGGTCATGGAAAACACCAGTCGAGTTTTTGTGTTATGTGTGAAATATCTCCATAACAGATTCAATGTTTGGCCAATGTCCACTTAGCATTTCTGATGTAAAATATCATTTTGTGTAAAATGATATCCCAAATTCTCTTTGGGAAACCACCCACTTTCAGGCCACATGTTATTTTTTCTAAAGGTATCAAATCCAACCCTAGCATCAAGGGTTGATTGGCCTAAAGAGAGTAGCACTGCTTTCTTTTTGGTTACAGAGATTGGTTCACCCATTGGCTGTGTGACTCAATCCGAGCCATGCACAGTGAAACTTTTCTTTCCCATGGGACTTGAACCTGGAAACACGTGGACTTGTGCTACTGTTGCCACCTTGCTACCACATGTAGACAACGAATTAGGCCAGTGCATGGAAGAATGCAGAACCCAGCTGAGAGGTGGGCAAAAATGGATCTTGGGTGGCGGGGGTGGACTGGGAGTTTGGGATTGACACATGCAAATTATTGTACGTGGAATGGATGGTCGACAGGGACCTGCTGTGTAGCACAGGGAAATCTACTCAGTATTCTGTGATAACCTATATGGGAAAAGAATCTGAAAAAGAATGAGTATGCATGTATGTATAACTGAGTCACTTTGCTGTACATCAGAGGTTAACACAATATTGTAAATTGACTATACTTCAATAAAATTTAAAAAAAAGAAAAAAAGATGTCTTGAAGACATCAGTGGAGGCTAAATCAAACCATTCTGGAAGAGAATCTCATTCTGGACTTTATTTTCCTCTTTCGACCACACCCAAAGCATATGTAAGTTCCCCGGGGTTTTGGGTTGAATCTGAGCCACAGCTGTGACCTACATCACAACTGCAGCAACTTTTGACCCTTAATCAGTTTCCCCAGGCCGGGAATCAAACTCTCACCTCAGCAGTGACCACAGCTGCTGCAGAGATGACACCTGATCCTTAAGCCACTGCTCCACATTGGGAACTCCTCATTCTGGACTTTTTACTGAAGTGAGCCCATAAACCCCCTTATGGCTTAAGCCAATTTTGGCATGGTGCTTTTTCATGTTCAACAGAAGAGATTCCTAATTAGGGAAGAATCTCTTTCTACCATTCTATGCAGAGGGAATTTATAGATAGAGCTTGTCCATGAGAAGGTTATTATGCAAAACAAGAACAAAAATGGAAAACTGGCATATTATGGGCAGTTTTATAGTCTGGGAAAATTTACAGACAATGTCCCCAACATAAAACATATTCTGGAAAAGTCACTAGTTACCTACTCTGAGATTTGTTCTTCCCTCTTAAACTCCTTATTATAGCTAGGCACATAACCAATTTTTTAAAAGGACATTGTCAGATGTCTTTGTGACTCAATATGGCCATGGGACTAAATTCTGGCCAATGGGATTTAATCTTGGCAGCTCCTCCAGGTAATTTTTCTTAAAAGATAGCTGGCATGAACCCTTTGCCTTTTTTTCTTTCTTCCTTCTGCTGCTTGAAATGTGGGTGTGATAGCTGGAACTCTAACTACCATCTTGCACCATGAGGCCAGGGCTCAAATGGCAGAGCTACAAGCTGAAAGGAGCCTGGGTTCCTAAGGACTTCAGGGAGCAAGCCATTTTACAGACCTCGTTACCCTACACCTGCATTTTTACTTGGGAAAGAAAGAAACCTCTATCTTAATTTAAGTCGTTGTTAGTATTAAATCCACCCCAACTGTTCTTTCTTTTTTTCTTTTCTTTCTTTCTTTTTGTTTTGTTTTGTTTTGTTTTTTTAGGGCCTCACCCACAGCATATGGAGATTCCCAGGCTAAAGGTTGAATCGGAGCTATAGCTGGCCTAAGCCACAGTCACAGCAACGCCAGATCTGAGCCGCATCTGCAACCTAAACCACAGCTCACGGCAACGCTGGATCCTTAACCCACTGAGCAAGGCCAGGGATCAAACCCTCAACTGCATGGTTCTTAGTCGGATTCGTTAACCACTGCGCCACGACGGGAACTCCTCTAACAATATGTTTTACATCAAACTAAATTATTTTTTCAATCTCATTTTGATTGCCCCTGAAACTGAAAATAAGTACAGATAATGTATGCAAAGTTCATAAGATGTTGATGTAGTCTTTCAATATATATTCTATAAATAATTATAACAATATTCAAGTTGAATTCAATGTAAGCCAAAAGGATTCAATTCTTCCTATGTGTGCAGCAGTGGGATTTTTCAATGATAAAAGTGTGAATGTAATATACACATTTAATTTAGAGTCACAAACCAATTAAATCACATGCTGGAAGATAAACTTTTGGAGTGGGAAGCAAGTTGTTATGCATATTGTAGTTTGGATAATTGTTGCTTATAATGATATAAACACTGCCTGAGAACCCCTGTCTCACAGTAGCTGTGATTCAAATTCTGCAGGTATTTGTCAGGGCTGAAATTAATAAATTACATTTGTACAAGAGTAAATATTTTTCAGCTTTTAAAATTGGGAAGCTTAATGAATATCAGATAATCTATGGAGAATTTTGAAATAGTTTTTTAAAGTAATTTCTCTTTAGTGGAATTTCTGGAAGAGTGAAGTGTACCGTCAGGTGTGAGTAGTGCAGAGATGTAAGAAGAGAACAAGATGTATCTGTTTACCCTTGCTGTGTAACAAAACACCCCAAAACATAGAAGCTTACATTTAGCATATGATTCTGCAGGTTGGCAATTTGGGCTGGCCTCAGCTTTGGTTTACTCTTACTCATGTGTCTGCTACACCCCCTGGGTTGACCAGAAGGTCTTTTGGAGACTGACTGTCCTCCTTGTGGTCTCTCATCTGCTTGAAGGCTACTGGCTTATTCCCACGTGGATGGCAGAATTTCAAGAGAAAGTGGAAACACACGAGGCTTCCTAAGGGTCAGTCTTGGTCTTGTCTTCTGATACCTGCACTGCTTGCCACTGGACAGTGATGATGATGATAAGAGGGGCTGCCACATCACATTTCAAGAGGCAAGCCTACAGGGAATGGAAGGGTGCAGCCCTCTCTCCGTCAATCTACCAGAATGGACCGCATGGAGGAGCTGAGGGAAGATGGGATTGATTTATTGTTGAATGAGCTAGGAGAGAATATAAAAATCCTTTATTTAGGAAGAAATAAAAAAGCATACAGGCAAGGGAGAAAGGAGGGTGTCAGAGAGCATCTGTGGTGCAAATAGCAACAGGGAGCTCCAGAAGACTGTTGAACAAGGCAGAGATGTAGATGGAGCAGAGGGCACGTTTTAGCATCCTCAGAGTTAGAGGGACTTCTGGCTGAGGGCCTAGCAAGAGAAGTAGAACATTTATGTCTCTGGGTTTCTAAGTTCATGATGCCAGCAATCTCTGGACCAGCCAAATTATGGTGGATTTATTATTTACATTACAGCTGGATTTAAAAATGAAAACATATGTCTACATTTTCAGTGCTTTGAAAGCACCATTGAACATGCTGTAGAATTTTATATCCAGTAACAGGATGCAATTTCCCTATCAAATAAAATAGCTGTTTGTTTTCTGTATTCTTGTATTGTTATGGAAATTTCACAGTTTATCAGCTTCAGGGAAGTCAACTGAAATGAGTAGGCCACTTATATGAGCTATTTTCTCCCTCCCCTCAAAATCCTGATTCTCTTTCTATTTATGCTAATATTGTTTTATGCTAATCATGCACTTTGGTTTGGTTTGAATGCAGTACAACGTGATTCATAGGAGGAAGACAAATGTTCTGAAAGCCTCCTGGTGGGATTGACAGTGTACTGAAGCGCTCCAGCAAAGGAACATCTTGGCGGTGTCCTGTAGTCTTGACTTTCTCCTCCTGCCTCTGTGGATAATGTGTTTCTGACACCAACAAATAAGAAGTTGCTTAGGGCCCAGTTAATTTCGCTGACTTCTGCAAAGTATGCCTGATTTCCTTCCTCGTGATTGTAAGAGTAATGATAACTTATGGTGCAACCGGGCAATTTTGTGAGGAAACCCCCTCTTCCAGGAGCAATTTAGAGATGCTTCTTCTTCTTCTTTTTTTTTTTTTTTATTGCAGTGTGACAATGGCAAGTACCCAAATCCTGTTAACAAATAATGTGATTTCTGAGCTTGGGTTCTGGACTAACCATGTTACAGGGAGCTATGAGATGAAGTTAATAGTCAGCATGTTTTGAAAAATATACAGTGTTTGAGTCTGGTAGTTCTTCTTTTCTCTAAAAGTAGACTTTGGTCTTGTCTCCATGTTCTTGTTTGAATTTGCTGTCTCGGGCTTGAGCAGGAATGTAAGACAAGGCAAGGAGAAATATGGTGGGTGGTCCCTCCCTGGTTAGGCGAGGATGGTTATTTAACCTGTAAGTTTGAGCAAGTTTGAAGGGAAAAAATTCAGAACATGCCTACATGGGTAGAATAACATTTAAAGAACAAATGAATGTTTCTGGTACCTTGTCTGTTATAAAACCTTGCCAATTCATCCTTGTGATTCTCAATGAGCTCTTTGAGGTTAGCTTCTGCCTTTTTCTAGCTGCATGACCATGGGCCATTCTCTTAAACCTTCGTCAGCCTCAGTTTAATAAATAGTATCTTGTAAGACTATGGCAAAAATTACATTAAGTACTTAGGTGATGTGTAGTGCTGGGCACACGGGAAGGGCTCAGTGGTGCCATCATCATCATCATCACTGTCACCATCACATCTGTTTCGTTATCCTGGAGTTCAAGGCCGAATTTAACCAAACTGGCTTCACCCCTTATATGATGCTGACTAGTAGGTGCAAAGTACACGGAGGCATTCAGCAAGTTCTTGAAAAACAAGTAGAATGGCTCTGTCAGATGTGTGGTGGCCAAGGCGGAGGGGGAGGGAGTGGGAGTTTGGGGTTAGTAGATGCAAACTATTGCATTTGGAGTGGGCAAGCACTGAGGTCCTGCTGTATAGTACAGAGAACTATATCCAGTCACTTGTGATGGAACATGATGGGAGATATTATGAGGAAAAGAATCTGTATATGTGTATAACTGGGTTACTTTGCTGTACAGCCGTAACTGACAGAACATTGTAAATCAACCATAATAAAAAAAGTTTTTAAAAAAGAACAGATCTAGGGAGTTCCCGTCTTGGCACAGTAGTTAACGAATCCGACTAGGAACCATGAGGTTGCGGGTTCGATCCTGCCTTGCTCAGTGGGTTAAGGCTCCTGCGTTGCTGTGAGCTGTGATGTAGATTGCAGACACAGCTAGGATCCGGCGTTGCTAGGGCTCTGGCGAAGGCCAGTGGCTATAGCTCCAATTAGACCCCTAGCCTGGGAATCTCCATATGCCGTGGAAGCGGCCCTAGAAAGGGCAAAGAGACAAAAAAAAAAAAAAAAAAAAGAACAGATCTGTCAGTAGTATTATACCTACAGGGTGTGTGTGTGTGTGCGCGCGCGTGCACGCGCGCACGCACCCTTAAAAGAATAATTCAACACCAACAAATTGATAAGTACTTTTGATGACACACAAATGACTGGTCACTGAAGATTTCTTTGCGTCAGGGGTTTATTTATGTATTTGTTTGAAAAATCTTAAAGGAAACCAGAGAACAAGTGGATCAAAGCCCTGTAGCTCCCAGGCATCCAGGCCCTAGTGGTCTTATCTCCATCTCATCTCCCAAGGTGCCCCGAGGAGGCCTCCCTGTGGAATCCAAGGGCTCAGAGGAGCCAGGGTGAAAACAGTTGCCCTAAAGAGCCATTAAAATGATTGTCTTTACTCTTGGCTCTTGGATTGTGTGTGTGTGTGCGTGTGTGCGTGGGCGTGTGCACGCGCGCGTTTTAAGGGGCCACACTTGCAGCATATGGAGGTTCCCAGGCTAGGGGTCAAATCGGAGCTGGACACGCCACAGCCACAGCAATGCAGGATCCTAGCCGTGTCTGCAACCTATACTACAGAGCAGGGCAATGCCAGATCTTTAACCCACTGATTGAGACCAGGGATTGAACCCACATCCTCATGGATACTAGTCGGGTTCGTTAACTGCTGAGCCACGATGGAAACTCCATCTTGGGTTGTTTTAACAATACTTTTTTTTTTAAGGACAATATTCACAGCTCTAAACAGAATTTTAGGAAAGGCATACATTACACCATTCCAGAAATCTCAGCCACCAGGACCTAGTGCTATATGCCCCGTTTCCCAGGGAAAGAATTTAAGGGAAAATCTAAAATTATGAAGTGCAGAATATGCTAGGGCTGTGTTCCATTTTACCGAAGTCTCTGACTTTCCGCACTCTGGTCTCTAATCACCCTATTTCCCAAGGCTTCCTAGGGTGTTCGCTTCTTTCTAATTGGTGCAGTCTCCTTAGTGCTCCTAATTATATAATCTCTTCTTGCATTTAGTGACCTTTCTCCTCTCCTTGTTTAAATCCTACACATTGTTAAATCCTCAGACATATTTTATCTCTTTGAGGATAGAGTTTCCTTCTACTTGCTCCCTTATTTAGATACACGTGGTGTAGCATTTAATTGTTTTGTGTTAGTTCTTTCTTCCTAAATAGGTCACCTTCTCCTTGAGTGTGAAGATTATGCCTCTGGCCCCCTTTTTTCTCACTCAGAGCTTTTCCAAGTGATAGATACATAGTAGGTGCTAATTAAATATTCCTTGATTGATTTCCCACAAAGGGAGAGCTGCAAACTAAAGTGAAAGCACCAAACAAGCCAAGGCAGTGGTGGAAATTTCCCTTCGGGAAGATGCCTTTTTTTTTTCAAGGTGTGCAGTGGCTTGATGTAGGATCTCAGTTCCTGGCTCAGGGATTGAACCCCAGGCTTTTGCACTGAATTCTAACCCCTAGACCACTGGGAAACTCTCTGGGAAAATACTCTTTTTTTTTTTTTGTCTTTTTGTCTTTTCTAGGGCTGCACCCAAGGCACATGGAGGTTCCCAGGCTAGGGGTCTAATCAGAGCTGTTGCTGCTGGCCTACACCACAGCCACAGCAACACCGGATCCTTCACCCGCTGAGTGAGGCCAGGGATCAAACCCACAACCTCAGCGTTCCTGGTTGGATTCGTTAACCCCGGAGCCACGGGGGAAAATCCTCCCTGGGAAAATTCTCTTGTAGGAATGGAAAAAGTTCCTCAAAGAGCCCTGTCAGCTGACGTTCTTCTTTAAATGCCCTCCTAATGAAGGAGCGCTGAGGAGGGGGGAGGATTGCAGAGGGGCTGTTCTCTTCTCCTGGAGGGCCCGGGACTGGACACTTCCCAGGGGCACAGGGACCCTCAGGTTCTCGGTGTCTGAGTAGGATCTAAATAGAAAAAAGCATTGGATTGAGAACTTTGTCTAGATACTCATGTTGCAACAGAACAAAGGGTGGGGGAAAAATGTAATTGAAATATATACATGTAAGGATAACTTGATCCCCTTGCTGTACAGTGGGAAAATAAAAAAATTTAAAAAAAAAAGAAAAAAGAAAAAAGCATTGGCGTGCCTGTACGTTTTAGCCTGCATCCAGGTGTGTGTAATGTGCATCTCTCACCCAGAAATCAGGATGAATAAGGGTTTAATTCCGATGACTTGCAGTTAGAGAAGAAGAAGGGCATGGGGTGGGGGAGGGAGTCCCTCTTTGGGGCTGATAATATTCCCTTTTTAATTTTTATTTTACTTTTAATATTTTTAGGGCTTTTAAAAAATTAGATTATAGTTGATTTATAATGTGTTAGTGTCAGGTGTACAGCAAAGTTATTGATATTAGTTATATGACCATATGTATGTATATATATATATATATATATATTCTTTTTCAGATTCTTTTCCCATGTAGGTTATTAGAAAATATTGAGTACAGTTCTCTGTGCTGTATAGCAACTCCTCATTGTTTCTCTGTTTATATGTAATAATGTGTATATGTTAATCCCAAACTCCTAATATATCCCTCCCCCCCAAACTTTCCTCTTTGGTAAATGTAAGTTTGCTTTCTATGTCTGTGAGCTTGTTTTTACCTTGTAAATAAGTTCATTTGTATCATTTTGTAATATTGTACATATAAGCAATGTCATATGATATATATTTAATGGAATATTACTCAGCCCTAAAAAAGAATGAAATAATGCCATGTACAGCAACATGGATGGATTGAGAGAGTATCATAATATTTGAAATAAGTCAGATGATATTCTCTTAAGTAATTGCTTGAGCTTAGCAGAACAGAGTTAGCTCCAACCCCCTATGCCTGGCCTCTTCACCTCTTTATTGAGAGTATAAAAGCTTCTTTCTGGGGAAGCCATAAGGGAGGGTGTCTCTAAGCAATTCTTTTTTTTTTTTTTTTTGGCCATGCCCACAGCAATGGATGAAGTCATGCCTTAAAAATGAATAACTGTGAGTCATTTTGCCATGAAGCTATAAAGAAAAAGAACTTTCTTTGTGTGCCTGTGGATTCCTGGCTGCTCTAGTTTTCCAAATTTCTCCTTCTAGCCATTGCGGCGTAGGTGCTGGGGTCCAGGTGAAGCTGATCTTGGAGAACATGGCTTTGTTCTGTGGCCAGTGGGCTTATCTCCAGAAAAAGCAGGCCTCCTGCCTCAAGTAGACCCTTCACCAGATGACAGAGGGAGGAGCTGAGTCCACATCGCCACAACGATTTCCCCTAAATGTCCCAGTGTGATGCTTTAGCCATTCTTTCCTGGTGAGGATGGGAGAAAACGGGCTGGGAAGTGAAGTGTGTTTATGCTGGTGCTGGTGCAGCCCCCTCTGCATGGACAGGAGCTCAGGAAACGAGGACAAGTGTTACCCCCAAACACATTCCTCTGTTCACCCAAGAGTTACTCCGTGCCCTGTGGCAGCCCCTGTGCTAGTTGCTGTCTCTAAGAGAATCAGCCTTTAGTAAGGAGCTTTTACTGGGCAGTGAAGGAGCTGGGAGGCAAAGGGCTAGCTCGTTTGTAGTCTAGACATATCCAACACCTGATACCCAAGGATTATACAGACACACACACAAATCACCAGGCTGGAAGAGTGAGTAGTGAGCATCAAGATCTAGTTTACAGACCCAGGAGTTCAGAGCTGGGGCAACAGCTCAGCCTCTTGAGACGTGTGAGGAGCGAGTATGGGGGAGAGTTCTGGACACTGGTCCAGAGGCTGCTCTTGTCCCCCGGCTCCATACTTGTAGGAAACAAGAGGTTAAATAGCTTGTCCAAGTCTGCCTAGCTAGGACGGAGCAGAGCCAGGATTTGAACTTAGAAGCCTCCAGATCTTGTGTATGCAAACACTGCACCATCCTGCCTCCATCCTGCAACCTTAACGTTTAGTCAGATCCACTTTTATCAGGGGCTTCTCTATGTGCTGAGAGGTGGGCTGGGTATGGTGGAGTGAAGTATGATGTCTACTTATGCTTCAGCTCCCCGGCAGAGAGGATCAATCAGGCCCAACCTTGTATCAGATAAATAACACATGGGGTTTCCTCTGGAGACGGCCAGCTACGCCCTCACGTAACATGCAGTTTTATAATCAACTTGCAAGGCAGCTATTTGGTTGGCAGCCGCAAGCTACCTTGGTTCTCAATTCTGAAATTTCCTTATTATGGGCTGTTCTTTGAAACCATAATCAAACCCCTTCAATCAGAGGCAGTGGTTGTAAAGCAATGTACACTATTTATGAAACTGCCAAGAGAATGTTCTTACCAGGCAAGGTGCGGGGAGCTGGGGGGTGGGGGGTGTTTAATCAGAGCATGCTGGTGGCTTTGCCTGTGATTGCCAACATGCCAGGCTTTCTTGCTTGGGGGTGCTCTGGCTTTGCCAAAGGAACACAGTCTCCAGGGACAACCTTTTTTTTTTTAAATATAGTTATATTTATAGTTATATCCTGCAAAAGTGTGCTATATATACAATTTGCGCTACCTTGAGTATGGTTTCCTCCAAGAATTCATAACATTGAAACACAGGGCTTCGTATAAAACAAGGAGAAGGTTTTAATCTTGGCATGGTATAAAGGGCGCTTTTTTTTTTTTTTTTTTTGGCAAGAGCACAGTGGTGAGAAACAGAGCATTTATTGT
The DNA here is from genome assembly GCF_016906955.1 of Phacochoerus africanus. Classification (NCBI taxonomy): domain Eukaryota; kingdom Metazoa; phylum Chordata; class Mammalia; order Artiodactyla; family Suidae; genus Phacochoerus; species Phacochoerus africanus. Next base: position 110,795,794 of record NC_062551.1, read on the forward strand.
TTAGCAAGTCAGGGCTCTGTGCCGGCCAAGGAAAGGCTGATGAAGCAGTTACTCTATGGAGGGATGAGGGGTGGAAGGTCCTTAAGAGAAAATATATAAGAACAAACCAACAAGAGCGTTTGGCCTGTCCTTCAAGACATCCTTTCAATAGTGGGAAAGCACTGGTACACGTGTGCATGTGTTTGTGTGTGTGTTTGTGTGTGTGAGTGTGTGTGTGTGTGTGTGTGGTTTTCCTCTCTCTCTCTCTCTTTTTTTTAATAGGGTCACACCCTCAGCATATGGAGGTTCCCAGGCTAGGGGTCCAATCAGAGCTGTAGCCACCGGCCTACACCAGAGCCACAGCAACGCCAAATCCTAGCTGCATCTGCGACCTACACCACAGCTCACGGCCACGCAGGATCCTTAACCCACTGAGCGAGGCCAGGGATCGAACCCGCAACCTCATGGTTCCTAGTCGGAATTGTTTCTGCTGCGCCACGCCGCGATGGGAACTCCCTGTGTGTGTGTTTAAAATCAGAAAAATTACAAACCCCAACAAGGAACACTGGGGCCCAACTGTTTTGTCTGCTCTGATTTATACAGAGCGGTGGCTATGTACGAAGCCCATGGACATTTCTTCTCATTCGAGTCCCACAGCACCGCCAGGTCATTCTACTTGAAAAACTCTGAAGGAAGCTAGGATGTTCAAACAGCATGTGGCAAAGATGGTCTTTCTCAAGCAGAGTTTTCTCTACGTGAAGAACTATCTAGTAGGTGGAAGCTAACCTGTTATCAAACTAAATTGAGCATCGCTTGCTGAGCAACCAGCCGGATGAGAGGTCCACGGGCTGAGCACTTCGTAGGAGTCAGGGAGCGGCTGATGCTTTACCTGGTCCTCTCTGCACCTCCTCCCACCTTGCAGAGGTGGGTGATGATGAGCCATTTGGTGTCTGGGAAGAGAGTTTAGATATCTTCTAAGAAGTAGTTCTAGGACAGAAGCCCAAGCTGGTCAGCCAGCAGGACTGAGCCTTGGGGGGCTCCCTCTTTCCTCCTGTGCAGCCTCACAGGACCCTTAGAGTTCAAAGCAGTGATCTTTACATCTAGGACTGGAGACTCCAGAGCACAAGGTAGCGTGTGTGTGTGTGTGTGTGTGTGTGTATGTATGTGTGTGTGTGTGTGTGGTTTGCTAATACAGATTGAGCAAAATCTTAAATCTCGAAGGATTCATCTCTGACATTTTATTATAAAACTTTATACATGCAGCCCAATGGAAAGAATTTTATTGGGATGGCTTGTTAACTTACTACCCACATTCTGCCATTAATATTTTACTCTGTTTTTTTTTCTCTCTCTCTCTATCCATCCATCCATCCCTCCCTCTATTTTCTATGAGTTTGATGCATTTCAAAGTAAACTGCAGACCTCGCTATACCCCTCCAATACTTCATAACTCACGTATTTAAGTAAAGTTTAGTATTTGCTTACACTTCTTTTGATGTAAGATTTATATGCTGTGAGATGCTGAGGTCTTTGGCACACATTTGCTGAGTTTTGTTAATACAGATATCTATGTAATCCAGACCCCCCTCAAGACATGAAATATTACCATCACCTCAGAAAGTTCCCTCATACCCCTTTTTAGTCAATGCCTGCCTCCTCTCTGGCACCAGCGGAGACAACCACTATTCATATTTTTCTACCCGTGTGCTCTTGTGTGAGGCTTCTTCCCCTCAGTGTAATTTTTTTTTTGTCTTTTTGGGGCTGCACCTGCAGCATATGGAGGTTCCCAAGCTAGGGCTCGAATCTGAGCTGCAGGTGCCAGTCTATGCCACAGCCATAGCAATGCCAGATCCAAGCCGTGTCTGCCACCTACACCACAGCTCATGGCAATGCCAGATCCTTAACCCACTGAGTGAGGCCAGGGATGGAACCCACATCCTCATGGATACTAGCTGGGTTCATTACTGCTGTGCCACAATGGAACTCCCAGTGTAATGTTTTTGAGAGTCGTCCAATGGTTGCACATATCAGTAGCTTGCTCCTTTTTATAGCTGAGTGGTATTTCCTTGTATGAATAGGCTATATTTTGTTTACCCATTTTTCCCACAGATGGGCTTTTCTCAGTTTTAGGATTTCATGAATAGAGCTGTTCTGAATATCCTTGTCCAGGTCTCTTGATGAATATGTTTTTGTTGCTCTTGGGTAAATGCCTGGGAGAAGCATGGCTGGGTCACAGGGTGGATGTACGTTTAGTCTTATGAAGAACTGTCAGAACTTATTTCAAAATGGTTGCTCCGTTTTAGAGTTTTGCCAAGAACGCATGAAAATTCTGGTCACTCCATTTCCTTGCTGATGTTTGGGATCGTCTGTCTTTTTTTTTTTTTCTTTCCTTTTTACAGCCACACCTGCAGCATATGGAAGTTCCCAGACTAGGGGTCACCAGATCCTTAACCACTGAGTGAGGCCAGGGATGGAACCTGCTTCCTCATGGACACTATATTGGGTTCTTAACCTGCTGAGCCACAACAGGAACTCCATGAAGTTTTTATATGTAGCCATTCATTCTGGTGAGTGCCTAGGGAGAACAGTGACGTCGATAGCAATGGTGATGGTTATGTTGGAAGATCGTGCTATAGCACAATTTACAGTTGATTTCCCTCAGAGTTCACTTGGAGACTTGTCATTTAGCTTCCTAAGTTCCCACCCTAATGTTTTCTGATTGACAGATGTAGGTGTTCTGGGAGGTACTGATTTCCAGGCTAATGCTCCTGGGGCAACACACTCACTGAGGGCTTCTTTGTGTAGCCTGAATGCTCAGCTTTAACCCTTGTGACATTTCTGAACTTTACTTTGTCGAACTTCTTAGGCTAGGTTGCAATATCCCTTCCTTTTCAGAGTTTTCACCTAGAGAAAGGTTGATGATTTAAATGTCAAATGAAGCAGCATCCCAATAAAATGCAGAATAAATGATTTTGAAGACCTAGACCCTTCCCACTTCTCTTGTGTTTTTTTGCCTGTGCCTCAGACATACAGAAGCTCCTGGGCCAGGGATCAAACACGCACTACAGCAGTGACAACACTGGATCTTTAACCCATTGAGCCACCGGGGAGCTCCTAGACTCTCTTTTTTGTCATCGCTACTTTTCCAGTGTCTTCTGAAGCCCAGAGAACAATATGGGAAAAACAAACCAAGAGTTAGGAGAACTGCCCTTTGCACTTAGCTGGGCAGCTGTGCTGCTGGGTCATTTCCCTCATCTTGATTGGCTGCTTTGACTTTTTTGGGACTTTGGCTGACCCAATTGATATTTAAGGTCTTATGTCTTTTTGAAATTTCAAAAAGACAAACAAAATTTTTCTAAACAAATTTCTGTTTTCTTTAGAAGTTAAGACTTCTTTTAAAAAAGCTTTAAGATGCTACTTAAAAAATCTTTTTTAAAAAAAGCGATCCTCAGGGAGTTCCCTGGCGGCCTAGTGGGTTAATGATCTGGCATTGTCACTGCTGTAGCATGGGTCACTGCTGTGGCTCTGGTTTGATCCCTGGCCCAGAAACTCCTCATTGTGGGTACAGCCAAAACAAACAAACAAAAAGTGATCCTCATACATACATACATACATACATATATATATATATATATATATATACATACTTTTTTTTTACATTTAGGGCTGCAACAGTGGCATATGGAAGTTCCTGCTCTAGGGGTCAAATTGGAGCTTCAGCTGCCAGCCTATACCACAGCCACAGCAACGCCATCTCTGAGCCTCATCTGCAAACTACGCTGTAGCTTGCGGCAACACCAGATTCTTAACCTACTGAGTGAGCCCAGGGATCGAACCTACCTCCTCGCAGAGACTATGTTGGGTTCTTAGCCCACTGAGTCACAATGGGAACTCTTCTCTAATTTTTTTTGTTCATTTGTTTGTTTTTTTGTCTTTCTAGGGCCGCACTCATGGCATATGGAGGTTCAGAGGCTAGGGGTCTAATCGGAGCTGTAGCCGCCGGCCTATGCCACAGCCATAGCAATGCCAGATCTGAGCTGCATCTGTGACCTACACCACAGCTCACGACAATGCTGGATCCTTAACCCACTGAGCGAGGCCAGGGATTGAACCCGCAACCTCATGGTTCCTAGCCGGATTCATTTCCAGTGCGCCACCGATGGGAACTCTGCTAATATGTTCTATATCCCCTTGCACCTTAATGATACTCTTATATATTCATGGAAACAAGTTTCTTTTATATTTTGACTTAAAAGCTTTCCTTAATTATACGCTTGACTCTTATTAGCTGATGCTGATAGAAGGATTCTACCTCAAACTATAGAGGTGCTGGCTGAGCTGATATTTGTTTTGCACTGGCTCTTGGGTCTTTTTGGACAGATAGAGTGTTTGCACTAGATTCACTAATTCCCCACCCCCCACCCCCCACCCCCATCCCTATTTAAGTTGTTATTCTATGCTGCCTAGTTTATTTTACTGAAGTATAATTGACATGTAACGTGTTAGTTTCATGTGTACAACTTGATCAATATTTGTATACACTGCAAAATGACTATCACAATATGTCTAGTTACCACCTATTGTCAAAGTTACAAAACAATTTTTTTTTCTGTGATGAGAGCTTTTAACATTGACTCTCTCAGCAACTTTCCCAGTTGTATTTAGAATTGGATAGTGGTGGTAAAGAGGTGAGTGTGAAAGGATGTTTAGGGTGGTGTAGTCTGTCTGCAGGTAGTAGTTTTGGAACAGGAAGGAAGAGAGATGGGAATAGCTAGAGAGGATTGGCTTCAGGGGGAATAGGCAGTTTAAACAAGATAAGGGTTGAAGAGATGCAATCTGCTGATAAAGTGCTTTTCCTCCCACTGCTCTTGACTCCTGGAATGGCCGGGAGATTTTCCTGGGTTTTCACTCCCTGCAGGCCCAGGAAGAGCAAGTATCCTGGTCACAGAGGAAAACTTCAACCACAGATAAACTACAGTCCCCCAGTGCTCTCACACTGTGAGGTTGCAAGCGCGGGAATTCCCGAGCAAACACACCAGGTGCCTCTGTGCATTGGTTGTGATTTTTGATGTGAAAGCAGAGAGCGCTGCAAATGATGCTGAAGGTCAAATGAAGGTAGAGAAGCTGCAAAACAGCAGGACACACCACCCAACTGCAAGCTAATTGGGAAGGAAATGGTTTCAAACTGACAGACTGTGTGGCCTGATAACCGAAATCTCATCGGGACAAAAGGTTTGTGTCATTTAAAGGGGTAGCTTTGCCGATTGAAATTGTGCAAACAAAAGAAATGAAAACCCCCTATGGGATGGGAAGTTCTATTAGCAGATATTACCATCCTGGCTTTTATGCCCTCCTGTGTCACAAACCCTGAACATGTGCTGCGTGTCCTCAGGCATCCATTGGTTAATTTCTTTATTCAAAGTAAGGCAACAACAACAAAAAAAGCAACAGCAAACCCCAAACAAATTACATACTGGGGCACAGACAGCATTAAGATGCAGTGCGCAATTTTGATATTTGGGTTTTTCGAAGAAAAGTGTTTGGTCTGAAATCATACATATGTTAAACTCCAGAGAAAGTAAGAAGCTTCAACAGCTCTGTTGGGAACTAAAAAACAACAAAAAACAAAAATTCTTTAAAGGTATCACCATGTCGATCACCAGGAACACTTGATATAATATCAGGTTCTACGCTGTGGCCAAAAACAACCATTTGGGGCTCGTGGACTTTAATCAACGCTCCATTAAAGGGCGTTGGAGTAGGCTAATTGTTCTACCATATGGATGTGGTAAAAGTTAATTATATCCTTTGGGTTTTGAGGACTTTATAGAGTGCCTACAAAAGCAACCTTATGTTTGAAAGCTGAATGTTAATGAGTGAAATAATATAAAATAATCAATACTTTAAACTTTGTATTTAGTTGGGTCTTCAAAAAAGAAGCATTTGTGCCACCACTTTGTGGATGGCCAAGAACTGTCTACATTTTACATTTTGCTAAAGGGAGTAGTGAAGTCCAGAAAGATTAAGAGCTTACATCGCAAAAGAAGTTGAGGTTGGGTCCAAACCAACCCTCCTCTCTGGTCTCAAAATTCAATTCATGCCTTCTTCAGCCACGGACTCTGATAGACCTGTGTGTTTTGTGGGTCACCCATGCATTGAATTCGGTATCAGTGATATCTTAATATTTAACTTTGTTTTGATGACCACGTATTTAAAAGGAACAAATGTGGGGAGTTCCCATTGTGGCCAGTGGTAAAGAACCCGACTGGTATCCAGGACGATGTGGGTTTGATCCCAGGCCCCACTCAGTGGGTTAAGGATCTGGTATTGCTATGAGCCGCAATATGGGTCACAAACATGGCTTGGATCTGACGTTGCTGTGGCTGTGGCTGTGGTGTAGGCTGGCAGCTGCAGCTCCGATTTGACCCCTAGCATAAGAATTCCCGTATGCAAAAAAAAAAAAAAAAGAAAAGAAAAGAAAAAAAGAAAAAAAGAAACAATTGTGAACTTGAGTAAGAAACTTGTAAATACAATCATAGTTACTTCCCATGTGATGCTTCTGAATACAACAACCTTCCCAGAGCAATGCTACTATGACTACTTTTAAAAGGAGAAAGAAAAGAAAATTAAAGAAAAAAGCTTGTTGCTATTTATAATTTTTAATCATTGAAAAGATTTCCTTTGTGATTTATGTTTATTACTTAATCATTGTGCCACAAGAGTTCCCAAACTTGCAAGTGTTTAGAATCAAGAAATCCCAAAGCAGCATGTTGTATTTAAAATGTTTAAAGTAGTTAAGGGATTTTCCCATCCTGTTCAGCAGAGATGACAAGCTCATGATACAAAGGACATGGTATCATTTGACCTACGAAGCCTTTAGAAAAGCATTGTGGGGAAGTTCCTGCTACGGCTCAGCGGGTCAAGAATCCACCTAGTATCCATGGGGATGTGGGTTCCACCCGTTGCCTCGCTCAGTGGGTTAAGGATCCCACGTTGCTGCAAGCTGAAGCATAGGATGCCGATAAAGCTCAGATCTGGAGTTGCTGTGGCAGTGGCAGCTCTGATTTGACCCCTAGCCACCTGGGAACTTCCATATGCCACAGATGCAGCCACAAAAAACAAAACAAAACAAACAAACAAAACACATCAGGAGTTTATGAATCAACGTATAGCTATGCTTTGGGTGCCTGATACATGAATTGCTGGTATTCCTGTGAGAAATGTGACTTAACCAAATTGAATTTGATTAAATTCTGAAATGTGAGATCAACACCCGCTCTACATGCAAAAAGAATGATTTGAAGGACAGAGAAAACTTACTTGCCCTATAATTTTTCCCAAACCAACTCATCATAGTACTAGAAGTGACCAGTATTATGTAGCCATTTCTTTGGTTTAAAGGTCTATGTCCAGAAGGTCATTATTAAAATGCAAATATGCACCTCATCAATCCATTTACACCTTAGCAAGGATGAATTTATCAGGTCAGAGGAAAGAGATTAGGGTCTCAAGGAATGGGCAGTTGGAGATATAGTTTGATAGGAAAAGAGGTTGGGGAGAAATATTTTCAATAAGCCCTCTGCCGTCTGGACGGTGTGCCTTTGTGAATGTCCATTCTGTTGCTTTAAATGCACCTTTGCTGCCATTGAAATTCAATTCTATCTCATCATCCATTTCAGTTATCATTTTCCTGCAGATTTCTGAGTTACCTGGAAAGCTACCTAGGAAGAAATGAACTCTTCCTATCTGAATGCCTAATATTCATTTCCTGTATCATTCATTTCTCAAGTCTTGTTTTGCAGTAGTTATTTTTTCATTTAGACATATCTCATTTACCAACTTTGGTGTCAGCTGTGCTCAGAGACCAGATAGTGACCCAGAGGAAGACAGGGGATAACTTGGGTGGGGTGAGAGGCACTGGCTGCTGCTTGTCCATGCGACATCCTGGCCTTAGTCTTGACACTTTTACCTACATGCTCTGGATTCTGCCCTCTGCTCTTCCCTTTAGATTAATGGCTTCCTGGCTGTGGTTTTGGTTTTATTGTCCAAATAGTTCTCCTTCTCTCTCTCTCTTTTTTTGAAGGGCTGCACCTTCAGGGGTCGAATCAGAGCTACAGCTGCCCAACCTACAGCACAGCCACAGCAATGCCAGATCCGATCCGCATTTTCGACCTATACCACAGCTCACAGCAATGCTGGATCCTTAACCTACTGAACAAGGCCAGGGATCAAAACTGCATCCTCATGGATATTAGTCAGGTTTGTCACCACTGAGCCACAACGGGAACCCTTAGTCTTCCATCTCTCGATCTAGGGGCCACACAAGTTGTTACCCATCAAGCACTGACTCATTGCTGGGTCACTCTGCCAGGTGGGAGCCCTTGTGTCTCTGTTCTAGTAGGTGGGTCTATGCAATGGATAAAGTTTCCACTCTGGAAATCACTATGGATCTGCCACCACGGTCATTAAAAGATATGTTCTGGAGAACCTGGTTCCAGCCGGATTGGGATCCTGGGAGAATCAGGTCAGTGGGGAGTAACCCAGTTTGTCAACAGCAAGTCTAGCTAGTCAACCAGCCCAAGCATGGTCCCCAAAGAAAGTGATACAGGGTAGCCAAAAAAAGTAACAGATGATGTCCAACTTATCGCATAAATATGTTCACATTATAGGTATTCTACCATAATGCCTGTTCATTATGATGATGTATTTTTTCCAGGAGAGGGGCTATCTGGGCTCCAAATAGTTATCATCACTAACAAGAAGGGAATTCTGAGCATCCAGGGGGCAACATGAGGGGCACTGTTGGGGGTGTGGGAATGGTTAAGGCTATTGAAAGATGAGAGATCTTTTGTTCAAAAAGGAAAATGGGGTAAAAGTGTTGCTAATAATGAAGATCCTACTTCGTTTTCCCTGGGGCTGACCCTAACACAAATGTATTTGCTGAGCCAAATGATTCTACAAAAATTGTGTGTTTTCCAGCAATTTCCTCGTGTGTGTGTGTGTGTGTGTGGGGGGATATGGCACACTTTCTGGTTCTGATGAATCATCCCAGATAGCAGGAGGCTTGACTCTGCTTTCATATTAGATCAATTTCAAGGTCTCAAACTGTGTATTATAATTAGCAGTGCAAGCCTCCAGAGAATAATCTGAGTCTAAAGAAAATATTACATGGACCTTGTAGAGGTTTCTTACAATCTTCTTCTTTTTCTTTAATGGATTTTTAGTGTCTAAGCTGAGTGAGAAAGCCACTCTTCGGAAGCTTTGTTCTGAATAGTTATCATCACTAACAAATATAGGTTGAATGGTAGCAGAAATCTCTTCCATGCTTAATGACCCTTTATTAATTAGTCTGCAGTATCACAGAGAAAATGAAAATAAGACAATATTTCTATGGAAGGAGAAAAAAAATATCTGTTGGGCCAATTGGAGGCAGTGAGGCTCAATATGTTGGAACATTCAGGGAAATGCATGTTCACTATTCTCCACTGGTCTTGAAGTAGAGTGTGTAAGTTCTGGTTGGGGTGAATTGCCATGAGTTCAAAGCCAATATGGAGTAGAGCAGAGTCAGAAGCTAGAGAAAGGTATTCTAGAATCTTTTGTGACACTTTGGAAACCTGGATCAAACCTTGCCTGAAGCTTAATTCTGAGCACTAAGTTTCCTTTTCTTCATAAGCAAGTTTGAGTTGGGTTTTATTTCATTTTAGGTCAAGATTTTCTAGTAGTCATAGCATATTTTTTAAAAAGCTTAGGCTTAGCCCAAGAAACAGATGCTATGATGGTGTGGAATATTAATATTCTCCCAATTAAGATAAGGATTTTCGGGGCAGCATTTATTTTCTCCTAAATGAACACACCTTACTTTTTCTTGTCTTTCATACAGGCAGAGTCCTACTCTGTTTGAACCTGCAAACAAGCTCTAAATGAGTCAAATTCCATGTCTGGGCTGCCATGGGCTCAGAGAAGGTTGGGTTTGACACAGGTGTTAGGACAAATGTATTTTGGCCATCTTAGGCTTAGGAGTTCTACAAATAAAAAAGGACTCTAGAGAAACAACTTGCTGGGTAAAAAAGAGCCCTGAGCAAGAGGCAGGAGAGAATGGGGTTGTGCCTCTATTAGCCTATGACTTGGGGATGAGGACTGTAAATGCCCAGGGCTCAGCTTTCTCATTTATAAAATGAGGGGGCCTAAACTAAATGATCTGGAAGACCATTCTAGCTCAGAAGATCTATGATTTAATGAATTGAAGCACCCAACTGGCCCTTCTGGGCCATTGTGAGTTTCTCAGCTTCCTGGGCAGCCCTGATGAAGGGGCATTTCCTTGGAAGGAGATTTCTGCATCTGTCCACCTTAGAGCCAGCACGCTGAGTGCCACGGGTTTTCATTCATATGCAGTGGTTTGCCTGATTTTTAGTGTTCTCCAAAGTTCAACTGGCAGCTGCCATTATATCAGAGAAAAAACACAGGTAAGGGTGTCCGCCACCTCTCCTTTTATTTATTTAAGACCAAAAATTGGAAAAACGAGCCAATTCAAATAGGCATTAAAACTTCGGAAGTCAAAAGCAAGTTAGTGGCTGGGCTGAGATCAGGGCCAAAGTCAGCTGACACTCAGCCCAGTGCTAGTTTGGGGAAAAGACAGCTGAGAACCGGAGATAAATGTCACCTGCTTCCGAACCCTGCCAAGAACTGCCCTCCCTGCATCTCTGCATTAGGGATGGGAGAGGTTCCCCCAGAGTGTCTTCTGTCCCCCGATGTGAGCAGCTGAAACAGCCGGAGCTGGCACAGGGGCCCTTGAGCAAAGCTCTTCTTCAGCTGAGAGGGGAGAGGGAAGCGGAATCATCACCGGCATCTGGAATCCTTACAACCTATTCTTTCTCTCTCTCTTTAAATTGAGATGTCATTTACATACCGTGGAAGGCACCATTTTAAAGTGTATAATTCAGTGGGTTTTTTTGTTTGTTTGTTTGTTTTTAGCATATTCCTAACATTGCGCAAGCAAAACCACTAAAAGTAGAACATTTTCATCACCCCCAAAGCCCTATACCCACCATCAGTCATTCTCACTTACCCCTCCCCCTCCAGCCCCTGACAACCACTAATCTACTTTCTGTCTCTGCATGATTTGCCTATTCTGGACATTTCATGTAAATAGAATCATACAGGAGTTCCTGCTGTGGCGCAGTGGAAACAAATCCGAATAGGAACACTGAGGTTGTGGGTTCGATCCCTGGCTTCACTAAGTGGGTTAAGGATCTGGGGTTGCCATGAGCTGTGGTATAGGTTGCAGACACGGCTCAGATCTGGCTTTGCTGTGGCTGTGGGGTAGGCCAGCAGTTGTAGCTCTGATGTGACCTGTAGCCTGGGAACCTCCATATGCCTTGGGTGTGGCCCTAAAAAGCAAAAGCACCCAAAAAAACCAGAATCATACAATATGTGGCCTTTTGTGTCTTGTTTCTTTCACTCAGTCTAATGTTTTCAAGGTTCATCCACTCACAGGGTGTATCAGTACCTTATTCTTTTTGATGGATGGAAAATATTCCATTGTTTGGATGTACTGCATTTTGTGTCCATTCAGCCCTTGGTGGACATTTGGGTTGTCTCCACTTCTAGGATATTATCAGTAAGACTGCTACGGCAAACACGGACACATCTTTGTATAAAGAAATGTCTTCATTTCTCTAGGTATATTCCTAGAGGTGGGATCGCTGGGACATATGGTAATTATGTTTAACTTTTTGAAAAATTGCCCAATTTTCCCTCACATCATCCTTCTTTCTTTTCTTTTTTTGGCTGCACCTGTGGCATGTGGAAGGTCCCAAGCCAGAGACCCAGGGTGCTGTAGGCAGTGACAACATCAGATCTATAACCTGCTGAGGCACCGGGGAACTCCCACTCATCACTTTTAACCATGTGTTTTCTTTGGATGGAGAGGAGAGTGCTATAATATTTCTTTTTATGTATTTCTCTTATAGTACATTTCTTTCCTCTTATACTCCAGTCATAAGTGAGCTGGAAGGAATTTCAGCTTTGAAAATCAGGGAGCTCCCATTGCAACTTAACAGAAACGAATCTGACTAGCATCCATGAGGATGTAGGTTTGATCCCTGGCCTTGCTTAGTGGGTTAATGATCTGGCATTGCCATGAGCTGTGGTGTAGGTCGAAGACACAGCTTGGATCCTGTGTTGCTGTGGCTGTGGTGTAGGCCGGCAGCTACAGTTTGACCCCTAGCCTGAGAACCTCTGTATGCTTTGGATGTGGCCCTAAAAAGACAAAAAAGAAAAAATAAAAAAGAAAAAGAAAAAAGAAAAGAAAGAAAAGAAAAGAAAATCAAAAGGCCAGGGATGGGGCCTTCAGTTTTATGGGTCCCTTAGTTTCCTCATCTGTAAAATGGACCCAGAATTGCTGTGAACCATAAATGAGACAATGGCCATAGAGCTTGTGGTGAAATCTTGTCGCTAAGCAGCCACCGACTCAGCACTAACCTCCCTTGACCTTGTCCAGGAGAGGGATAATGTCTCTGTGCTCTGTATGCCCCACACCTGGCGGGGTTCCTGATGCTCATAGTTGTTCGGTATTTGGTTGTTAAATGAATGAATGAGTGAAGGAATGCATAACTGCCCCCACATGCAGAATGATGTCTGCTTGTAGAAGGTATTCAATAAGCTTCAGGTGATGGAATGAATAAAAAAAAAAAAAAAAGATAGCAAAATGGCAGGAAAATTGCTATTCTTTAAAAAAAATCTCCCGACAGGAATATTTTTTCCTGGTATTTGGGAGGCTCTGCCTAAGATCACTCACAGGCAACATATGTGCAACTGTCTCTTCCTTTTTGAAATTAATAGGTCTGCTCACAGGCTGCTGTCTGTGTCTATATGGGAGGAACAGCCTTCTTATTTTTAGAGTAAGGATCACATGACCTTTTCCTATCTGTCATTACTGGGATCCCAGGAGCGGGAGGGCCAAAGAGAGCCAGCCTGTCTTGCTTGAATGCTCCCGTTTGCTGCTTCTATGCACTGGCATCCCAGACTGTGCCAGGATGAAGTTCTGGACATGCCAGGGACAGCCTGGCACGCGACGAGATAAGACAGTTTAGTTGAACACAAATTGAATGATTCCAGCCTCAAGTCCCAATCAAAGAGATTTACTGTGTTTTTAAAGAGACACTGATGTTGACTTGACTGGTGGAAAGACGCATGCTGACTGCACTGAGCGAGGAGCCTTATGTGAACCATTAAATAAATGGGGCTACGGTATCTTAGTCATGATCACCCAGGAATATAAATCAAACTTGCTCTCTGAGATTAAGATATGTTTTCCAGATAGCTTTTATGAATGGCACAAGTTTTTGTTAAAAGACTTTGAAATGCACCGAAGATAGATGGCTAAGAATCGGGGGGATTTCTGTTCATGAACAGGAATGATTTGGGGGGGCTGCATCTACAGAAGGTCAGGCCAAGTGCAATTATTCGGATAACTCAGGCAGCAAAATCCTGCTGCAGGGAGAGTGGGAAGAAGTGGTGGGGGGGGCTATATGTTCTTACAGATGATCTGTCCTTATTGATCAGTTTCAGATGCCTGCTTTCCCAATTCTTTTTCCCTGGGAAGGCGGGACCTGCTTATAAACTCACCACAAAATCCATAGTTTGGGCTGGGTGTATGTGCTGCTGATGGCTTGGAGCTGGAAGGCAGGGCAGATGGTGAGGTTAAGGTGCCTTTCTGAGGGATTTTGCAGGCTGCTGGATGGTCCATGTGTCCTAACCCCTCCGTGGGGACCTCATTGTCCATGTGAGAGAACTCAGACTGAAGATGAACTGAATTGTTCTCTGTCCCAGAAGGTCACTGCACTTTTGCTAGGAACCCTTCCCCATCTGCAGGTCAGTTTAAAGTGCCTGACTCCTAGGAGCAGAGGGAGACTAGATTAAAGGCCACCACGAGGTTTTTTCCTGTGTGGTCCCATTTCTTGTCCACACAGGACAGTGTTTTCCAAATTGTGATCCGAGTGGACCCATGTGTCCTCTGATGGCTTTTCTGTTGCATCTTAGGGCAAGAGAGAGGACAGGTGAGTGGGGCTCTGGGCCCCAAACCCTCCTTCAGAACCACTTTGCTTTTCTAGAGCTGTACTCCGCCACTCACTCAAAGATGTTATTTGCAAATGAATGGTGCTACTCAAACAAGTTTGAAAACTAAACAAAGCACTGAGTTGCTGTATCTCTTAGGTTTCTTCCTCACTTTGGAGTTTGGAGACTCTAGTCTCCAGCCGTTCTGGGGCACCCAGTTTCCTTTCTCTGCGCGGGTGAATTTTTGAGATGAGTCTTAACTCAGTGTTATAATGAGGGTCCATTTCTACAATTCAGAACCTGCTACAGATTCCCATGGTCTAAATCCACCAGACCAGGGCTGAGAAACCTCCCTGCTCTGGTGATAAACTCCACGTATGATGCCATCTAGGAATGAGTGAGCTTCTGCTCGGCATCTGGCTCTCAAGTGGCACAAACCCAGGAGGAACCTGTCATTTCCTTAGGGTTTCCTGAAACACCTCTGCCTGTCTCACAAAAAGGGCCTCCACGGTACTGAGAGAGGTTTTTCTTTGCTTAAAATATATGGCCTGAGAGTCCAAAGGCTTGTTCAGGGGCAAGGATTGGTAGGCATATCAATACCTTGTAACGGACTGCATGGCATATATGCTAATGAAGTGACCATCTGCATCAAATAATTATAAGCTGTCTCCCCTGACTGCTCTCCATGTGCTGGCACAGAGTGAGGGGAGGCGCCCTTTACTGCCACCGCAGCCCAGGGAGGAGAGGCTGGAGTGGAATCGCGGGTATTCCTCCACTTCAAGGCGCACAACCTGCTGAGCGGACAGGTGCTGGCAGTGTGATGTCCGTGGGCATTGAAGCCAGCCTGTCCTCTGAGCTGACATCTATATCTCCATCTCCCTGGATTTTAAAACTGACACAACATAAGGAATGTCACTCTCTATTACGTGATGTGCACGTGCGTCTCTATTGCATTGGAAGCCCCGTGAGCAAATGTCTTGGTCACAGCTGCCCTCTCGCTCCAGCTTGATGGGCTCCACCCCCCCAAGTGGGGCAGAGAAGTGAATTACTAACCTTGTTTTGCTCCTGGATGTGGGTGCTGTCCAGCATTGGCTGGAATCTTGAAATGATTGCGAATTGGCTTTTTGTGTTTGATAATTCTGGCCAAGTTCTGTCTTCCCTTTGTTAGCTAAGTGTAGTTGGCATTTAGACCTGATGTTTGCATGATTTTGTGCCCGACAAATTTAACTTGTTAATGTTTTAAATGTTTAGTGTCCCTTGGTCCCTTATGTTGGAGCATGATAATGTGAGAAAAAAAATGTATACATGTCTGTGTAACTGGGTCACCTTGCTGTACAGTAGAAAATTGACAGAACACTGTAAACCAGCTATAAGGGAAAAGCAAAAATCATTATAAAAAAATAAAAAATAAATGGTTAGTGTCACTTGGGAAACCTACTTTAGCATGGGGCAAGGATGACTTGGATCTACCCACATGACCATTCTTGCCTCAGTGTCTGATGTTGGCCCCTGCCAGTTTTCTCTCCTCTGGCACTTTCTCTTGTCCTGAGGAAACCTCTGGCAGGGCAACTGCAGGCCTGACTGAGCAGACACCATCAGGTGAGCCTTTGTGGTGCAATTTTGTATAACTGGGATCAGAGAACCCAATTCTATTTGCTGAGAGAAGCTAAAAGAGTTTTTGGGAATTTCGAATACATGTTATATGACAGAGACAAGATAACAGATGCATTTCTCTTTGTGTTTTAAGGCAGAGTTTTAGAAGGGTACTTGGGGAAGGAGAAAGACTTCAGTTTCACCACTTTTCAATAGAGACACATGGAAGTATATTTAATACTCCTTCAAAAATCTAGAAAATCAACATCATCTATCATCTGTCTATCTATCTATCTATCTATCTATCTATCTATCTATCTATCTATCTATCTATCTATCTAAAAATCCAGCATTAATTTGATTTGTCTTTCTGGGTCAATACAAGGTAGGATTTCCCTGGGAAAAATGGGAGACCTTGAGTAGGACATAGGAGACAAGAAAAAATTATTAGTAAAAAGAGTCACATTCTTTTTTGTTTTTAAGCTGTTATCGTCTTTTTAAACTTTTATTTATTTAAAAATTTTTATTACAGTATAGTTGATTTACAATGTGCGTCAATTTCTGCTGTACAGCAAAGCGACACAGTCTTTTTCTCATATTATCTTCCATCACGTTCTATTACAAGAGATTGGATATAGTTCCCTGTGCTAAGAATTACATTCTTAATGGGAAATCTCATGTTTGGCTTTTAACTCATTCTAGAGAATACATTGGCTTTAGTTATAAGCCTTTTGTTGGCTTTCCGTTTAGATAGTTCTTTTTTTTTTTTTTTTTGGCTTTTTAGGGCTGCACTCACGGCCTATGTAGTTTCCCAGACTAGGGGTTGAATT
Source organism: Phacochoerus africanus (assembly GCF_016906955.1). NCBI lineage: Eukaryota > Metazoa > Chordata > Mammalia > Artiodactyla > Suidae > Phacochoerus > Phacochoerus africanus. The sequence goes on from NC_062551.1 coordinate 110,812,251, forward strand.
GGAGCGGTAGCTGCCAGCCTACACCACAGCCACAGCAACACAGGATCTGAGCCAGGTCTGTGGTCTACACCACAGCTCATGGCAATGCCAGACTCTTTACCCACTGAGCAAGGCCAGGGATCGAACCTGCAACCTTGTGGTTCCTAATGGGATTCGTTTCCTCTGTACCACGAGGGGAACTCCTTAGATAGTTCTTTTACGCCATTATGTCCCTTGGTTCTTCTAACAAAATTCAGAGGAGAAGGCTGTATTACAATTTTTAGATAGGAAACTGAGCTCTGAGAGATATAAGAAAGTAAAGTAAGCACACAGTGGTCTGTTGCAGACCTAGAACACACACACACACACACACACACACACACGCTCAAAGACAAGAGCAGGAACCTTCCCAATGACCATAACCTCTGAGGAATCCTGGAAAGATGGCAAGCAGATAGATTCAATTGAAGAAAGGAAACTCCACGCTGAAATGCTCAGTGCTTTTGCAAAGAGTTGAGGGAGAGCCAAGTCGGGGTGGAAGGTACTTGAAGTTGGAGGGGGACCACACACCCACCCGGTGGTAAGTGATGACTCCAGGAGTAAAACCCAGGCCTTTTCTCTCTAATGCCTACATTCCTGTCACAACTTCTTAAATAGGCACAGGAAATTTTGGACTTGGCTGGGTCTACACAGCTCAAAGTGAGCAGAAATTTGGCAGCATCTTGTTAATTTGAGCACTGTGTGTTGGTAAAGTGTATGATTCAGGATTAACTACTATTTTTTTTTTCCTGTTTGCTCCCAACTTTTTTGTTTTCTGCTTTAAAAATTAACTTTATTCCATTATAATTCACCAAATTTAAGTGTCAGGTTTGCTAAAATCTGACAAATGAATGTGCTGTATAACCACCACTACAATCATAACAGGGACTTAGTTCCTTAAAAGTTAAACATAGGAGTTCCCACTGTGGTGCAGTGAGTTAAGAATCCAACTGCAGCAGCTCTGGACACTGTGAAGGAGCAGGTTCAATTCACGGTCCAGTTCAGTGGGTTAAAGGATCCAGCGTTGCCACAGCAGTGGCTCGGATTCAATCCCTGGCCCAGGAACTTACATATGCTGTGAGTGCAGCCATTAAAAATAAAAATAGGAGTTTTGTTGTGGCGCAGCAGAGAAGAATCTTACTACTATCCCTAAGGACGCAGTTTAATCCCTGGCCTCACTCAGGGGGTTAAGGATCTGGCGTTGCCATGAATTGTGATGTACGTTGCAGATGCAGATCGAAATTGGCATTGCCGTGGCTGTGGCATAGGCTGGCAGCCACAGCTCCGATTCAGCCCCTAGCCTGGGACCCTCCATGTGCCGCGGGTGCGGCCCTTAAAGACATAAATAAATAAGTAAATAAATAAAAATTAAAAAAAGGTTAAACATAGAACTATCATAAAACCCAGCAATTCTACTTCTAGGGATGTACCCAAGAGAAATGATAACATGTTCACACAAAAACTTTGATGCAAATGTCTATAGCAGCATCATCCCCAAAATTCCCTTATAATCACCCCCGAAACCTCCCTGTGCTATTTGTATGCATTCCCCTTTTCCTACCTCTTATATGAAAATCACTATTTGTTTTTTAATCGCTATAATTTTGTCTTTTCTAGAGTTTCATATTAGTAGAATCATACAGCATACAGTCTTTTGTGATTGTTTCTTTTGTTTATCATAGTGTTTTTTGTTTTTTTGTTTTTGTTTTCTTTAGCTTTTTAGGGATGCACCCTCAGCACATGGAAGTTCCCAGGCCCTGAATCAGAGGTGCCGGCTGCCGGCCTATGCCACAGCCATGGCAACGCCACACCTGAGCCTTGTCTATGACCTGCACCACAACTCATGGCAATGCCGGATCCTTAACCCACTGAGTGAGGCCAGGGATTGAATCTGCCTCCTCATGGATGCTAGTTGGATTCATTTCCGCAGTGCCACAACAGGAACTCAAATCGTACATTTTTGAACCTTATCCATATTATTTTATGTATCATTAGTTCCTCTTTATTGATGGGTGATAATCCATTAAATGAAAATAATGTCCAACAGTTGATGGACATTTGTATTGTTTCTAGCTTTTGGTTGTTATGAATAAAACTGCTATGAACATTTGAGTATGAGACTTAGTGTAAATGTGTATCTTCATTTCTTTTCAATAAACACCTGAGAGGGGTTGCTGAGTCATAGGGTATGTGTAATTTTAATGTTATTTTTTCATTTTTTACCGTGTCCATGTTATGTGGAAGTTCCCAGGCCAGGGATAGAATCCACGCCATAGCAGCAACCTGAGCCACAGTAGTGACAACACCAGATCCTTAACCCACTAAGCTGCCAGGGAACTCCTAGTTTTAACTTTATAAAAAAACTGCCTCCCCCCAAAAAAAACTGCCAAAATTTTTTCCAATGGAGCTCTACCGTTTTCCATTCCCACAAGCAATGAATGAGGCCTCTAGTTCCTCCATATCCTTGTCAGCATCCTAGTCAGCATACTTTAAAAGTGTTAACCATTCTCTAGGCATATAATGGTATCTCATTAATGTACATTTCCTTAAAGACGAATGATTTTAAGCATATTTTCCAGTGATTGTCATTTGTATATCTTCTTTTAGTGAAGTGTCTAATGTAATTTTTTTGCTCTATTTTTTTTTTCTTTCCTTTTTAGGGCCTCACTTGTGGCATATGGCATATGGAAGTTCCCAGCTAGAGGTAGATTCGGACCTGCAGCTGCCGGCCGGTACACAGCCATAGCAGTGCTGCTTCTGTGACCTACACCACAGCTCACAACATTGCCAGATCCTTAACCCACTGAGCAAGGCCAGGGATTGAACCCAAATCCCCATAGATACTCATCAAGTTCATTACCACTGAGCCACAACGGGAACTCCTATTTTTTTCTTCTTATAGTTGAGTTTTAAAGATACAAGGCCTTCTTCCAATTTAGATTTTTACAAATATATTCTCCCAGTTTGTGAGAGAAAGAAATCCAACCTGTTCCTGACTTTAGGGTGAAAGCATCGGGTCTTTTGCCATTAAGTATAATGTTTGCTGTAGGGTTTTTGTAGCTGCTCTTTATCCAGTTGAGGAGTTTTCTTTCTATTCTGAATTTGCTGAGAGCTTTTATCATGAATGGCTGTTGAATTATGTCAAACGCTTTTTCTAAATGTACTGAGATGAACTCAGGGTTTCTCTTTTGGAATTTAAGATGGTGAATTACGTCAATTTGTCTTGAATATTAAACCAATCTTACATTCCTGGGATGAATTGCACTTGGTCATAAGGAATCATCCTTTATTTTGTATTGCTGGATTTGATTTTCTAAAGTTTCGTTAAAGATTTTAATGCTCATGTTTATGAGGGAAATTGGTCTATAATTATTTTTCTTTGTAATATCTTATTTGATTCTGATATTAAGGTAACATGGGTCCCATAAAATAAGATGGGAAGTGTTCACTTTTATTTTTATGAAAAAAATTTAGCAAAGAATTTGTATTATTTATTCCTTATATGCCCGGGAGAATTCAGTAGTGAATTCCTTGTGTCATGTTTTCTGGAGTTTTCTTCATGTGTAGGTTTTAAACTATGGATTTAATTTCTTTATTGTAAATAAGGCTATTCAGGTTCCTTCCTTCCTTTCTTCCTTCCTTTCTCTCTCTCTCTCTCTCTCTCAAATGTTCCCAGGCTAGGGGTCAAATCTGAGCTGTGCCTGCCAGCCACAGCCACAGTAACACAGGATACGAGCCGTGTCTGTGACCTACACCACAACTCATGGCAATGCCAGACCCTTAACCCACTGAGTGAGGCCAGGTATTGAACCCGTGTCCTCACGGATACTAGTCAGGTTCGTTAACCACTGAGCCATGACAGGAACTCCAGATTACTTATTTCTAATGAGCTTTGGTTGTTTGTGTCTTTAAAATAATTTTTCATTCCATATAAATCATCAAATTTATTGGCATCAAACTCAAAATATTCTGTTTTCTTCTTTTGACAGCTGTAGGATCTGTGGTTATATCCTATCATTCTTTCCTGACAGTCATTTTTTCCCATCACTTAGGCTAGAGGTCTATCAACTTTGCTCCTCTTTCCAAAAAAATCAACTTTCATTTTCATGAAAAACAGTATTTTCATCAAAACAGTATTTCTGTTTTCAATTATATATATACATATAATTGTATAATTTATATATATATATGTGTATACACATATACACACACAAACGAGACTGGATAGACACACATGCACACACATACACAGACTTATTTTTATGGCCCACAATATAGCCTATATGGGTGACTGTTGTAGCTGCTGTTGAGTAGAACATTCTATAAATGTCAATTCAGTCAGGTTCATCCATGGGATTATTTAAGTCTTCTGTATCTGTACCAATTTTTGGTCTACTTTTTCTATCAATTACTATGAGAAGAGGGTTGAACTTTCCAACTATAATTGTGGAGTTGTCTATTTTTCTTCTGAATTTTATCAATTTTGCTTCATATGTTTTGAAACTTTGTTATTAAGTACATACATGTAGGAATGTTAAATCTCCTTAATGAGTTTACTGCTTTATCATGAAATCTCTCTCTTTATCTCAGGTAGTATTCAGTGTTCTAAAATCTACTTTGTCTAATATAGGCACTACAACTTTTTTTGCAGAATTGATTATCAAATACTTGATCAGTGTTTTTATTGTATGTAATTTTTTACCCTTTTTATTTCTAGCTTATTTATGTCTTTATTTTTAAAGAAAGTGTCTTATAGATTCCATGTAATCAGATCTTGCTTTTTAATTTAATCTGAAAAGCCATATTTAAATGTTTAGACCATTTATATATTTTTATTTTTAATTACTCAATGAATTTTATTACATTTATAGTTGCACAATGATCATCACAATTCAATTTTATAGCATTTCCATCGCAAACCCCCAGCACATCGCCCCCTGACAACCTGTCTCATTTGGAAAACATAAGTTTTTCAAAGTCTATGAGTCAGTATCTGTTCTGCAAAAGTTCATTGTGCCTTTTTTTTCAGACTCCACATGTAAGTGGTAGCATATGATGTTGGTGTCTCACTGACTAACTTCACTTAGCATGATAATTTCTAGATCCATGTTGCTACAAATGTTATTATTTCTTTCCTATTAATGGCTGAGTAATATTCCACTGTGCATATGTACCACATCATCTTTATCCACTCCTCTGTCAATGGACATTTAGGTTGTTTCCATGTCTTGGCTATTGTACATAGTGCCGCAATAAACTTTGGAGTGCATGTATCTTTTCAAGTCCTGGTTTTCTCTGGATAGATGCCCAGGAGTGGGATTGCTGGATCAAATGGTAATTCTGTGTTTAGTTTTCTGAGGAATCTCCATACTGTTTTCCACAGTGGTTGCACCAATTTACATTTCCACCATCAGTGTAGTAGGGTTCCCTTTTCTCCACATCCTCTCCAGCATTTATTGTTTGTAGACTTTTTGGTGATGGGCCATTCTGGCTGGTGTAATGTGGTACCTCATAGTGGTTTTGATTTGCATTTCTTTAATAATGAGTGATGTTGAACATTTTTTCATGTGTTTTTTTGGCCATCTGTATGTCTTCTTTGGAGAACTGTCTGTTTAGATCTTCTGCCCACTTTTTGATGGGGTTGTTTGTTTTTTGGTATTGAGCTGCAAAAGATGCTTATAAATTTTGGAGATTAATCCCTTGTTAGTCGCTTCATTTGCAAACGTTATCTCCCATTCAGTGGGTCGTCTTTTTGTTTTGTTTAGGGTTTCCTTGGCTGTGCAGAAACTTTTAAGTTGAATTAAGTCTCATTTGTTTATTTTTTATTTTATTGTCATTACTCTAGGAGGTGGGTCTGAGAAGATGATGTTGTGGTTTATGTTGGAGAGTGTTTGGCCTATGTTTTTCTCTAAGAGTTTTATAGTATCTGGTCTTATATTTATTCAAATCCATTTTGAATTTCTTTTTGTGTGTGGTGTTAGGAAGTTTTTTTTTTTTTTTGTCTTTTCTAGGGCCACGCCCGAAACATATGGAGGTTCCCAGGCTAGGGGTACAATCGGAGCTGTAGCCGCCACAGCAACGCAGGATCCAAGCCTCATCTGTGACCTACACCACAGCTCATGGCAACACTGGATCCTTAACCCACTGAGTCAGGCCAGGGATCAGACCTGCAACCTCATGGTTCCTGGTTGGATTCGTTAACCACTGAGCCACAGTGGGAACTCCAGGAAGTATTTTAATTTCATTCTTTTACACGTGACTGTCCAGTTTTCCCAGCATCACTTATTGAAGGGGCTGTATTTTCTGCATTGTATATTCCTGCCTCCTTTGTCATAGATTAGTTGACCATAGGTGCATGGGTTTAATTCTGGGCTTTCTATCCTGTTCCACTGATCTATACTTCTGTCTTTGTGCCAGTACCATATGATTTTGATGACTGTAGCTTTGTGGTATGGTCTGAAGTCAGGGAGCCTGATTCCTCCAGTTCCATTTTTCTTTCTCAGGATGACTTTTTAATTTGAATTTAATTTTTAAATTTTAATTTAATCTGGAAATCCATATTCAAATGTTTAGACCATTTATATTTAATGTACTTACTTGATTGAGTCTAAAACTTCCATCTAGCTGTTTGTTTTATATTTATTTCATCTGTTCTTTTTTGCTTTTATGTTCTTTAACTGCCCATTTTTAGGTTAAATTTTTATGATATTATTATTTTAAAAATTATTATTATTATTACTATTTGTCTTTTTAGGGCCTCACCCATGGCATATGGAAGTTCCCAGGCCAGAGGCTGAATTAGAGCTGCATCTGCCAGCCTACGCCACAGCCACAGCAACACCAGATCCCTAACCCACTGAGCAAGGCCAGGGATTGAACCTGTGTCCTCATGGATACTAGTTGGATTTATTACTGCTGAGCCATGACAGGAACTTCAATGGAAGTCTAATTTGATCCTTTACTAAGGTAACACTCTTGTGGATTCTAACGTGGTGCCCCATATTACAGTATCTTTCCACTTTGGGATGGGGGACACAGCAGTTCTCAGCCTTTTGTGAGCTTTAGAAATTGTTCTTTGTATTCATTTATGATGATTTTTTTCTTTTTTTCTTTTTAGGGCCATACCCATGTCACATGGAGGTTCCCAGGCTAGGGGTCAAATCAGAGCTGTAGCTGCCGGCCACAGCCACAGCAATGCCATATCTGAGCCATGTCTGTGACCTACACCACAGCTCATGGCAATGCCAGATCCTTAACCCACTGAGCAGGCTGGGGATCAAACCTACGTCCTCATGGATACTAGTCAGATTCGTTTGTGCTGAGCCACGACAGGAATTCCTGGTGATTCTTCTTCTTACTCTGATAATACCTTCTTTGCATGTGAAGATCAGTCCTTAGCCAAAGAGTGAAGGAGACCCTCATAGAGATCCCTGGAGACCTCTCACTCTGCACTTCCCTTACTCCTAGTTCTCCATCTCTCAAGTTTCAGCTACCTTGGCTTCTCGGAACTCTGATCTCTGTCTTTGCAACTTAGCAGGACTGCTGGCCTCTGTTCAGATTCTCTCTGCCTGACTTGCAGCCTGAAAACTGCCTTCGTCAACAGTGGTCTGTCACCATTCTCTCAGGATCACAGTCCCACACTGCCCATTGTTTCAAGTCATTTTGCCCTGTTGTTTTGTTGTTGTTGTTGTTATCATTTAAGGTGGGAGGATAAATTCAGTTTCTGTTGTTCCATCTATCAGCAGAAGTCCTGCCTTATGTGTTATTTCCTCTTATCGAAAGCATTTTAATGTTGGAAAATAATTAGTTCAGAGGCAAATCCTTTATCTTTCATCTCTTTCCTTCCAGTCAGAATCTCTGATGTAACCCATTTGCCTGCCAGAGCTCCAGTACTTTTTGAACTCAGTTCTGCTGACAAGTAGACGGAAAATAAAATAAGAAGGGTTTGGTAGTTTATTGCACACTGAGTTCATCATGGATGTGTGCTCTTTGTCTCCAGAAACACCCCATAGCTCAGCCTAATGCTTCTGAGGACCTCACAGGGGTGGGTCACATTCTTTGGTTTGACTTGTTTGCATTCGTTTCTTAGAAGAATGAAGGTTAGCCTGTTCTCCCTGTGCCTCCATGAGGATCCTCTCTGCGGATCTGTCTGTTGAAATGTTCAGGTAACAGAGTTCCCTGGTGGCTCAGCCAGTTCAGGGCCTGGCATTGTCACTGCTGTGCCTCAGGTTGTTCCTGTGGCACAGGTCCCATCCCTGGCCCTGGAATGTCCACATGCCATGGGCCAAAAGAAAAAACAAACGCTCAGGTGGCAGGTATCATTTGTGGTATTAGCAAAATTCAGGAAATTAAGTTCTCAAAAATGGACACTAAAAAACCCCCATGGGCAAAGGGAACTTAGCAGATCATATTCAGGGTCTGGGCGCACCCACAATATCATGCTTCTCTATCAAGGACACAGCAGATTTCAAGAGCTGGCCTCTGCAGAACCCTGTTACACGCTCTCCACCTCTTAACTATATGAGAAATTAAGCATGGTGGTCACTCTGCCCTTCTCTTTCCATCCTTGGCACCACAGCAGAACAACTTGCTACCTCATTTTGCAAAAGTTGTCCACACCTGCTCTGCTGGTTTCATGAAGGTCTTCTCCATGACAAGAAAATGAACAATGTGTGATGACCATGTCTCGAGTGTCTCTTGCATTGTCTCCAGAATAGTTCTGGAGACAAGAGGAGTCATTGGGCATTTGGTGACTTATGAAGTGACATCAAGTTAGGAGTTTTGAGTTTTCTTGTAAGCATGTAGGGATTCAGTGATTTCAGCTCACTATGTTTTCTCATTGAGCCTTGCTGTACAGTCTCTGCCTCTCTCCTTGAGCTGGATGGGTTTGTAGGAGGAGGAGGGGCATGGGGTGGGTAGTCAAGTCTATGTGCCTTGTGTGGATAAGACAGAGGAATGGGTCAAGCCCTTATTTCTGCTAGTCATCCAAATGTCTGTTCTAGAGAAGAGCTGGAGTCATTCCTTTCAGTTTACTAATGAGAAACAGAGACCCAGAGGGGTTTAGTGATTTGTCCATGGTTGGGTAGGGCTGTGAGATGGAGAAGACAACAATCCCCCCTAATCCCACTGCTTTTACCATTGTGCTTCCTGTGTGGTCCAACAATTCAACGAAGTGACATTGGCTCTTTAAAAAAATTTTACAGATTTGTTTTCTTAAAGTGAATACATTTCATGAAGAGGATAAATCAATTTAAGATATTTGGTCAAATAAAAAAAGTGGGGAGCCATAAAGTTAGTCCTCAGAGCAGAACACAGCGGTAGCTCATAACAGCTTCCTCATTTGTCCTCTGCTTGAACTTTCTTTGGGGGGAAAATCAGAAAGTGTGTTTATCTCAGAGTAGTGAATAATTAATGCCTTTGCAAGATTTGTTACTAGAATTCTGTGCGGAAAGAGTTAACCTTTGTTTTCCCAGCATTTTGAAGGTGTCACTTTGGAAATTATACATGCAGTCTTTAGCACAAAGCCAGCTGCTGGGGTCACGTAGGCTATGTGCCATTTCAGACTCAGAACTACTCTTCCAATGGGGCTAAGAAAGCTGAGAAGAGCACTGCATGGCGTTTTATGATTTTTACATTTTTTTGGCATTAAGTGAAAGGCAAGAATAGTAGCTAAATCCCAAAGAAGACCCTTTGATTCAAATCTCCTCATGTAGCTATTTTTTTTTCCATTTTATTTGGTTTCATAACCAGTTTCCAATTAACCAAGGTGTGTGCCTCTGAATTCTTCAAGAGTTAAAATGCACTGCTTGGCAACTGGTAGCAAATGAGAGATTAAGTTGCTTCCTCTTAGGCAGTGTATCTTTCTGCTTTATAAACCTACTATGGGACAAATATTTCTCATTGCCAGGCTAATCCCAAACTATTGAATAGAGGCCATTGTTTCAATAAACGTTATTATCATAACCTATAGAAATGTAGAGTTTGATTAGCATTAAGGGACTAGCTTGAGATTAGCCTCTTGAGGCGGCTATATTTCTGTTGTTTTGACAGTTCACTTTAGCTATCTACTCAAGGAAATATAGGGGGTTTATACTTTGCCGCTGAGCTGTGTAACACAATAGCCATTAACGATGCGTGGTCATTGATCACTGGCAATGTGGCTCTTCCAGACTGAGAGACAGCCCTGCTTAGTCCTTCTCCTTGCTTGTCATCCTCAGAAAAAGCCGGAATTGAAGGGAAGGGGTCAGCTGAACCAGGGGCAAAGCACTTTTATAACGTGTGGGTGCAATAGGGGGCTGAGGTGAAGAAGCACATGGACTCTGAATTCTTCAAGTTTGGCCCTGAGGATGCTGGTGAACTTGGCAAACAAATTTTGTGATCCTTTGGGTCATCTCCGGGTCTTTATTCTCTAGTCAAAGACTCCCAAGAAATACCATGTGGACCCCATATATAATTAAAAATTTTCCAGGAGCCACATTAAAAAAGGGAAAAAGAACCTGGTCCATTTTAAAGATCTATTTTATTTAACTCAACATATAAAGTTATTGTCATGTAAAAATGTAATAAATATAAAACTTATTAATGGGATAGTTCACATGTTGGAGGGTACCAAGTATTTGAAATGCGGTTATGTATTTTATACCTCCAGCACACCTCAAACCATACAAGCCACCTTTCAAGTGCTCAGTGGCTGCATGTGGCTACTGCACAGGATGGCATGGGCATTTTGGCTTTAGTCTTCAAACAGGCCAGGGGAAGGTGTAAGATGGGATGTAGAATAAAGATACATGCTTCATAGTTACGTTCAAGTTTATTACAGATCATGTTTACGTGTAAGGATGGACCTCTAAGAACTTTATAATCCTGGATTAATGTGCCTCTCTAGAGATCTAACTACAGTTAAAAGTGAGAAGAACTATTATTATTGATCACCTAAAATGTTTCAGGAACTCTACTAGTTACTTTACATGTATTACTCATTGAATCCTCACAATAACTCTGAGTGTTACCATTGGCCCAGCCAAAGTTAATGAAACTGAGGTGCCAGGAGATCCTTGTTTAGGAAGCTTGTTCAAAGTAAATGCAGCGATAAATCAATGGTGGAGCTGGGATGCTACCCGAGCCCATGCTGTGTAGCTAGCTGACATAACTTCTTTCATCCTGAGATCTTTGATTACCTTGCATTCAAGTTGATTTAGCCACAGAATTGTCAAAAATACTTGACCACAAAGCCCTCTAACACAAATCAAGAAACCACACACATCACACAATTTCCAATTATAGTTCTTATTTTCCAAGTTTTTTGGCTTTTGTTATACGTTCGGGAAAAGATGCACAGAAAAACAGAGATACTCATCTTTTAGATAAATAGATATATAGATAAATAAACAGATCACATTTTGTGGATGGAATATGCCATTGACACAATGGCTCATGGTGTCAAGTTGCCGTCCTTGAATGACATTGGGCAAGCTCATCATTTGTCTTCTGGTGTCTCCCTGTCCTGTATCAGTTCATCTCATTGAGCAGTTTGAGAGTGTCTTGTATATTTATTGGCTTCTGAATCTTCTTCCAACTATTGAAATAACACAGAGCCTAGGAAACAGTTCCGAAATTTGATCTGGGTTTGTTTGCTAGGACCCTGAACCCAGCTTTCCTTTCTAAAAGGCCTGGTTTCTCACACAGGAACAAATACTATTTTCCTAGTTGCAAATACCTGGGTAGGACACCTAAAGGCAAACTTGCATGGCAGTAGCTCTGTAGAAGAAAGCATGGTGCCTGAGGACCTCTGGTCTTTGAAGGGCTTGGAGAGAGAGCAGAGCCTACAGAGAGAAGACTACAAATCGAATATAATCAAAATGACATGCAAATGAGAGCCAGGTCATTTTGCTATGGAAGGTCAGGTACTGTAAGTGGTGAGCAGACATGCCCTAATTAGTCCAAGATTTTCAAAGGACAGCACACTCTATAGAGCCACATCCTCACCCTGCAGGCTCTTTTACTAATTCAGAGAGTAACTTTACCCAAAGTGCTTTCCCCAGTACTTCCCTAAAAATTCAAAGGATACAAAGATTAAAAGCCCGGGTTGCATTTGGAAATTAAATGTAAAGGAATGCAAACTGTTTTTTCTGGTTACTGAAGCCTTTTTCTATACTTAGACTGGACCCCTCACTTCTAGAAAGGTGCATATACCCATTCTAGAGACGTTCCATACATGAAAGATTAAATTAATACAAAATGCGATGTGTTTTCTGAAGATAGCTAGCACATTTAACTCTGAGACTGGGTTTAAAAGAACATTACAATGTGCCACATATTTTATTTTAAATTTTATTAAAGTATAATAGATTTCCAATCTTGTGTTAATTTCAGCTATACAGCAAAGTGATCTAGTTTATATATATATATATATATATATATATATATATATATATGCACACACATATGCATATTCTTTAGAAAATATGTATTTTCCATTATGGTTTATCATAGGATATTGAATATAGTTCCTTGTGCTATACTGTAGGAATTTGGTGTTTATTCACTCTACATACAATACTTTGCGTATGTCAATTTCAAACTCCAAATCCACTTAATGTTTTGAAAATTGAGAGGGAATAATCAAAAGATGGCTAAAGACTAGTTAATCTAACCAGGTTAAAGAATCTGTTGATAATCTAACCAGCAGGACATGCTCTTTTGTTCTAGACGAGGCTGTCTTTTTGTTGTTGTTGTTGTTGTATTTTAAGTCCTGTTGTCCTTATAAATAGAGTCTTTCATAAGGAAAAATAAAAACACAGACCAAATGACCCTCAATTCAGACCAAATTGGCATGGTGTTTTGGTGTGTAAATGGAATTACGTTCTTTGCAGCAGTGATTTTTAGTCACGTGCACTGGGTGAGATTGATTGTCAAATTTGGGGAAGGGAAAGAATTTCCCTCTGGGGTATACTGGCAATTATTTTTCAGTTGTTTTCGCCCTGCCCTGGAGCATGAAGCCAATATCATTTTTAGGATCAGGTGAGTTTACCCAACATGATCAATTTCCTGTGATTGTCTGCTGCTGTCACTGCGGGGAGGGGAAAGCTGCTCCTCTTGATCACTTTGACACTAAAAGCTGTCATTTGGAAATTGACCAGGACATAAAACTCTGAGCCTCTAATGACAACCACAAAGGGATCAAGAGACTAATGAAGTCGTGGAGAGAGTCGGGGTAGTACAAAGTGGGTTACCCCTCGCACCTGCCCTTCCCATTGCGCTAATGAGCTACGGCACTAGGTAACTGGTGTCAAGAACAATGCATCAGCCTCTAGAGGGTTCTGTTAGGACCCGAAGAGTAACATGACATGACAGACACAGTAGAAGATAATGATTCAAGTTCTCGCCCATGCAGAACATTGCCTGCTAGGAATGGGAAGTGCTGATGAAGGCTGCGTGTTCACCATTTGGAGGAGCCATGGATGAGCCTCCATGGGCATGTCCAGATCGGGGGTCCTTACTTGATAATTTCATAGGTTTGCTGGGAATTGGGCCAAATCCCATGGGTGAAGTTGTCTCCTCACTCATTCCAAGCGCTATTCATCTGTTCCTTGGAGTTGTATTCTTTGATTCTATTTCTGTCCTCCAGACATGTCTGCTTACTGATGCCTTCCTTTCTTTTTCTAATTCGAGCCAACAAACACTTATTTAGAATTTATGAGAGGACTTCTCATTGTTGTCCGTGAGCCTCCTCTCACGCATGCATAGTCTACTTTCCATGGACAGCCCGCGTGACCATAAAAATGGAAGGTGCCAGCGTGTTGATCACCTGCTTGAAATCCCTTAAAAATCTCCCAAACTTCTTCTCCTCTGAAAAGTCTTCCATGGTGCCATGTCCCCTTGGCATTCCAACCTCCTGTCATCCTCCTCTTCTGTCACTCAGTACACTTCAGCCTTTTTTTTATTTATTTATTTATTTATTTTTATTTTCCCACTGTACAGCAAGGGGGTCAGGTTATCCTTACATGTATACATTACAATTACATTTTTCCCCCAGCCTTTCTTCTGTTGCAACATGAGTATCTAGACAAAGTTCTCAATGCTATTCAGCAGGATCTCCTTGTAAATGTATTCTAAGTTGTGTCTGATAAGCCCAAGCTCCTGATCCCTCCCACTCCCTCCCCCTCCCATCAGGCAGCCACAAGTCTCCTCTCCAAGTCCATGATTTTCTTTTCTGAGGAGATGTTCATTTGTGCTGGATATTAGATTCCAGTTATAAGTGATATCATCTGGTATTTGTCTTTGTCTTTCTGGCTCATTTCACTCAGTATGAGATTCTCTAGCTCTATCCATGTTGCTGCAAATGGCGTGATGCCATTCTTTTTTATGGCTGAGTAGTATTCCATTGTGTATATATACCACCTCTTCCTAATCCAATCATCTGTCAATGGACATCTGGGTTGTTTCCATGTCTTGGCTATTGTGAATAGTGCTGCAATGAACATGTGGGTGCACGTGTCTCTTTTAAGTAGAGTTTTGTCCGGATACATGCCCAAGAGTGGGATTGCAGAGTCATATGGAAGTTCTATGGATAGATTTCTAAGGTATCTCCAAATGGTTCTCCATAGTGGCTGTACCAGTTTCCATTCCCACCAACAGTGGAGGAGGGTTCCCTTTTCTCCACACCCCCTCCAGCACTTGTTATTTGTGGACTTATTAATGATGGCCATTCTGACTGGTGTGAGGTGGTATCTCATGGTTGTTTTGATTTGCATTTCTCTTATAACCAGCGATGTTGAGCATTTTTTCATGTGTTTGTTGGCCATCTGTATATCTTCTTTGGAGAAATGTCTCTTCAGGTCTTTGGCCCATTTTTCCATTGATTGATTGGCTTTTTTGCTGCTGGGTTGTATAAGTTGTTTATATATTCTAGAGATTAAGCCCTTGTCGGTTGCATCATTTGAAACTATTTTCTCCCATTCTGAAAGTTGTCTTTTTGTTTTCTTTTGGGTTTCCTTTGCTGTGCAAAAGCTTTTCAGTTTGATGAGGTCCCATGGGTTTATTTTTGCTCTAATTTCGATTGCTTTGGGAGACTGACCTGAGAAAATATTCCTGATGTTGATGTCAGAGAGTGTTTTGCCTATGTTTTCTTCTAGGAGTTTGATGGTGTCCTGTCATATATTTAAGTCTTTCAGCCATTTTGAGTTTATTTGTGTGCATGGTGTGAGGGTGTGTTCTCGTTTCATTGCTTTGCATGCAGCTGTCCAGGTTTCCCAGCAATGCTTGCTGAATAGACTTTCTTTTTCCCATTTGATGTTCTTGCCTCCCTTGTCAAAGATTAATTGACCATAGGTGTCAGGGTTTATTTCCGGATTCTCTATTCTGTTCCATTGGTCTGTATGACTTCAGCCTTTCCAGTTTTCCTTTCTGCTCCTTGCATAACCCACCCCATGGCTGCCCAGGTACACAAGTCTTTGGAATTGTGGAGATTAAGAAAAGAGTGTTTCAAAAAGAAGGCCATGACCAGCTGTGCTGGAAGTTATTGGGAGTGTGAGTACCTTGGTTAAGAGAATCACACAGTAACTTCAGGAAAACAGAGGTCATTGGAGCCTCTGACAACAAGATTTCCCTGGTGGGAGTGGAAGCTTGGTTGTAGTGGGTGGAAGAGAGAAAAGGAGCAGAGGCAAAAGGAGCAAAATTTCAGTGCATTTTGCTATGAAGAAGAGCAGAGAAATGGGGCAGTAGGTGAAGAAGGTGTGTGGGAAAGAGCAGTGGTGTTGCTTTATTTGCTCTAATTGATGGATAATTGAGCATGTTCCTATGCTGATGGACTGCCTCAGTGGAGAGTCTGAGATGCAAAGGGGAAGTGGTTCTTAAGGGCAAACTCCTCCAGAAATGGAGACAGGGTGAAGGAGGGTTTATTCACACACAGTAGGAGTCTCCCTTGGTAACAGGAGAGAGGACAGGGATCAAGGACAGAGAGGTGGGCAGGTTGCCATGTTTGTTTGGGAAGACAGTGGAATTCCATCCTTTCTGATGGCTTTTAATTTTGCAAAGAAGCATGTGGCAAAGTTAACAAGTATGAGACAGGGGATGGGAAGGGGTTGCTGGACATTTGGGGAGCAAGAAAAGGAAGTGAAATAGTCTCTGGAAAGTAGGAGAGTGAATTAAATAAGGGCGCATAGCAGGATTTCCCAAAAATGTTGAGCACCCGCTGAGGATTTGTGATTATGAATTTAAAGAGAAAGCAGGAATGTGAGGTCTTCCTGGTGAGGGTGAGCATCTGGGAGCAGGCCTGAAATAGCCTGAGTGAGACCCCAGTTTGAATTCTGGCTCTGTTTCTCACTAGTTATTGGATTGGACAGTGGGCGGGGGGGGGGGGGGGGATTACTTAACCTTCTCCAACACTGGTTTCCTTATATGTATAAAGCGGAAGTAATCTCTATTGTTATTTTCTCCCAGAGTGACTGAAGTTAGTCTTCTGAAACTTGCCTCTGGCATTTGCTTTTACCGCAGTGAATACGTTGGATCCTTAACCTGCTGAGCCATGAGGGAACTCCGACATTTACTTTTCTTAATGAATCCTAACTGTTGGTACCTCAAGTGGTCAAGGTTTTTTGTTCCCCTGGTATTTAAGAGCATTAATAGGAGTTCCTGTTGTGGCTCAGCGGTAAGGAATCAGACTAGTATCCAGGAGGACATGGGTTCAATCCCTGGCCTCACGCAGTTGGTTAAGGATCCAGTGTTGCCAGGAGCTGTGGTGTACATTGCAGATGTGGCTCTGATCCAGCATTACTGTGGCTGTAGCCAGCAGCCATAACTCTGATTTGACCCCTAACCTAGGAACTTGCATAGGCAGAAGAGTGGTTCTAAAAAGCAAAAAAAAAAAAAAAAAAAAAAAAAAGAAAAAGAAAAAGAAAAGAAAAGAAGAAAAAATCCAGTGTTTTACTACTGTTCCATCCCCAAAACTACATGTCTAATTGCCTTCCTTTTAGATTGCTTTCTAATTCCTCTTAATTCCTCTCTAATCTGATTCTTCTTCACATGAAGAGGAGGATGTAAATCTGTGGGAGGAAACCGTATGATAGCTCACTTAAAAGCAAGGGAATGAAGTATCTCAATTTGCAAAGAAATGAGAAGAGAGTTTTCTGGAGAAAAACATGGTTGAGCTACAAGGCAAGTTAGGTCTGACTCTGTAGTAATTTGCACCGAGTACTTCAAACACAGACAAAGCGGGACCAGTCAGTACCATTAACATCTCTCCATGGCTGTCTTTCTTTAAAATTTTGTTTATTAGGAGTTCCCATTGTGGTGCAGTGGAAACGAATCCGACTAGGAACCATGAGGTTGAGGGTTCGATCCCTGGCTCGCTCAGAGGGTTAAGGATCTGGCGTTGCCGTGAGCTTTGGTGTAGTTCGCAGATGTGGCTCAGATCTGTGGTTGTGGTGTAGGCCAACAGCTGTAGCTCTGATTGGACCCCCTAGCCTGGAAACCTCCATATGCTGCAGGTGCATCCCTAAAAAGCAAAAAAAATTATTTTAATCAGAATATAGTTGATTTACAATGTTCTGTCAATTTCTGCTGTACAGCAAAGTGACCTAGTCATACATACATATTCTTTTTTTTTTTTGTCTTTTTGTGTTTTCTGGGGCCGCTCCTGGGGCATATGGAGGTTCCCAAGGGTGGAATCCAAGCTACAGTGGCTGGCCTACACCAGAGCCACAGCAATGCCAGATCCTTAACCCACTGAGCAAGGTCAGGGATCGAACCCTCAACCTCATGGTTCCTAGTCGGATTCGTTAACCACTGAGCCACCATGGGAACTCCTATATTCTTATTTTTCGTATTATCTTCCCTCATGCCCATCTTTCAAATCTGCTTCCTCCACTCATGTAATATTTTAAGAGAAATCTGAGTCATCATATCTTTTTATGTGAAAATATTTTTGTGTGGTTTTCTAAAAGATAAAGACTGTTATTAAAAATACAACCATAGTATCTTTATCACACCAAGAAATTTAGCATTCATGCCTTAATATTCAATCATCCAGTCAGTGTTTATATTTCTAAATGTTTCATAATTTTTTTTTTTACAATTTTTTCTTATACTGAATTTACTTGTTACTTCCAATTCAAATTTAGGACTGCAGGATTGTTCATTCCACCTCTTCGATCTGTTCCTTTCTTTTGTCATTCTTTATGATAGACATGTTCTTGGTAAGAAAGTAGTGTTAAAATGGAAATGGAAAGTTAAAATGTTATAGTAATGACATAGGAGCTTCATCGATTTAAGATTTTGATGATTGACATTGAGACTTTCATGATTCTTGGGATGATAAAACCATAAGAAAGGGAGATGCACCATTGTCACAAGGAAACAAAAGTATGTTTTAGGAGCCCTGGAAAGTTGTGTGGTAATGAATTCATAGTTTTGCACAATTCTTCATTTTGGGGAAACAGAGCAATTTATTAATAAAAACAAATGTTGTCTCTGTACTCAAGAGAATGAGCCCTTTGTTGTTTGGCTTTTAAGCATTGATGCCATTTGATTTTAGTCTTTAGTCATTTGTATGAAGAATTCCAATGAGTCCAAAAATGTCTGAGTAACAATTTAGCCCTGTTAAAGTCAACACATAAGGGGTATTTATGAGGGAAAAGTGGATTTTGGGGAATAATCTGCTTCTGATCTTAATTGATTCCATTACTAAGGTTATTCAAAAATTATCAGAATATCCCATCAATTTTTATCAGACTTTGGGAGCACTTGGTGACATATTTAGCTTTCTGTCAGTAGTATGACTTGAATGAATAATTTAGAAATGGACATTTAGAAATGTGAGGTGTATTCATGGTAAGAAAGAGAAAAGAAAATTGTTCAGCCTATCTACTTTCTTCCTTTCAAATTCCTTCACTCTTGGCTGCAGACACAAGCTCAATTGGTCTTTAGTACTCACGTAGTATTCATATAGTACTCATAGTAGTACTATGTGGGTTGTTACTCATTAGTATTCATTTATCCTTAGGCTGGAGGGGGTCAGGAAATAGTAGTCCAGCACTTAGCATGATTCAGTGTGGAGGAACCTGTGTGGTTCTCCATGTCCACTGACTATGGACTTGAACATACTGTGAATGTCAGGTGTTTGGCTTGAAACTGGAACCCAATGAACAGTTTGGCATGTGTGCCAGGTTGTGTGGGGGACCTGATGACCCAGGACAAAATGGTTTCCTGTTCTCCTGGAGCCTATGGCTTTGTGTTTTGTTCATTGCTCCTGATTCTCAATTTTATAATCTGCAAAAAAAAAAATCTTTTTTTTAGTGCTGCTGTCTTGCTTTATTTTCCCAGTTCCTTCTTCAGGGATAAGAGTTCTACCTTTGAACTTCAACCTTGTGCCTGAGTCTCTGGGATCCTCCACAGATATTCCCCTTGACCTTTGATCAGAGCAATCATCAGCCATTGCTAAGGTTTCCTTTAGCCCTGCTCTGGGAACCCTGGGCGTCTTGACCATTGATGGCCATCCACAGACCTCCCGCCTGCTGGATTGCATGCCCATCCTGGCTTCCCCGACAAGTCCTCTGACCTGTTGCAGGTGAGTCACTGTGGCCTGAGCTATGCCAGTAATGTGGGCAAGGCAAAAGAGTGTGGAGACCTTTCCAAGAACCTGAACTTGAGCTCGGTTCTCTAGCCTTCTGGTACAGAGATTACTGAGTCTGGGTGACACTTTACAAATTCTTCTTTTTCTTTCTTTCTTTTTTATTTATTTATTTTGGTCTTTTTAGGGCTTCACCTGTAGCATATGGAAGTTCCCAGGCTAGGGGCTGAATCAGAGTTGCAGCTGCTGGCCACAGCCGCAGCCACAGCAATGCCAGATCCAAGCCTTGTCTGCCACCTACATTGCAGCTCATAGCAATACCAGATCCTTAACCCACTGAGCAAGGCCAGGAATCAAACCCATATCCTCATGGATACCAGTTGGGTTCATTACTGCTGAGCCAAAATGGGAACTCTGCACTTTATAAATTCTGATAAGGAATTTGATTTGCCTGAGGTCAAATAATGGCACCAGGGAGACTACCTGGCCCTACCACTGAGTGCACACTGGCAGAGTGTGACTTTAGGCAAATTATTCCACCTTTCTGTTCCTGAGAGTCCTCATCTGTGATATGAAGATGCTAACAGTATTCATCTCACAGGACTGCAGTGAAGATGAAATCCACGTAAGGTGCTTGGACTAGTGTCTGGCACGTGGTAAACGCTCAACAATGTGAGCTATTATTGTCATCATTCTTCTTAGTCGATTTTATTGGATGGATTAGTTTTCCTTTAGCTATTTGGCATTCATTCAGAGCAGCTGAATGTCTGTGAAATGAAAGCATTTGGAAAAGAACACAAAAGATTAGCAATGTTGATTTTGAAGTAAGATGAGAACTGACATTTGGCAACAGAGGTCATTACTGACCTTCACAGCAGCAGCAGTTTTGGTGGAATGGTGGGGATGCAAGCCCGGTTAGAGTGAGATTCAAGAAAGAAAGGGCCAGAGCTTGTTGAGTTCGATACAGAGTCAGAGAATGCTCCAGGCAGTAGCAAGTAGCTCTGGCTGAGCAAGTAGCTCTGCTTGTCTCCTGTGGTGGCTTATACCCTTTGCCTCCATGAATTAGACCATGTGGCTGGACAGAGGAAGCATCACCATGCTGCCTTTCTACAATTTCTTCCCTCTTCTTGTACTTTCTTTGCTTCTAGTTGCCTGTTTAGAAAACATCTCCTAGAATATTTCCTTCCATGAACTCAAATGAACTCAAATCAGTTCATGCAGATAGATACCTAGAGATCAATTCATGGGTTATGCCCAGACATGTGCCACCTTTATAGAAATCAGAAATTCCTCTTACTAGTGCTGACTCATGGCGTTTTTACTCAAAAGTCTACTCATTGGTGAAAAATAATCTGTGATTGTAGATAGTGATTTGGGTGCCTATATAGAATTCACTCTCACCTTCATAACTTTTTCCAGGAGTAACTAAGTCTTTGCATAGGTTTTCATCCTGTATCAGTCAGGGTTCCATCAAGAAAAGAGATACAGGGGAGTTCCTGCTATGGTGCAATGGGATTGGCAGTGTCTCTGCAGCCCCAGGATTTGAGTTTGACCCTGGCCTGGCACAGTGGGTTAAAGATCACGTGGTGCCACAGCTGCTGAGCAGGTCACAGTTGTGGCTCAAATCTGATCCCTGGCCCAGGGGACTCTATATGCTGCAGGGAAGCCTAAAAATAAATAAAAAGTGCGTGGGGGGGGGCAGATACAAAGAGTTCCCCGGTGGCCTAGAGGTTAAGGATTCAGCATTGCACTGCTATCATGGGGGTTTGATCTCTGACTGGGGAATATCTGCAGAGTGTGGGCACAGCTTTAAAAAAAAGAAAAAAGAGGGAGATACATACTTGTTATTTCAAGCAGAGGAAGGTTTATTATGGGGGTGGTGGTTCTCTGGATGTTAAAAAGTTGAAAGAGCAAAGAGCAGACTCTCAGATAACCAGAGGTCCAGGACTGCAGGAAGCAGCTACCACACCTGAGTCTGGGTGACAGAAGTAAAGAAGTGAGGTTACTAGAGCCTAGGAGCTCATGGGCCAGCTCATTTGAAGCTCAAGAAACACTAAAATGTAAGTTTTATGGAGTTCCCATCGTGGTGCAGTGGTTAATGAATCCGACAAGGAACCATGAGTTTGCAGGTTCGATCCCTACACTTACTTGCTCAGTGGGTTAAGGATCCGGCGTTGTGGCTCTGGCATAGGCTGGCAGCTACAGCTCTGATTAGACCCCTAGCCTGGAAAACCTCCATATGTTACGGGAGCGGCCCAAGAAATGGCAAAAAGCAAACAAACAAAAAATAAATAAATAAAATGTAAGCTTTGCTGGACCTAAGGCTCAAAGTTTCATTTTATCCTCTGATGAATCCCTAGTAGGCCCTCAATAAATAAAGATGAATGAATGAGGGGAAAAAGAATTTTTCTGGGGGCATCCTGGGGAAAAATCTCTTCACTTTTCTGAGAGAGGTATCAGAGAAGACTGGGTCTCCTGGCTACTGTGTTCTATCAGCATGACCCCTGCAACTGCTGCTGCCATGTTGCCTCCATGCAAAAGACTTGGGTGGAAGTTGCCTGCCTTGTGGAGGCGGAGTGGAGGGATGGACAGGATCTGGATTCTTGCTTAATGACGTGTTTGAGTTGCTCACACAGACCCTGAACTCATTTTACCATGGACATTCCAATTGTAAGAGCCAACAAATTTCCTTGGTTATTGAAAACAATGTCCTAACTGATACAATGGCCTGGATTCCATCCCTCCGATGCCTGGTTTGGTTTCCATTCAGGTTTGAGGATAAGGAGTTACTTTGGGAATGAATCCAGTCATGATTGAACCTTAGCTGATCCCTGATGTTGGCAAACCTTAATCGGTCCTAAAGGTTGACCGAGAACTGGGGTTGCTCTTCAGGGGACTATGTATATCTGATTGGTTGAAATCTCTTAACCCAACTGTGCCATAATAGAAGTAAAACACCTGCCACAATGTTCGTTACCATTCGTTTCCCTTTTCCAAATCCATTGCCTTAGGTTCAGAGTAATCTCTGCAAGTTGAGAACTGGGGGCCGATTTCTAGGAAATCTATGCCATGAATTTCATTCTCCTTTTAAACTTGGGCACCCCCACCCCGTGCCCCTGCTTCGCTAGGTTTGTTTGCTACGAAAGAGGCATTATTGCTGCATTTCTTAGTATTTCCACTTCAGGGGCCACCATTAAAGGCATGAGGACATTTTAGTTAGTACAAAGCTTAGAATTTATTTGGGTGATTTATTAAAAATACACCCTAGCCTGAGGGTCTCAGGGTGTGCATACAAAATACTTCAATTAGATTCAAACCAGCAGCTAAAATTTCCTGTTAAGAAACTGAAATATAAAAAAAAAAAAACCAAAAAAAAAACCACTCAATGTGGAATGCAGCAAAAATAGAAGGATAGGCCTAGTGCCATTTCTTCAAGGTCAACAAGCTGGCAGGCTGGTGACAAGGAATGTGTAGGAGCTGCCAAACAGGACTGGCCTCATGTGAGCTGAGTGTTTGTTCATGAACTTGTAATTTAAAGGGCACTGGCCATTCACTCCTCAAACCCATCCTCAAAAATAAAAACAACAAGCACATCTTCATTCTATTTCTGCCTTGTACTTCTTCAAATAGAGTTTAGCCCAAATAGAGTTCTTTTGGGTGAAACATCACCTTTAAAATAAGCTGATAAGACCTGACTAATTTAAAAAGGAAGGCTGTTAGTTAATATTTTAATTATAAATTAATCAATAGTTGTCCTCCAAATCATTGAGACCAGTCCTCTGAGTGAATGGACATTTGACGAAGGGAGAGAAAAGGGGATTTTGGATCATGAAATATCATGGGAAGAGTTAGCCCTGGATCGGGCTGGTGAATTTGGGTAGATATGCTGTAGATGAGGATGCTGGGTACCAGGACACGTGGGAGGTCGGTTCCAAGTGTGGGAGAAAAGGACAAAAATGTCTACACATCATGAATTGCCAGTTTTGTCTGTTGTGGAATTAAAGGGCCTCTCCAAGAAAATCTGTTGTGTCTTTGCTGGTTCAGTTGGGAGGAAATAATAGGAAAGCTGTAGCTTATTTTTATTCCTGTGAGATTTCAGAAGAAGAGCAACACTATCTAATAATCCTCAGTACTTGGAACAGACGAGGACTCAGGGGCAAAGTGAGATTGGCTGGCTCGTGCAACAGAGCAGTGCATCTCACACCAGATTCACCCAGATGGCTTGCTCAACAGTTCCTGATTTTAGCAGATCTGGGGGGAGTCCGGCCCGTTTGCACTTCTTAACAAGTATCTTGCTGATGCTCTCGCTGCTGGTCCAGAGACAGTGCTTTGAGAACACCTGCAGTAGAGACATTTACTTGGAGGCTAGATTTGAGCAGACAATATTGCCTGAGGAAGACAATGCTGAGGTTTCCTCTTGGAAAAGAGAGTATAAATTTACTCTGGAATGGAGAATATGTGTGTGTTAGTTTCCCGGGGCTGCCATTGCAGGAACAAAAAACTGGATAGGTTACAATCACAGAATTTTTTTTTCTTTTTTTTTTAAGGGCCGCACCCCGATGGAAGTTCCCAGGCTAGGAGGGTAGAATTGGAGCTATAGCTGCCAGCCTATGCCACAGCCACAGCAACTCAGGATCAGAGCCACATCTGTGACTTACACTGCAACTTGTGGCAACACTGGAGCCTTAACCCACTGAGCAAGGCCAGGGATCGAACCCACATCCTTAAAACCTGTGTCAGGTTTTAAGCTGAGCCACAACAGGAACTCCGAACCACAGAAACTTATTGTCTCACAGTTCTAAGGGCCAAGGGTCAGAGATCCAGGTGTCAGCAGGGCCAGGCACTGTTGGACAGCTGCCCTCTTATAGTTTCTGGAGTTGGCCTGCAACCCTTGGCATTATTTGGCTTGTATGCATTGCTCTAGTCCCATCTTCTTCCAGTGTCTCATCCCATCATTTTTCCTCTTCACCTGTGTTCACAATTCTCTCTTTTATAGGAACACCAGTCATATTGGGTTAGGGTCACTCTAAGGACCTCATGTTTAATTTGATTATATCTGTAAAAGACCCTATTTCCTGATAAAGTCACATTTGGAGATTTGGAGGCACTGGGAATCAGGATATTACTTTTTTTTTTTTTTGGTCTTTTTGTCTCTTTCAGGGCTGCACCCTTGGCATATGGAAGTTCCCAGGTTAGGGGTCGAATCCAAGCTATAGCTGCTGGCCTACGCCAGAGCCACAGCAATGCCAGATCTGAGCTGCATCTGCGACCTACACCACAGCTCACGGCAACACCAGATCCTTAACCCACTGAGTGAGGCCAGGGATCAAACCCGTGTCCTCATGGATGCTAGTTGGGTTCATTAACCACTGAGCCACGACAGGAAAACTCCAGGACAAAACTTTTTGAGGGGGGAATGCAATTTGACCCATAATAATGTATCTAGCCAATGCCATTTCCCAACATCAAAACAATACATTAGGGTCCATATGCATTTGGTGCTATGCAAAGTAAAGGTAATGTCTTAGGAAGGCTTTGCTGATAGCAGAAGATACAGAAGAAAAATAGACATAATTTAAAGAATCCAGCTAGATTGCTAGACCTTGAACTCTTTCTTCTGTTCTGTCCAAAATGGTTAATTGTGACCTTCTGTGTGATATTATAACTTTCTGGAAGTACCTTTATCATAAAAGTTTATTTTGTTTTATTGTAAGTACTTATGTTAGCCTCTCCAAAGATGAGCAACTTGAAAGTAGTGGCTGTGTTAAATCGTATTGCTATGCACGAGGTCTGGCACACAGTAGGTGCTCAGTGTATGATGAACAGAGGAATTGATGATAAGCTGAGAGCTGCCTGGGATTTGGGCAGATGCTCTCCGGTGGTGTCCTGGTGCACACCGCAAGTAGAGGAAAGTGACAATGGATGAGCGGAGAGATCTACTGACACTGCCGGGAGCCACCCTCCACAGCTGCTAAACTTCTTTGAAGTCTCATTTTCATTTTAAAAATTCATGTGAATTTTGCATTCTAATCCATAACACATCCGTGTTTGTTTTAATACAGAAATAGCGTTTCAAATTACTTAGATAAATTACTTAATTCCTCCCCCTCATGCCACTCGTCTTCCGCGAGAGACTCATTGGTACCCGTGGGAGATAAGCTATGTTTGTCTGATGAATGTGGAGACCACGGGGCACTAGGCTAGGCACCCACTGAACAGCCCAAGAACAGGGAAATCCAGAGGGGCGGGGGTGAGGTGGAAGTAGAATAGAGGACAAGGAGGTGTGTCCTGGGGCTGCAGAAGCTCCCAGGGAGTTGACAAAGGCGCCAAAGAGAAAGGATTCGGGAAGGACTTACCTTTGCAGAGGGCGGAGCTGTTGGTGGTTGGAAGTTAGTGTGGCTTAAACATGTTTGGTGGGTGTTGCCCTTATTTATTTATTTATTTCTCAAATGAATTCATCACATCTGTAGTTCTTTTTTTTTTTTTTTTTTTTTTTTTGGTGGAGAGTGGAAGGGAAGGAGCAGAGAACAAGCAAAGGAAGGGAGGACACAAGGAGAGGAAACCCACTGAAGGGCCCTTGAGGGGCTTTGAAGGGTAGGGGATTTGGGTTGTAAATCTCTATAGAATGTTAGGGTCCAGTTTCTTGAAGGGCAGACCAAGTCTTGGTGCCTAGGATCGTGGGAAGATCTCTTCCCGTGTGGGCAGGGACACCACCACAAAGCATCTGCCCAAGTCCCAGATGGGTGTAGGGTTTTCAGAAAGGTGTGGATAGTTAAAAGCAATGGGGAGAATAGCCTTTGTCAATGATACTGAGAATCTACTAGAGAAGAAAATTCTAAGGGTCCAGATAAAGGGGTTTGACAGGCATGGCCCCTGCAGGCACGAGTCTGCAGAACGTTGGAGGAGCAGCCCTTTGGTGAAAGCCCTTGTTTCTCCCAGCACAAGCTCCAGCCATTTCTCTTTACCCATGAATATCACCTGGCTTATGAGGTCTAC
The DNA here is from genome assembly GCF_016906955.1 of Phacochoerus africanus. NCBI lineage: Eukaryota > Metazoa > Chordata > Mammalia > Artiodactyla > Suidae > Phacochoerus > Phacochoerus africanus. Next base: position 110,838,832 of record NC_062551.1, read on the forward strand.
CTCCTAAGCAATGTGCCTCTGTGCGTCCATGAAACATTTCCATGCTGTAATTAATTCAAGATTTTGGTTCTAACTGCTCTGTTTCTGAAAATCAAGGAATAGCATTTGCACATCGATTTGTAATCAGCTGTTTAGCGATTGCCTGGGACAATCTCTTTAAAAAGAAAGAAAAAAAAATTCATTGTGTTCAGAAAGGGCAATTAGGGCACTGTATTTTTTTGCTCTGAAAACTTGGCATAGGATATTTGGTTTTCCCTAACATTTGAGATGGCTTCTCTGCAGGTGACCACCCCACTCCTTTAAGGTGGCTGTGCTCATTAGCCTAGGTCTCCAGGCTCGGAATTCAAAAGCAATCAATCTAATTTGAAAAGAAACCACAAAGTGAGGAAGGGTGAGAACGAAACAGAAATTTGGGGACTGTCACATGATATCTGCTGGCAGAGGCAGCACCCACTCCCTGTTAGATGTGATTCTGACACTGCTCTGTGGCAAGAGCTGCTTGGAACTTAAAGTATTTTATGGGTCGTGAGACTTTGTGGCTCTATGTGCAAAGCTGCCCTAAGGACTTGTCTTTTTCTGCTTTCACTGTCTCCCCCAAAGCTCACTTTTCACCAAGCATGGGTAACCAGAGAGGTCTTTGCCCAAAGACGTTATATAATCCCTCCAGGAAATGCCGTGATAGTGTACAGTTGATGAAATGGAAACCCTGGCACAGTGACCTTTCTCCCAGATATCCTAGGATACACTTCATGCTTCACTGGGCAAACATTTATCCTTCCAAATGGATTCAGTTCTAAAGATTTCTTTCCTCACTGGGGGCCCATAGGTTGCCGAAGTGGCCAAGAGGCTTTTTTTTGGTTCCCTTTAATAAAATTATTATCTAATATTTCTACAAGCTGGAAGTGTACACGCACTGCATGGTTAAATAGAATGGTGCCAAAAAATAACAGCCTAGTCCTTGCCCTGAGGAGGTAACAGTATAAGTGATGCAATGAGAGGAGAAAGGAGAAGGCAGCTCACATTCTCTCATCACGTTGCTCTCTTTTGATTTTTGTTTTATGTGGGTGTGCTTGTTGAGAAAGATAGATATTGCAATTTTCTGAAAATTATCTTTATTTTTTTTTCCAGCCTAGATATCGGATGTGTTACTGTCATGAACCTACCTCGTTTTGTGAGAGGCATATAAGATGAATGATCTGATTCATGCAAAATTGATTTAAGCATGTTAACTTTGTGTGTATTTACTTATGAAGCCTTAGGGTTGATCAGCAACACAAGAAAGAAAGGAAGAAAGGAAGAAAGGAAGAAAGGAAGAAAGGAAGAAAGGAAGAAAGAAAGAAAGAAAGAAAGAAAGGAAGGAAGGAAGGAAGGAAGGAAGGAAGGAAGGAAGAGGGAGGGAGGAAGGAAGGGAGGAAGAAAGAAAGGAAAAAAGAAAGAAAGGACAAAAGAAAAGAAAAACACACCATCCTTCTTGCTTCTGGGGACTGTTACTTTAAGAGTAATTATCCTGCTAGTAATGACAATGAATCCAGCATGAGTGCTTACTTTGAAATGACAGTGGAATCTATGTGTCCTTGAAATTTTTAATTCCTGTAAGAGTCATTCAAAATAGATAAAACTAAGAGCCCGGGTGTAGTTGTTTCTTTGCGGCTAATTAGGGAACTATATTCTCTCCTAAACACAAAGAAGACAAGCTGTCTCTAGCAGATTAAAGGGTCAGAAAGTTCTAAGCCAGTTTTTCTCACACTTGGGCAATGCACCTGCTCTTTTTGAAGGCAAAAATGATTTCAGCTTTACAGTTTATTAACTTCAATTATTTTCTGTTATGATATTGTTCAAATTTATATAGACGGTTTCTGTGCAATTAAAAAGAAAGTGTGTTTTTAAAAATAGAGTGCAGGATTGCTCAGATGTCCATTTGACAGAAATTGTTAATTGTAGTGTTCAAATCTTTCATATATTTTTATGTTTTGTCTGCTTGATCTGCCGACTATTGAGAGAGGTATAGGCTTTGTTTTCCTTGGGCTCCTATAACAAAGTTGGTGGCTTAAAACAACAGCAATGTAGCTCTGTTCTGGAGGCTGAAAGTCTGAAATCAAGGTGATGGTAGGGCTCTGCTTCCTCCAAAGCCTATAGGGAAGAATCCTTTGCCTCTGCCAGCTTCTGGTGGCCCCCAACTTCCCTTGGCTTGTGGCTGCATCACTTTGATCACTGTCTCCACCTTCTGCTCTGTGTCTGTGTTTTCTCCCTCATCTCTTATGGAATGCTTCTCAGTGAATTTAGGGCCCACCCTGATAATCCAGAATGATCTCATCTTGAGATCCTTAACTGAATTACATCTTCAAAGACTCTTTCTTTCTTCCCCCAAATGAGGTGACATTTACAAATTTTGGCAGGCAGGATGAGGACATGATTTTGGAGGTCCCCACTTAACCCTCTACATTGTATTAAAATTTCCCACTCTGCCTATCAATTTTCAAGTTCTCGTGCCTCTGCCAATCTTTATTTGGTGTATTTTTGGGGTGATGCTATTAAAAACTTTCAGGCTCAGGATTCTCTTTCCCCCAGTAATTGTTCCTTTTATTATTATATAATGACCTTCTTTGTGCACCCCCCAATTTTGGTTTGTTTTTGCTTTAAGATCTAGTTGTCTGATATGAATATAGTTTTTCCACCTTACTCTGGGCAGGTATTAATTGCATTAATTATATTATTTTCTATCATTTTATTTAAAATTTTTGTGTTTCACTGCCTTTTAGAGGCTTTTTTTTTTTTTGGCTTTTTAGGGCTACACCTGCAGCATATGGAGGTTCCCAGGCTAGGGGCTGAATCGGAGCTACAGCTGCCAGGCTACACCACAGCCACAGCAATGCCAGCTCCTTGACCCACTGAGCGAGGCCAGGGATTGAACCCACAACCTCATGATTCCTAGTCGGATTCATTTCCACTGCGCCACAACAGGAACTCCTGTAGATCCTGTTTTTAATGTCATTTCTTGCGAACTTTTTACGGACAGAAGTTCAATTACAGATGCTGAAATCGCATGAAAATGTTCTTTTATTATGTAGTTATCCAAGTGATACCAAGTATGTTCATGTTAATATTTATACCGATTATCAAAATGGAAACATAAAATTAAAAATGGGAATTCCCTTGTGGTTCAAAGTGTTAAGGACCTGGCCTTGTCACTGCAGTGGCTCAGGTCACTGCTGTGCTACTGGTTGGATCCCTGGCCGGGAAACTTCCACATGCCATAGGAGAGGCCCAAAGCAAGCAAACAAACAAACAAACAAAAGAAGAAAACCCAAGAAGCAAAACCACCCAATCTTTATGGAGATCTTTGGATTCTACAATATTTGCCTGGTTGATGGAAACTAGTTTTAGAAATACTTCTGCTTGACTTTGCCTGTGATCAGATTTATACCAGCTGATTTTAGGAAGTATTATCTTCTACAGATCCAACTCAGAACTTAGATCCTCTGGGAAACCTTATATAATTTTTTTTTGGGGGGGGAGGGTTAAAAAAAAAAAAAGCCTACTGTATTACTCAGGATTCTCCAGAGAGAACAAGAGAGAGATATTAAATTGTAAGCAATTGGCTCCCACCACTGTGGAGTCTGATGAGCCTGTTGAGGTAGGCCTGCAGCTGGAGACTCAGAGAGGAGTGACACTTTGAGCCCAGAGGCCATCTGCTGGCAGAATTTCTTTTTGCTGCTCAGGGGAGGTCAGTCTTTGTTCTATTAAGGCCTTCAATTTATTGAGTGAGACCCACCCACATTATGGAGCATAATCTGTGCTTCTTAAAGGCAATTGATTGAATGCTAATTCTATCCCCAGAATACCTTCACAGAACGATCTAGAAGAATATTTGACTAAATATCTGGGCACTGTGGCCCTGCCAGGAGGACACATAAAACTATCCCACCAACCTTATAGCTTTTGAGGGCTTGATTACCCATGTATTTTTCTGTCTGCCTTGTCTCCTAGGCTGTGACCGCCTCTAGTGTCTAGTGTGGTTTCTGGAATTTAATAGCTGCTGGATACATGTTTATTTAGTAAATTAATAGTCAAAGGGGAAGCAGGGAAGGAAATCGAAATGCATTTCAGTCATCTGAACTTAAGGAGGCACAGAGTTCTTAGAAACAATTTATTTGTAATATTTGAGATTACAAAGCCCAGCTTGTTTCAAACCAGATGCTTATGCTAACATTGACTTTTGCTAAGGGGGCCTGCTACTTGCCAGGTACTATGCTAGGTGCCCTTTCTGCTTCTCAAGGGCTATAGGAAGGTATCTGTAGACTGACAAACTTGCCTCCTTTTCCTAGAGAAAGGGATGGATTCTCTGTGGTCCTGTTTAGTTTTGGAAATCTCAGCATAATTTCAGAGATAGATCTAAGGCTTTGGGGGATGGGGTGTGGGAAACGGTGCTCTTGAATTTTTCTATCGTAACTGTAGGTAACTTTTAGCCACATGCATGGCAAATTGAATCATTCCGAAGGAATCACATGTGGTTTTTCAAGCTTATGTATCTGTGATTCTGCTTCTTCCTTCTGGTGGAGATAATAGAGTATTTAACTGTTGTTATGGGCTGAACTGCATCCCCCACAAATGTATGTGTTGATATTCTTTTTTTTTTACTCTTTTAGGGCTGCACTTGTGGCATATGGAGGTTCCCAGGCTAGAAGTAGAATCAGAGCTACAGCTGCCGGCCTACACCACAGCCACAGCAACGCAGGATCCTTAACCCACTGAGTGAGGCCAGGGTTTGAACCTGCATCCTCATGGATCCTAGTCAGGTTCCTCATGGATCCTAGTCAGGTTCAGGAGCCACAGAGGGAACTCCTGTGTTGATGTTCTAAGCCGTAGTACTTCATAATATGACCGTATTTGGAGTTAGGATATATAAAGAGGTGATTAAGTTAAAATGAGCTCATTTTGGTGGCCTTAATCCATTGTGACTGGTGTCCTTTTAAGAAGAGGAGGTTAGGATATGGGCAACTCAGAGAGAAGACTGTCCTCTTTAAGCCAAGGAAATATGACTCAGAAGAAACCAACTCTGCAGACACTTTGATCTTGAACTTCCAGCCTCCAGAAATATGAGGAAATCAGTTTCTGTTGTCGAAGCCACCCAGTCTGTGTTAGGGCAGCTGTAGCCAGCGAAACACCTGTGGATTTTTCATGGAATTTTTTTCCCACCCCAATCAGATTATTCCTTGTTTTCATTCTTTTTGCAGCCAAAATTTGATCCTCCCCGGGTCCTCCAGCCACTGCCCTGGTGAAACTTGCTATTTGGAGCAGAACTGAAAAAGAACTCGGAAAGTGAGAGGAATCTTGGCTTCAAATCTTTTCTTACCACTATAAATGGCTTCAGGGTGTAGGCTAAACTCTTTTAAGAAGGATCTGGCACTGGTTTGCATTTGATCAGCTAAAACCACATGCAAGAGAGGGGGAGTTCCTGCTCTGTTTTGCTGGGTGACTCTGGTATAATTAAGGATGCCCGTGAAAACCCATCTGATGGTTTAGATCTGGGCAGGGGCCAGTTAACTGCAATCTCTATCTGTAGATTGTAGCCAATCTTTGCAGTTGCTCTTAGGAAAAAAATAGCACAGGCAGGTCTGCAGTTTCATTGCCGCTGCTGGAAATCTAAAAGAAAATGGCCCACCAGGGCTGTGCCTTTGACCTTCTACTAAGTTTAATACTTTTTATTATTGTTGTGATTGAATGTGAACCACATCAGGCTCCTTTGCTTCTTTCTCCATGGGTTCTATCTTGTACTTTGGAAAAGATGCAAAAAAGATGCAAACACATGTCTTAAGAATATGACTTTTTTTTTTTTAACTACTGACATACAGAAAGAAATCAAAATACCTTCCTTCTTTTTTCAAACATAGATGCAATTCATAGTTTAGATGGTTCCACCATGAACATGTTACATGGAGAGTGTTACGTGCTCACTCCTGAAATTCTTATACATGGTCACAAGTCTATCTTTTTTTTTTTTACCATCTTTTCCGACTTCCTGGCTCCTCTTAAGCTTCAGTGAAAATGTATCTCTTTCTCTTCTTGATCAAACAGCTTAATCTTCTCCTGCCCATGATTTTCAATTATATGGGAGCTTTGAAAGGTCTGAGGACATTGTCTGTATTAAAGACATTGCAAACAGTCCGGCATTATTGTAAGCTGTGCGGGCTCAAATCCCACATGAAACCTGGATCTCAATTTATCGTAACCCCCAGGCATGTCTGCATTTTCTATAAACAAATTGGAATTATTTCCCCTTTTGATCTGGATATACTAAAAAAGAAATCTCTCATTTGGGGATAAAAGCTTGGCTTTTTTTTTTTTTTTTTTTTAAGTTAGTGGAGCTTCTTCCTGACAAAACAGTGGGGTTGGGAGTCCACCAGCCCTGTTATTTTCCTTCTTTCTTTCTTTTTTTCTTTTTTTGACTTTTTAGGGCCACATCTACAACATATGGAAGTCCCCAGGCCAGGGGTTGAATCGGAGATATAGCTGCCGGCCTACATCACAGCCACAGCAACGTGGCATCTGAGCTGTCTGCAATCTACACCACAGCTCATGGCAATGAGCTCATACCAGATCCTTAACCCAATGAGCAAGGCCAGGGATCAAACCAGAGTTCTTATGGATACTAGTCAGTTTTGTTACCACTGAGCCACAACGGAAACTCCTCCTACCTCTTTCTTTAGCTAAATGAAGGACTGTAGAAATCTAACCCCAGGTCTCTTCCAGCTTAAGCCCAAGGGACATCTCCCATTCTGGCAAAGGTGTGATAGGGAATCAAGAGATGAGACAATATTAAGGGTTACCCAGGGGACCCCTAGTTCAAAGCGGAGAATCCGTCACATTTAGCCTGTCTTTCCTCTATCTCCGAGACTGACATTGCCCAGCTGACAGTTTCAGGCTGGAGCACGTGCAGGGTGGGAGCTTTGTAAGCATTTTTGTTCCTTTTCCTTGTTTATGTTTCATTATCTTTTTCATCCAAGGTGAGCACAAGCTTGTAGGCAGGACTCAGAAAACAATTGTTTGGCTTGTAGACAGGAATTTTCTCACGTTCTTTCGGGACTGATTTTTGCCATGCAAAGCACAAAGATTTGCTGCTCAACAAATGTTCGTCTTCTCCCCATGTCCACCAAAGGAAGGATTCTTGGTTACTTATCCAAAGTTTTGTTATATTGAAAGAAAAGACTGCATCTAGGTGGTATTCCCAAGGGAGCAGCTTAGATACAAAGAAGCAGCATGTTTTGTTTCCTGCATTTACAAAAAGGCACTGCCTTTAGTGCAGAGTCGGGATGCATGTAGGTGGTAAACACAAAACCTGGAATTTAAAAAGGCAAACTTTTTTTTTTTTTTTTTTTATAAACTCAGTAGAATTCTCTGTGTAGGTCAAGGAAATGCCAAACTGAACAGATGTCTTACACTGTGCCCTGAAGGTCAATAAATTAGAGTTTTGTTGAATCAGGAAGAGGAAGGAATTCCAGAACTTCAGGTCCTCAAATGGAAATGCCCCTTAGGACAAGTCTAAACTAGGGAAATGGCACTGGAGCTCTTCCAAGCCAGTTGGCCCAGTGTAGTGTCACTTATTTCTGGACCCCTGAAGCTGTTTGTTCAACTCTGCCGTCTACAACGTTACAGTGTCAAAGGGAGTTAATCATTAGCAAGTGTGAATAATGTCAGTGTAACAAGGCATGGTTGCAGTTCTCTGTCTTAACATTTTCAGCATTTGTCAGGATAAAACAACAACAGCAACAAAACTCACAGCAAAACCATACACGCACAATGTGACCACAGAATGTGAAAGTTGCATGGAATTTGGGGAGCCGTTAATTCACTTTCTAGCATTTTAAGTCACCGTGGTCATTGTTTTCCTGGAAGAGAGGGTGTTGTGGGACTTTGCAGGTGAAATAGCAGTACTGACTGGCCCGGGATGGTCTGATCCAGCTTGAGGTAGCTTGTTTCCTGAGAACCAGTCTTTGGAGAGTGATCCTCGCGCCCAGTGTATGGCCCTCAACCTCCCCATTCTCCCTCTCCTCTGTCAAAGCCATCAAGATCTGCTCTAGAAATAATGTGAACCCAGCTCTGAGCCAGAGCCTCCTGCTTGTCCCCTGGGCTGAAGGTCACAGTGAGTCCAAAACCTCTCTGTGGACGAGAATCACAGGAGTCCGAGGTCCTGGAATTCTGAGGTTGGGGACAGACTGTAAAGCAGTATCCCAGCAGTATCAAAAGATGATTTTTTTTTTTCTCACCTGAGTTCTGGTTGAAAAAAGGGTGATCATCGTAAAACATCATGAAGAATTCCAGCAGTCTCCCAAAATGATGCCACAGTTTGGTTTGGGGGTCAAGGAGATGACGAGGCACTCGGCCAAGCTCTCCACAGCAGCAGCTGAGTCCCAGACCCTGAAATGTCTCTGAAAATCAGTCACATGTTATAACTGGGATAATCATGAAGTTCTTCCAGCAAGGCGCACAGGCAGGCTGCCTCTTTTCTAGGAAGAATGCCCCTGGAGAAGCCCTTCTTCAGGGAACACGTGGCCCCCTATTTACCTCGCTGCTTGTCCCAGGAGGTCAGGACCCACTGAGTCAACCACAAATCCCAAGGTCTCCAGTTACTCTCGCCTCTCTCTTCCTGCTGCCATTGGCTTAGTTCAGCTCTTGTCATTTCTCTCTTGAACTCCTTCAAGCTAGTCTTCACGAGCCTCAAATTCCAACAAGAGGCTGCTAGAGTTGCCTCTTTAAAATCAAGAATTGATGCACGTGCTGTGCAGCTTTTCTGATGTGTAAAGCCCAGCTCTTGGGTATGACCTGCTATTTGCTTTCTAACCGGGGGTTTGCCCCCCCCCCACTCTGATCCTATATCTATTCTCTGCAGCTTTACACCACATTCTGGAGTTTTATATATCATGAACTTCCATATCTCCTGGCTTCTTCAAGTTTTTGCTCTGTGTATGGCCAGCTTGAAGACGCCACTGAGCTGTCCTTAAGAAGCTCATTCCACTCCTGGGTATATAGCTGAAAAAAAAATTAATTCAAAAATATACATGCACTTCAATATTCATAGCAGCATTATTTACAATTGCTAAGATATGGAAGCAACCTAAGTGTCCATCCACAGACGACGGGATAAAGAAGATGTGGTGTATGCGTATACAGTGGACTACTATCCAGTCATAAAATAAGAATGAAATTTTGCCACTTGCAGCAATGTGGATGGATTTGGAGGACATTATGCTAAGTGAAATGAGTCAGCTAAAGACAAATACTGTATGATATCACTTATATATGGAATCTAAAATATACAACAAACGAATGAATAGATAAACACACAGACTCACTGATATAGAGAAGAAACTAGTGGTAACAGGTGGGGGGAGTAATACATGGGTGGGGGAGTGAAAGGCACACTCAGTAGGGCGTAAAATAGGCTAAAGAGTGTATTGTATGATATGGAGACTAGAACCAATATTTTGTAATAACTGTAAATGGAAATTAACTTTTCAAAATTGTATAAAAATATAAAAATTTTGAAAAAAACCTGTTCTTTTACTGCTATTCTCTTCGTCCTCTCCTCTGTCTCTGCCACCTTGAACCAAGTTCCCGTCCCTATGATCCCTAAGTCCCTGTTTATTGTCCTATCAAAGCATTTACCACAATGAATTTATGTCTGTCTCCTTTCCTAGACTGTTAGGTTCTGGCAGGCAGAGGCTGTTGTAATCATTGTTGGATCCCCGTTCCCTGACACACTGGTACTGAGTCCTATAGAATTTTGTCGCAGTGCACAAAACTGAAGGCTAAGCAATTGTTAGCGTTTATGTTCAAGTCCATAGACTTGATTCAAAATGTCATGCTTGGTTAGATTATAAAATGAAATGATCCTCATTCAGTAGTTCTTATCCTTGTTGCACTTTGCAATTACCTGGAGATCCTTAAAAAGTACTGGGGGAAGTTGGTCTTAAAGGAGGAGGAACAGGTCTCTCCTGGAGCCGTCTTAGGAAGACAACCTGGGTCTCATTTCCTGAGGTTCTGACCTAATGGGTCTGGGGTGGGGCAGATCCTCAGAATTTAAAATACTTCTTGAAGTGATGCTAGTGTGTGCCAAGTTTGAGATCCACAGTTCTCACTAAACCCGTTATATTAAGGATACATTGGTACAGTTGATAATATTCATAACTTTTCCCTCTGTCTACTCCTTCAAAATATAGAGACCAAACACAGAGAATTAGACCAAATGTGGGAGAATCTCTGGACCCTGGCCATGCAGTAGAATCATTATTTGGGAAACTTGAAAAAAAAAATTCTGATTCCTGAGTTCCTGCTGTGGTGCAGTGGGTTAAAGGATTTGGTGCTGCAGCAACTTGCATCACTTCGGAGGCACCAGTTCAATCCTCAGCCCTGTGCAGTGGCTTAAAGGATCTGGTGTTGCTGCAGCTGTGGTATAGGTCACAGCTGAAGCTCAGATTCAATCTCTGGACAGGGAACTTCCATATTCTGTGGGCACGGCCATAAAACAAACTAACAAACATACAAACCCCACTACTTCCTGGACCTATACCCTAGTGCTTAAGGGACACATCAATTTTTCTATCTCACTCTGGTTGGAAACCTCCATGTGCCATCATCATTCTTTGGGGAGAATGGTGCTTTGTCTTAAAGATCATCAGGAGAGAAGGAAGGAGACAGACTGGGAGAAAAAGGGAAAAAATGGAAAGAGAAAAAAATTACATTTGACCTTTAATGGGAATAGTACCAATAATAGATTTAAGCTTCACTCAGTGACACTAAAAATAAGTCATGGGAAATTGCTTTCACTGTGTGTTTCTTAGTCAACTGACTCATGCATTTGATAATAATTGTCATGATGGGAAGACAGTCAAGACTTACTACTCTAGGAGTTCCCCCTGTGGCACAGTGGGTTAAGAATCCAACTGCAGAGGCTCAGGTCGCTGCAGAGGCACGGGTTTGATCCCTGGCCCCACACAGTGGGTTAAAGGATCCAATGTTCCCATAGCTGTGGCTTGGATTCACTCACTGGTCTAGAACCTTCTATATGCTGCTATTAAAAAAAAAAAAAAGACCTACTACTCTATGCAGATAAAAATTTTCATCAATTAGAGAATCTGGTAGAGAAAGGGAAACCAACAGATGGGTTTCTGCTTCCAAACTTGGATAAGATTTAAGGTGGAAACCTGACACTAGTAGTTCATTGGTATAGTCAGGACAGTGATACTTTATTCTGTTAGTATGTCCCATAGAACTCTCAATTTCCTTTTTCTCCTGTGTTTAAAAACCTTATGTAATAAGGAAAAAATATTGACCAAACTCGAATGGGAGTTTTTTTTTTTCTTAAAAAAAAAGAACTTATGTTTGCCATTTTTCATTGTGGTAGGTATTTTCTAAGATGGCCTTTAATGATGCCTGGCTCCTGATACTGCCTTGCGTAATCATTCCTCGAGCAACTTGCTTCTAAACAATAGGGTATCTCAGTCTTGAGGGGATGTCAATTCCATGATCCTATTACAAGAGGTTGTGACTTCTATCTTGCTAGTAGACATGCTTCCTTGCAGGTTCAGTGAAACAAGTCTCCAAGTTTGGGAAGCCCACATAGCAAGGAGCTGTGAGGGCAGCCTCCAGCCAATAGCCAGTTAGAAACTCAGCCCCTCAATCCAACAACCGAAAGGAATTGAATCCTGCCAGTTACCGCAGGTGAACTGAGATGCAGATTCTTCTCTGATTGAGCTTTCAGATGAGCTTTCAATGACCTCAGCCTTGATTACAGCATTGTGACAGACCCTGAATTAGAGGGCCCAGTTAAGTTATGCCCAGATATCTGACCCACAAAAAACTATGACATCAAAAAGACGCATTGTTTTCAGGGGCTCAGTTTGTGGTAATTTGTTTGTGGCATTTAGCAACAGATAAATGATACAAACATTATTTGATAACATTGTGCAATAACATTTCTTCCATTGTTATAGTTGTTTGGGCTTATTTTACCTCTATAAGAATATTTTACAGTTCTAAAAAGAGGGATCGATTCTTCCTTCCTTTTCTTTCTTTCTTTCTTTCTTTCTTTCTTTCTTTCTTTCTTTCTTTCTTTCTTTCTCCTTCCTTCCTTCCTTCCTTCCTTCCTTCCTTCCTTCCTTCCTTCCTTCCTTCCTTCCTTCCTTCCTTCCTTCCTTCCTTCTTTCTTTCTTTCTTTCTTTCTTTCTTTCTTTCTTTCTTTCTTTCTTTCTTTCTTTCTTTCTTTCTTTCTTTCTTTCTTTCTTTCTTTCTTTCTTTCTCACGTTGCTGTGGCTGTGGTACAGGCCATCGGCTACAGCTCTGACTCAACCCCCTAGCCTGGGAACCTCCATATGCCACGGGTGCAGCCCTAAAAAGACAAAAAGACAAAAATAAATAAATAAATAAATAAATAAATAAAATATATTTGGGCTATAAATTCTGGGTCCTGATCATTTTCTGACTGCCTTTGCCCACATTTTTTATGCTGGTCACCCCAAAAGATCTTCAAAGCTGGTCTCCTAAGAAGAAGAAGCATTGTAGTATGTTAAATCTTTAACTACTCAGAGAGTATAAGAATGTTATAGTCGTTTTCTTTGGCTGTTGAAATATTTGTTAAGAAAGACATGTATCAATCATTAACCAGTATGACCTAGTCAATGGGAAAAAATCAATAAAAATATCAATATAAAACCAATACGCTATAATATAATCAATAGTTTGTTTTCTTTTCCCCCTCATTTCTCAGCTTTTTGGTCCATCTCCTTTAGAGACAGAGGCCCAGGAAGTGTAGATTAAAGGTGGCCTTCCCGCTTTTTTCTAGAGGACGTAATCCTTGCCTTTATCTTTCTTCCCTTTATAGCACAAGATACTTTCGGAAGATACCCCCTACTTCCCTGAGTGGTTCCCCAGTTCTACCCCATTGTAGTCATGTTTTGGGGTTCAGACTTCTCAGTTTATAGCTGCCTGTGTTCTCGCTCTGGCAGAAAGACATCTTCTCCCTCGGGCACCTTGCTGCTCCCTTCACTGCCTTGAACTCCTTTCACTGCCATATGGATGTGCAATCAATCTGTCCTCCTCTCGAAACCCAACCGGAGCAGGCGGGAGAATCCATCTGCATCCTCCGTTAGTCTCTGAGAGGGCGAGAGCCTGGCAGGTCTGGGCAGGCAGTGACTGCTTCCAGGTGTCACCAGAGATCCCTCTTTAGTCTAAGACGGCTCGGGACACACCCTTCTGAAGCTTGGTCTCTGATCACATTCTTTCCTAGTGGGCACCTGGGGGTCAAGTTAGGGGCGGTCCCGATTCTCACAGGAGTATTTCCTCTTCCTACCTCTGGGCTGCCTGCAAGCCTGTACAAGAACCACATGGGCAAATGGACTGCTAAATTTCAACAAGATAGTTGGCAAATTCTTTTGTGAAGTTGAGAGATCAGGTGGATTGGATGATCCTGTGTTTGGGCAGTGTGGATGGAAACACTAGGTCCTGGATATTGCCAATTGAAGGAGTATCATCATCCTGGAAGATGTTTGAAGAGGGTCTGTCTCTGCTCTGTATCTGTTATCAGTGATTTGGATGGGATCATTCATGACTCACTGATCACCTCTGTTGATTATGGGAAGCAGTATCAATTTGGCAGATATATTGAATGATGGAATAAAAATCCAGAGATATTGGAAGAGTTGGGTGAAAATAACAAGATAGATTTCAACAGGAATAAATGTGAAGACTCATGCTTGAGTCACACACACACACACACACACACACACACACACACACACACACACGCAGCAATACTCTCGGTGGTTCTTGTCTCCTAGAATGAGGGGGGTTGGGTCCTGAAGCCTGGACCTGAGTGCAGTATTCAGGCATGGGGTGCAGGGTGGCCTTGAATGCGAGGAGATAATGAATCAAAAGCTGGCCAAACCATTCAACAGAGTAATATCCAAAGAGGGGAGGGAGGGAGGGAGCCTCTGGCTTCAAAGCCAGCCAGATAGAGATCTGTGACAGAGAATCCTTGAGGAGGGTGCAGGAGGCAGGTTGTAGGCAGAGCCTGGGGCAGTTCCTGGGCTGATAGTTGCTTCATGGTTTTTAATCTGTTGCAATGACCTTAGGCGTGGGTGGGGAGGGAACAGTTAAAGGCACCAGCCAGGTGTGGATAAGCCTAAATACAGAAAGGGGAAACTACATCTAGGAGTAGTATATAGAAAAAAGGCTCAGGGATTTGTGTTGAAAGCATGACGTGAGTCGGGCTTAGAAAGTGGTTGCCAAAATAACTCATTTGATCTCAGACTGCATGGATCGATGGGAAAAGAATTTGCAAGAAATCCTACTCTCCTGTCACCTAGTGTACTGATCTAGCACTGGGTAACACACTTTGTAAGGGTCATTGACATGTTAGAAGGTAAGCAGGAGAGAGGCTTTATTCATTCATTTATTCACCAAGTGTTAATTGAACACCTACTAAATGCAAGTACGTTTCTAGGCACTGGGGATTTAGCCACAAACAGGACAGACAAGGTCTCTGCTCCCAGCAAGCTTATGTTCTAGTGGGGAGAGTTAGGCAGTAAGTAGTACACAAATAAATAAGATAATTACATACAAGATTAAGTCTTAGGGGAAACAGGATGCAATGATGTACTGGAAAGTGATTCAGTAAGTGAAAGGGAGGTAATTTACTTATATAGGGTGGTCAGAGGAAGGCTCTCTGAAGAACTGAAATCTAAAGAATGAGTAAGGGTAAGCCTGGAAAAATCCAGGAAAAGAATTCTACAAGTAGAAAGAGCAGCTAGTGCAAAGGCCCTGAGGTAGGAAAAAGCTCAGAGCCCAAAAAGAGGGCCAGGGTGCAGGAAGCAATGAGCAAGAGTGAGAATAGCACTATGTGTCAGGTAGTGTTGTAAAGACTTCACAAATATTATTTGATTATCATAAAATGATGGTGATAACTAATAATCAAATTGCATTTTCCAGTTAAAAATGCCTCCACAACTATTTTTTAGTTGTAACTTCCAAATTTCTTGTTAACTAAAATTTTTTTTTTTTTTTTTGGCTGCACCTGTGGCATATGGAAGTTTCTGGGCCAGGGATCGAACAACCCAGGCTGCTGCAGTGGCAATGCCAGATCCTTTACCCACTGTGCCACCAGGGAACTAACAAATAGAACTTTTTAACGTGATGACTTGACAGACCTTGAAGCACAGAGAGATTAAATGACTTGTCCAAGGACCAAATCCTGTGTGTTTTCATTCTTTTTTTTTTTTTTTCTTTTCTGCTGCACCTGTGGCATATGGATCTTCCTGGTCTAGGGGTCAAATACAATTTGCAGCTGCAGGCCCATGTCACAGTCACAGCAACACCAGATCTGCGACCTACAATGCCGGGTCCTTAACCCACTGAGTGAGGCTGGGGATCGAAGTGCATCCTCATATATCCTAGTCAGGTTTGTTAGCTGCTGAGCTACGGCGGGAACTCCCCTGTTTTCATTCCCGATGCAGAGTCGTTTGGGTAATAACAAAACAGGGTATCTTTAACCTGGAGAAGATATACCTTAGAGGTAGACGCCATGACCATGTATGACTATTTGTTGGGCTCTGCTCACTGACCTCTAATCCTTGACCAGGGATCTTTTGGATCCTCTCTTCACACTGGGTGAGGTCTCATATTTGCCAAGTTGTCGCTGTTCTTTCGTTTCATGAAAACCTCAGTGTACTAGAAGAATATTTTAAATGGTTCCAATTTATGATTTTGATCCTTAAATTCTGGAGGAAGCAATGCCACATATGCAAGCATGCTGCTGCCCTCATTCATTTATTCAATTAACAACGGCTTTTATTTATTTATTTATTTTTGCTTTTTTTAGGGCCACACTTGTGGCATGTGGAAGTTCCCAGGCTAGGGGTCGAATCGGAGCTGTAGCCACCAGCCTACATCATGGCCACAGCAAAGCCAGATCTGAGCCGCGTCTGCTGACCTACACCACACCACTCACCGGCACCACTCACCGTAATGCCGGATCCTTAACCCACTGAATGAGGCCAGGGATCAAACCTGAAACTTTGTGTTTACTAGTAAGATTCGTTTCCGCTGAGCCATGACGGGAGCTCCAACGATGGTTTTATTGAACAGCTCTCCTGGGCACAACACTGTGCATGCTTGGTACTGTGTACAGAGGGATGAATGAAACCAATACAGTGTCTGTCCTTATGCAGCGGATGTGCTGGTTCGAGGGACAGACAATAAACAAGATAAAGACAACTCTCTATGTAATTTCAACTTTTATTAAATGCGAAGGATGCAAGGAAATGTGTTTTTGTTATCTATTGCTGAATTATAATTCACACTGAAACTTAGTGGCTTCATACAACCCCAATTGTTTATTTTGGTAACTAATCTGCCATTTGGGGAGTTCCCGTTGTGGTACAGTGGTTAACGAATCCCACTAGGATCCATGAGGTTGCAGGTTCGATCCCTGGCCTTGCTCAGTGGGTTAAGGATCCAGCATTGCCGTGAGCTGTGGTGTAGGTCGCAGATACGGCTCAGATCCCGAGTTGCTGTGGCTCTGGTGTAGGCCAGTGGCTACAGCTCTGATTAGACCCCTAGCCTGGGAACCTCCATGGGCCGAGGGAGCAGCCCTAGAAAAGGCAAAAAGACAAAAAAAAAAAAAAAAGAACTCTGCCATTTGGGTATGATTCTGTGGGAACAGCTTATCTTTGCTGAGGGCTTGACAGAGGTCAAAGAATCCACTTCTTGGTGATTGATACATATTTGATGCTGGTTGTCCTTTGGGAGCTCTGCTGGGGTTGTGGCTGATCGCTCATTTTCTCTCTCCTGAGCCTCTCCACAGAACGGCCTGAGCTTCCTCACAGCATGGTGGCTAGGTTCCAAGAAACTGTCAGTCTTTTTAAGGTCTGGGTCCAGGAATGGATACAGAGTCACCTCTGCCATATCCTATTGGTCAAGCAGTCATATCTACCTCGATTTAGGGGAATCTAGTCATAAGCCCAACACTTGATGACAAAAAAAAGTGTAGCCATCTTTGATCTATCACAAGCTGTCATTTAAAAAGTTTCTATCTTTAAGTCCAGTGCCCTAGAGAAAGTTTATTTTTGTCTGCAGATTCTTCCTATAATTAGGATGT
The DNA here is from genome assembly GCF_016906955.1 of Phacochoerus africanus. Lineage (NCBI taxonomy): Eukaryota > Metazoa > Chordata > Mammalia > Artiodactyla > Suidae > Phacochoerus > Phacochoerus africanus. Next base: position 110,855,981 of record NC_062551.1, read on the forward strand.
GTTGACATTGGAGCACATTGGAGGTGGTGGCTTAGCTGTGAATTTATAGCTGGATTAACTCACGAGGATTATTAACATTATCATGTTTCTCCCTTGCTTATATATTTTCTTTTTAAAAAGACCCACCTATTTATTAAGTAACCGAGAATGAAAAGTCAGGTCTCAAATAGAAATCTCTTTGTAAAATTACATAGAGATTCTGTATACTTACACTTAAAGAAAAATCAACAGCCTCTTAATTAACCCTTGTTCTGTCATCAGGTTCTGAATCTTATGGGGATTTTATATGTCCTAGGAGATTGTAATCACACCAGACTTCATATCAAGAGCCCTCTGAAGGGCTTTATTTGACCATCATGATTGTCAAAGATCTTTTAAGGAAAATCATGCTTGGTTTGCTCAGTTATTAGCTTTCCCCTTGTCCTGGTCAGTGAGCCTCCCCCTGCTGGGTGAAGGTGGAACCACCTGGTTTAAAATCCTTCTAAACAACTTACTTTCCATGGATCACTGGGTAAGTTAATCTTTCTGGGATTCCGTTTCCACAACCAGAAAATGGAGATAACAGTACTAACTTGAAAGTTGGTGTGAAGGATTTAATAGCTACCTTAAGCAAATAACCTGTGCACACAGTATGTACTCAGTGAAAGTGTGTTTCCTTGCTCTTCTCCAGGCTCTGTCCCGTTAGTGTCTTCCACTCCTTAAGGCAAAGTTGCAAGACAGGAACACAAAGCATGGTAGCCTGTTTTCAATAGTACTCACTGAACTGTCGCCCTTGAATCCTTGGGTGGCTAAAAACATGGTTTTGCCGATTAAAAAAAATTCACGCACTGCTGCACGCACACATACATTGCTGTATTTCTCTCTTTGTTCACTTAGCAGTGATACTCAAAGTTTAGATCACTTAAAAACTTGTTTCGGAGTCCTACTACAATAAAAACAACTAACCAGAACAACCCGTACTAAAACCAAAGTACCTAAAGCAAATTTGAACAGAAATAGAAGATTTTTGAAACCTAGATGGTTTTCCTCCACAGCAGCCAATGTTTGCTTTATTTTCTTCCTTTCACTGGTGACCTCATCTTTCCATCTTTCTCTCAACTCTGCCTGAGCAGCCGCTTCCCAAGTTCAAGCTCTGACCCCACAGACCCTCCCCACAGGTACCTCAGAGCAGCCTGGTTTATCCATTCCCATAAAGGTTTGTTTATTCCTTGGAGAGATTCGATTTGCAACTGGCAGCTCAGGAGAGAGGAGAGGAAGGAATTACCTCGGATGGCTGGAGCGGAGAACTAATGAGGGAAAGGCTCCAGGGGTTTGCCAACGGGGCATCTGGCCGGAAAATCTGTGGATGAATCAGCAGCGCGAGTGGAAGGATGCTCGCTGCTACAAAAATGACCAAGATCGTATATTCTAGTCATCATGGCTGATGGTATCACATTGGGAGTGAAAAGCTGCTGTGAAAGAATGCTCACTTTTCTCAGTGGTGAAATGTAGGGATCCAGGAACTTTGAACTGAATCTTTTGAAAGCAAGGGGCCGATCTCCAGATACCTTTTATTATAATTTTTAATTAAAAAATTTTTTATTATAGTTGATTTACAATGTCCTGTCAATTTCTACAGAAAAGTGACCCAGTTATAAATATATATACATTCTTTTTCTCATATGATCGTCTATCATGTTCTATCGCAACATGTTTCTAGTCACCTTTTAAAGTCAGTATTCAGACTTTCCAGGGATAGGCTATCCCTATGTGCTCTTATAAATGGATGTCATTACAACGATGTTAATATCTATCTTTGCTCCTCGAATCATGAAAAGGACTACCCTTAATATGGAATTGGATATTAAAAGCCGTTTCTTATCCATGTGTCCTAAAGCAATCAGTGACATCCGTGATTAATTAGCAGGGGTGATTCCTGGAATGCTAATTGTCATTCAATGGTATGAAATCACAACCTGGGGGGCTTCTCTTTTTTGTCCGGATGTGACTCTGGGTATTGATATCTGAGCGTCATTTTCTCTAGATGATTAACATAGTTTACACACCCAGCAAACTATAACTGCTAAGTATTTTATATTTTTGGGTAGCCAAATGGCTATTCAGAGTCACATTTAAAGTATGTTAAAAGGGAAATCAGATTAGAGCATGATGCAAGTTCAGCAGGGAATGGGAGTTAAGGGCACAGGCTGGGGACTTGGACGGAGCTTGGATGGCGACCTAGCTTTCCCTCCCACTTAACACTGGTGTGCCTCAAACAGTTATTTAATCTCGCTGAATCTTTTCACACATCTGTAGTATTTGATAATGATAATAACACCCTGGATAAAGTCTAAGGCAGAATAAATGAGCTAATCCATATAAAAATGCGGCACAGTTGCTGGCACAGGATGGAATCCATGAAGAGTAGATATTATTAGTGCAAACATATATGTAGCATGTGTAATCTTGCTATAAGACATTGGAGAAGTTATTTAGCATTCTTCCTCCTTCATTTATAAATGTTTTATTTTCCAATTTTTCTGGGTTGCTTAGTTGATTTGGGTTTATTAAGGGCTATTCTTGATATTTACACTTTCATTGTTTCAAGTACTTGTTGTATCTTAGAAGGCAGGGATTGTTTTCCACATCTGTTTATAGTTTCCACTGTGATGAGACTGGTGGCTGTGCATACTGTAGGTGATCACTCAGGGCTGCTTGGTGATAAGGGTGGTTGGTTGAATAGTAGTACATAGTGTAAGGAAGCCAACGAAGATCAGAGATTTAGGCTTCAAGTGCATGAGCATTTGCGAGAGAGAAGAATTCCTTTTTCCTGTGTGGCCAGAGGCCTCACCCTTCTTCCTGGTGGGCCATTTCACATCCTCTCACCCTCATTATACAAAAGCATGCAGATGAATGGATACAAATCCATCAGCACTACAGGCGACACAGGATTGTCACTGATGACTGTCTTCATTTATAGAAATCTTCATGGTCAAAAGGATTTATTGCTCTCACATTGGATGAGGATGTTCCATGATGATAAGGCCGTTTTTTTTGTTTGTTTGTTTGTTTGTTTGTTTGTTTTTTACTGTGGTAAATGTACATAAGATAACATTTACCATTTTAACTATGTTCAGTGTACAATTCTGTGGCGTTAAGTGCATTCACACAGTTGTGCAACTATCACCGTCACCCATCTCCTGAACATCTTTATCTTTCCCAATGAAACTTTGTCCCCATTAAACAATAGCTCCTCATCCCCCTCCCCCAGCCCCTGACAACCACCTACTTTCTGTCTCTATGACTTCATATAAGCAGAATAATATACAGCATTTGTCCTTTTGTGACTGCCTAATTTACTCACCATAATGTCCTAAAGTGTCCTCCATGTTGTAGCTTGTGTTGGAATTTCCTGCCTTTTTAAGGACTGTGTAATATTCCACGCATGGTATATCTAGACCACATTTTGTTTACCCATCTGTTGATGGGTTTGGGTTGCTTCTGCATTTTGGCTATTGTGAACAATGCTGTTTGAACCTGGATGCCCATATTTTATTTTTACTATGTGCTTGTGTAACTCTTAGGTCAGTTCTTTTCATATTCGGATTAATGCTGGCTGCTACCCTGTAGCGATCCCCTGTTTTTTCCTCTGGTTCTGCCTGCATCACTACATGAAGTCTTTCCTGCTGATGTGAAAGTTGAACATGTGAATGTTGCTGTTCCATCTCTGTTCCAGTCCCCTTCTTCAGGGAAATATTTGAGAAGAGTCCTTACTGCCAAAAATGAAAACTTGGGAATGGGTTGGATTCACCCAAAAAAGAAAAATATGAAAAGTGAGACCAGCTTCAAACAAGCCACCATCCTACTCATTTCAGATGCATCCTGGAAACGTGGCTTCCGCCACCCTATGCCATTTGAACTGGTATCAATCTTCCACGTTGTTTATGAGGAAAGGGCTCTTGGCTGCCCTGATTTTCTGACTCAGAGTGCATTGAGCAACTCCAACTCTGTTATAAAGGGTTCAGAGGTCCCAGGATTTTTCCTAAAGATCAGGGTTCCTTTGAGCTATCAAGTGATGGGCACCAGAGTTTGCAGACGACTTATTGTTTGGGGAGAAGCCATGATGTCAGCATTTCCTCATGCAGCTGAACCTCCCGTGGGAAGCAAGCCCTCTCTTCTCCTACTGGAGAGACCAGGGAAGTATTTCTAAACATTTTTGAAAAGAAGCCAAATCACCCCTCTTTTGGCCCTGCTGCAGCCTGTGGGGTCATCTTTTTGTTTACCGTGTTTATTGGTTTCTGACCTTCGGTAGGTCCTAGTGCCATAGCCAAAATAAAGACCAGGAAATAAAACAAACAACAGATGTAAAACAAAAGAAAGACTTTAATCGTTTCCAGGTACGACCACCCTCATGGTGGTCATACTCTCAGCTTAAAAAAGAAAAATATGAAAGATATTTGGTGACCGTATGTGAGAAACCAACTGTGTTCTACCTAATGACCATCATCTGACACGTTATAACACACCCAGCAAGTGTCAGGCACCTACTGTGCTTTTCTCTGTGTCCCCCTTCCTCCTCCATTTCCACCTGGGTGGCTTAAGGGACAGGTAGTGTCAGCACAGGGCTAGCGGGGGCCCAGGAGTCCTCAGGCAGCCTGCCTGTGGGGACAGGGGACTGCTGGGTACGCAGGGACTGGAGGATTTCTGTGGGGCACGTTGGAAGCCCTCTATCTATGGTTATTGGAAGAAGAAATGCGTGGGAGAGAAGTGTCTCTGTCTGCAGAGATACAAACTGGCAAATCAATGTCTAATATTAATTCCACTCTGCAGATGGAGAGACTGAGTTATTGAGAGGTTAATTGGTTTATGTGGGCTCAGTCAGCCAGCTACTTAGCATCAGGAACAAGAGCCGACTTTATGTTTCCAGGCTCAGAGCCGATCCGTGTTTGGACTAGATTTATGCTCTTGCTGACCCGTCCTGTTGGTGGCCACTTTGATAAATTATCTCAATTAGAAGCAGATGTTATCATGGTATACACAGAGACACGTCTTCCTGGGGTTCCAAACAGTGAGGTCGCTCTTTTTATGGTTTCCTGTCCCCATGTGGGTCTGTGTTTGTACAGCCCTCACCACATAAAAATAAGCAGACAATTGCAACAACAACAACAACAACAACACTAGCTGTGGCAGCATTTCAGTTTTCAGAAGAACTCAAGCATAAAGTCATATTCTTTCCCTAGATCATGGTCAGCTTTGCTTGGAAAATGAGCAGTAAAACCAAGAGCTTGGTTTGTTGCATAGTGTAATCAGAAATCACTCACCCGAGAATGGGAGTTTGTGGGACCCTTGGTCTGGAAAACAATAATTATAACAACCCTTCCTGCCTTTACGGCATCTGGTACTAACGATCACGTTCTGAGAATCTTGACTTGCATGCAGAGGTTTCCATAAATCATTTCTTTCTCCTTTTAGTATTCACACGGCTTTTATTTCCTTGTAATAGGTTCATTTTAAATTGTAAATTTAATATATGCAAATTTTGCAAGAAATTGGGGAGGATGTATACAAGTATAAAGATGAAATAAAAATCAACTTATCGGTCACTACCCAGAAATAACATTCTGGGATGTTTATCTATATAGAATAACACACACACATACACATTTAAAATTGGGGTCTACTACACATTTTGTTGTACAATCTGCTGTTTTTTCTTCACTTAAAGATATATTGTGAGAATTTCTGCATGCAACTGAATATTCTTCTAAACAGTCTTTTTTCTTAAAATGGTACAGTAGTCTGCTGTACATGTTTACGCATCCATTTTTTTAATGGTGGAATTGAAAAAGAATTCTTTTATAGTTCATATGCCTATGGATAATGTGGCATCTATTTTTATATCTGTAGCCTTTCTTGGAGAAATATATTTAATGTGAGGAATAAAGTATTTGCTCTTACTTTTGACTCATCCTTTCCCCTTAGGACTTCGGGATTAGAGCAAAAGTGAGAAAAGAAACACGATAATGACTAAAGTTGAGGCAGTTAATGTTAATTAAACAGTAAAACTTTTCCCTACCTCCCTCCTTCTTTGCTTTCATCAGTGCCCACTGTGGGCCAGGTGTAGTACAAGCCCAGGGTATAACAATAAGTGCCGGGCTCTGCTTTAATAAACATGTCACAGAGGGTGGGAGCTGCCCTGTGCCTAGTGGCTGATGCCAAGAGGATTGCTAACAACCTGGGTTGTTAGCCTCGTAAGAAAGGTAAAATAGGACACTGTTGACCCGAGATGGTCGAGGAATGTTGCCGAAAGGGGTGTGTGTGTGAGAGTGTGCACATGTATGAATGTATGAGTGAGCGCGTGCACACATTTTCACGGGTGGCCAAAGGCATGTGGTAGAGAGAAAGACAGTCGAGCGCCTTCAACTCGGGAACATGGGAGAGCCTCCGTGCTTCAATTTTCAGTTCCTCTCTGGAAATAGCAATGTAAAATTCCTACGTTGCCAAATCCAAAGTTTCTTTAAAGTCACATGAAACCTGCATCCAGATGTTGCATAATGTTGCATACTTTTATCTCATTTCTCTGTGCAGGGGGTATCAACCAAATTGCAAATGCTTGATATCACAGAAGTAAAGAAGATTGCCACCAGCTGTCACCCAGTCTTCTGCTTCTGTTCCCAGGACCAGGCTCTTATCTCCTGGGGTGGATATGGCTGATGTACAGGCAACATCAGCTCCTCTCCGTGGCATTATTGTATCTCTGCTGGCAGAAAGCCATGGGGGGACTGGCTCTCAGGGCGCTGGCTGGTGGAACAGGCTACACCTGCCATGGAAGTCTGGGCTTGGGCTCCTGGCTGGGATGTAGGCTCCTACACTGTCTACTTCCCACTCACCTCCACACCCACCCCCAGGCCACTGTCAGAACCTGGCAAGCTTCCCACTGGCCTGCCAAAGTCCTAATTGCAATGGGACCTCTCTCTTGTTGACTTTTGACTCTCAGAAACCTCACCAAGGGCCTATTTCATTATGGAGCAGCTGATTTTCTTGAGTAGGGTGACATGGTTTCATTATATTTGGGGACAGAAATATTTTTGTGGCCATGTGTTATTGGCTGGTCCAATGTTATCTTTGATTCATTTGTTCCAAAAAAGCACTCCACCTAAAAAAGAACTTGATAACTAAACATAAACACATTTTTTAAAGCAAATTCCCCATAAACCAGTAAAGCAAATATTTTGAGATAGAGTGATACACATTAATAGAAAAATATTATAATTATCCTTATAAATCTGCAAATAGTTTAAAATACTATTTTCTAAAATTCTTATTCTAAATTTTCTAATTTAGAATTATTATTGTTATTTTTTTTTGGTCTTTTTTGCTATTTCTTTGGGCCGCTCCCGTGGCATATGGAGGTTCCCAGGCTAGGGGTCAAATCGGAGCTGTAGCCACCAGCCTATGCCAGAGCCACAGCAAAGTGGGATCCGAGCCACATCTGCAACCTACACCACAGCTCATGGCCATGCCAGATCCTTAACTCACTGAGCAAGGCCAGGGATCAAACCCGCAACCTCATGGTTCCTAGTTGGATTCATTAACCACTGCGCCATGACGGGAACTCCTAGAATTATTATTCTAATAATTTCTAAAACTATTCTAAAATTTGATGAGTTAGAGTTTGCCATATACTGTGAGGCAAAATTTAAATTTCTTTTAAATGTATTTGAAAAAATCTGAGACTTAGGTTAAAACAGGCCTGAGGTTACATAAACAGTGAGTTCCAAAGATGGAAGTTGAACTCTAGAGACCTCATTCTTAACCAATTTGCATTTTTTTTGGCTTTTGTCTTTTTAGGGCTGCACCCATGGCATATGGAGGTTCCCAGGCTAGGGGTCTAATCCGAGCTATGGCTGCCCACCTACACCACAGCCCATGGCAACACCAGAGCTTTAACCCACTGATGAAGGCCACGGATCGAACACACATCCTCATGGATCCTAGTTGGGTTCATTAACCCCTGAGCCACGAAAAGAACTCCCAGTTTGAGTCTCTTAAAGGTAATATTTTGTGAACACCAATGTGTCACATAATTTTATTTAATACTCATCCTGACCCTCTGAGACGTTTTTCTTATTTTATTGACAAGGGAACTGAGGCCTAAGGAGACCAAGAGAATTGCTCAAGGTATATGGTTGTTGTTTGGCTCATTAAAAATCTAAGCCTCATATATCTGAAAAAAAAAAATGAAAACACTAATTTGAAAAGATACATGCACCCCAATTTCATAGCAGCATTATTTACAATTGCCAAGGTATGGAAGCAACCTAACTGTCCATCAACAGATGAATGGATAAAGAAGATGTAGTGTGTGTGTGTGTGTGTGTGTGTGTGTGTGTGTGTGTGTGTGTGTGCATGATGGAATACTACTCAGTCTTAAAAAAGAATGACATTTTGCCATTTGCATGCATAGATGGACTTGGAGGGCATTATGCTAAGTGAAATGAGTCAAACAGAGAAAGACAAACACTTTACAATATCACTTATATGTAGAATATAAAAAAATAAAAAATCCTAGTGAATATAACACAGAAGAAACAGACTCATAGATATAGAGAACAAATGAGCCATTACCGGTGGGGGAGAGGGAAGAGGGGAGGGGAAATACAGAGGTAGGGGATTAAGAGGTACAACTACTATGTCAAAATAAATAAACTAGAAGTTCATGCTGTGGCTCTGCAGAATTGAATCTGACTAGCATCCATGAGGATGCAGGTTTGATCCCTGGCCTTGCTCAGTGGGTTGAGGATCTGGCGTTGCTCTGAGCTGTGATGTAGGTTGCAGATGCAGCTCAGATCCCACATTTTTGTGGCTGCAGTGTAGGCCAGCTCTGACTCGACCCCTAGACTGGGAACCTCCATATGCTGCAGGTGCAGCCCTAAAAATAAATAAATAAAAAAAAAATAAAATAAATAAGCTACAAGGATACACTGTGTAACACAGGGAATACAGACAATATTTTATAATAACTTTAAATGGAAGATAATCTTTAAAAATTGTGAATCACTATGTTGTATACCTCTAAATTATATAACATCGTACATCAACTATATCTTAATTAAAAAAATTAAGTACAATGCCTAGAACAACAACAAAAATGTATAGAACAGTCTGCTTTAGTGGATCATGATGTTGCAGTGATATTTCCTAGAAAACTGAAAGAAATAAACAGTGTTAATGGAGAATTTTTTTAAAAAGAATCTATTTCTAAATCTAACTCCAAAGCCCATGGTCTTCCAGTACATTGCAATTTCTTCTGGAGCCTGTAAAGTTTGGAATATTTTTGGTTTCTCAAAACAAACCTATTTCCACCTCCATTCATTTATCAGACTTAAGACATCACTGGAAGTGAAAACAAGTTGAGTTTGAACAGGGAGGGAAGAAAGGAACTGAGAAAAATCTGAACAGGGGCAGAGAAAGGGGATTTCTTTCCCCAGCCCAATTTTTAAGTGATTTTTATTTTTGGCTTTTTTTTTTTTTTAAGGGCTGCACCCATGGCATGTGGAAATTCCCAGGCTAGGGGTTGAATCAGAGCTGCAGCTGCCAGCCTGTGCCACAGCAACAGCAACATGGGACCCAAGCTGCATCTGTGACCTGTACCACAGCTCATGGCAACACCAGATCCTTAACCTATTGAGGGATGCCAGGGATCGAACACACATCCTCATAGATACTAGTCATGTTCATTATCCCTGAGCCACAATGGGAACTTCTCAAACAATTTTTAAATTATTTTTTTCTTTCCATCAAATTCAGAGTACGCTCCATTTATTTTCCAACCTGGCTGGTATCATTTTGTCACAGTAATTCACATTCTCATAATCTGTGCTAAACATCACTCAATGCATTTGTCCAGTGTTTTAAACAGCAGCGAGGCAGCCTGGAGCCCTCTCTCTGGGAAGGGTTGCGGGTGATGGCGGAGTGCTCTTCTCCTAAAGGACAGAAAGACAAAGCTACTGGGAGCTCTGACACAGGAGAAGATCCAGAAAAGTAGGACACCCTGGAGGGGATTTGGCATATAACAAGGTTGAGTTAGATCCCAAACGAAGCAAAATCAAAGCAGACTGGCCTCACGTTGGAGATGAGAGTCTGCCTGGAGCTGATAAAGCCCAGGCTATGGAGGGGCTTTAATGACAGGAAACGAAATGAAGACATTCCTTAGCTCTCTACCCACCTTCTTTTCCCTGGACCCAGAGATGCTCTATTGCATTTCATGCGAGGTGGAAAGAACACACAGGCTGCCTGCAGATGCCTCTGTCCATGGGTCATTTCAGCTTTGCCTGAAGTCCATGCTTTAAATGCATCCTCAAAGGAAATCCTAACAGAGATCTCTTCCCCTGCCAAAATATATATGTGTGTAGAGCATATAGATGTGCATTCTGGAAGCGAAGACGCCTGCGAGGAAAGGTTTTGCTCGGGGTGCCCAAAAAGCTCCTGGCCACGGGACCTGAGAGGGAGAATCTGCGTGTGTGAGCAAAGTCTTTGCCAACTGGTTGCTGTGGGGGAACAGAAAATGCTTCCTGGCCCAGAGTAGAATCTTTCAGCCAACTCGGGAAGGGTTGGCCAAGGTTTTATATGGGAGTTTTCATTCTTCAGGCAGGCAAAATGGTTGGCACCTAGGCATCAAAAGCTTTCCCTGGTAGGAAGCTGCATCTTTACTTCTTTGATGGATGCTCTTCTGTGTCCAGGTTTCCCCAAGTTTTTAGCAGCTAAGGCAGTTTTGTAAATGCAAGCAGATAAGAGAACAATAGGAAACACATTTTTATATAATATACACATATTCACGCATGCACCGACCTTGGGACCACAACAAATATCCTAATGACTAGTATCTTAACACCTTCTTAAGATGGTCCTTCATGCAGACAGATTTTTATCTTTGACTAATCACATTTCGAAATTCATATAAGCCAATGACTGTCAGACAGAGAGGTACCCAGGGCCTCAGACTTGGAGATTTTGGTTTCATTGTTCTGGAGTGAGTCCAGGGCCTGGGTATTCTTTACCTGCTCCCCCAGTGGCTCCAACATCCAGGCAGGGCTGAGAAGCCCTGGCATCCGTGGAGAAGCACCACAGGCTCTCCTCAGCTTCTTCATGCATCATTCCTGCAAGGAAGAGGGGCAGAACTCTGAGTTCAAGCCAGATTATAATATGCCCTGAATATAGTATTTCAAGTGGATTTCTTGTGTGTTTTACTGCTGTGCTATTTATGAGACGATCACGCCTATTGCGTTAAGGAGGCAGGTTGCTGTCATGCTATTTAGATACAGGAAATCCGTCTGACCTATTGATCTTGTGGAGCAGGACCCCAGACGTGTTAAGAATGCTTGCACAGTCCTGCATGACCACCTGGAAATCTTCGGGTTTAGTGGGTGAAGCTTGCCTCCAGCTGTAACGTCCCTGCCAACTCCCCTGTTAGGAGATGCATATCTAAGAAAATACATTGGCATATTTTCTTTCCCCTGTAAAATGAAGAGAAAACCAAATACGATCAATGTTTGTGTGGGTTTCACGGTCTATCTGAGAGAATTTCAGATACATTAACTATCTTTTTCAGATGACCATGATTGTGTTGTGCTTCCTGTTTTTGTTTGTTTGTTTTTAGTGGAGGGTGTGGAAAGGTGGGTAACTTGGTCAGAGTTACCTGCTGTGATTGGACCAGCCCGTTCACAGTTTCAGGTCACAGGGAGTCTGTTTCCCTAGTACAGCACGGCCCCCTGCCCAAGCCTCAGGAGAAAGGCTTTTCGACATAAGGATTGAGAAAACCCAAAATGTCTTCAGATCTCAGGGCATTATTGCCAGCTCATTTGTACTATCCCAGGAGTCTGAATAAAAATAATTGATTAAGCTATGTTGCATAATATAGTAGAATTCCATGTTTTAAAAGTTATGTGTGTGATATAGGATACATAGTATATAAAATAGAATAAAATATGTATAATTTCCTTTCATAGGATAAGTGACTAGATGATAACATTGTATACGGTATATGGATCTTACTATAAATTTGAGAAAAAAAGAGTACACATTTCCCTTGTGACATCCTAAAAATTATCCATAGTACAGTCTGATATTTTAACTAGGTAAGCAGCATTTTTATTTGATTTAAAATATCATTTACTTATTTTCAGATCTCCATGGTTCAAAATTTAAAAGATGTGAGTGGTTAAGAGCAAAAAGCCTTCCTCCTACCCCTCTCCCAGTTACCCATTTCCCCTTTCTTGATTAGAACAGCACCACTAGACTCTTGTACGGAGCACTTTTATTTATAGTGTAATTACTTAGAATTGGAGGATGAAAAAATATCATCCCCTGTAAATTGGTACAACCAATATGGAAAATAGCATGGAGGTTCCTTGAAAATATGGACCTACCATATGATCTAGGAATCCCCCTTCTGGGCATATATCCAGGCAAAAACTTTCATTCAAAAAGACACATGCACCTCTATGTTCACTGCAGCACTATTCACAAGAGCCAAGACATAGAATCAAGCTAAATGGCCATTCACAGAAGAATGGATTAAGAAGATGTGGTACATATACACAATAGAATACCACTCATCCATAAAAAACAAAAAAAGTCACTTACCGCAATACGTATGCAACTAGAGATTCTCATACTAACTGAAGTAAGTCAGAAAGAAAAAGACAAATACCATGTAATATCACTTATGCATGGAATCTGAAATACGGCACAAATGAACCTATCTACAGAACAGAAAAACAGACTCAGATATGGAGAACAGAGTTGTGGATGCCAAGGGGGAGGGGGAGGGAGTGGGATGGACTGGGAATTTGGGGTTAGCAGATGCAAACTATGACATTTAGAATGGATAAGCAATGAGGTCCTGCTGTATAGCACAGGGAACTATACCCAATCACTTGTGATAGGACATGATAGAACATAATAGGAGAAATAGAATGTGTGTGTATATATATGTGTGTGTGTGTATATATATATATATATATATATATATATATATGTATGTATGTATAACTGGGTCACTTTGCTGTATAGCAGAAATTGACAGAACATCGTAAATCAACTACAATAAAAATTTTAAAAATTAAAAAAAAGAAAAAGATCATTCCCATTGAAAGTAAAAGAAAATTGTTTTGGTGGCAAATGGAAGAAGAAAATGGCATCATCTTTGTGTTTTGTTCCTTTCAGTTTTATTGCAATATAATTGACATACTGCACTGTACAAGTTTAAGGTATACAGCATAATAATTTGTTTTACGTGTATCATGACATGATTATCACAAATTTAGTGGATCTCTATCATCTCATACTGATGAAAAAATTAAAGAAATAGAAAACATTTTTTTTCTTGTGATGAGAACTCAGGATTTATTCTCTTAACAACTCTCATATATAACATACAGCAGTGTTGATTATATTTATCATGTTGTACATTCCATCCCTGGTACTCATTTATCTTATAACTGGAAGTTTGTGGCTTTTGGCCTTCCTCTAACCCCCTCCCCTCGGCCCCCAACCCCTCAGGGACATCGTCGCTGAATATGCAGTACAGCAATAATTATTAACAAACAACTTTTTGCAGCCTCTATCAACAGCTGCCCCAGCACCATACCTCATCAGTAGATGCTGAGGCAATGGTTGCTCATTTAATTGGCTGTTGATGGGATGCTGTCTTCCTTATACATCCTACCACCTGCATGTTTTCTCCTGTTTCTACATCCTCAGTGAGGGCCTAGAATTAGGCCAGTTGGGCCTCCTGCCCTTTGATTTCCCTGCTTCCTGACCAGAGCCTGTAACCTAGCTTGACCTGGACAGTTGGCAGTCCCTGCCTGCATCTTCCCATGTGTGCTATTCGGACGCTGCCTCTGCACCGGGTTGTACTCATGGATGCCAAGAAACCAGGAGCACTTTCTCCCGAGATGTGGGGCAGGTGAGGGCTGCGGCGCTTCTCCTGCTGTGTTAAGAGTTGCCTCCTACTTTCCCAGCAGGAAAGAAAGCCTGGTTGGGGTGAGGAAGCAGTTTTTTAGCCACTGCTGCATGTCAAATAGGGCTTCCTATTGTTTTGTTTACCTTATCGGCTAATTCTGTGATTTTAGTTCCAGGAGGGTTTTTGCCAAGTGGCAAATATTCGAGGTGACTGGGAAAGAATGTAGCAGGGAGTAAGCGGCACCAGGCTCTGTTTGGATCTGAACAACCCTGACTTTTATTCTCTATCATCTTTTCCCTCTTTGATTTCCTTATTTTCAAAAACCCAGAAGAATATGTGAAAGGGGCTGGACTGGACAGGTTGAAGCTAAGAAAGCTGTTTCCTTAGCAACTGTAGCCGTATGAAAGGCTGGCAAGCGTTCCTTGCCTCATTTTTCATTTCATTTTCTGCAGTTCCTGAAAGGAGGTCAGATGCTCTGTGTTAGGTTCACATTGCAGTTTTGCTTTGTGGTACCTTCTGTCTCAAAGCCGGGGAAGGCAGATTGTTTTGCAAGTCACTGACTGCTCTTGGTTATTGCAATGAGAAACGAATTTATATACAATAGATAGAAACAGTCACATTTTCTAGCCACTTCTCAGGGAATCATAGAATACTCATTTTATTGTGAGGAGTTCAGAAAGGAAAGTGTAAAAAGCAAAGGAAGCATCATCCATGCACATATTTGCAAGTCATTGGTCTCAAATGAGAGCTATTCTGATTTCAAAGTCATATCAGAGTATCTTGCATATGTCAAACTGCACCTTTTTATTTTTTATGTTTACTTTATTCATTTATTTAAAAATTTTGTTATGATTGATTTACAATGTTCTATCAATTTCTGTTGTATAGCAGTGACCTAGTCATACATACACACATATATATACATTCTTTTTCTTACATTATCCTCCCATCATGTTCCATAAACTGCACCTTTTTAAAGAAAAAAATTCAGATTAGTCTTCCATTAATTGATTCCTCTTCCAAAATTCTATGCAAGATCTGAGATTGAAGTTTATGTTTAATTTTAAGTTGCCAAATTCAATTCGACAGTATTTATTGCCCCTCCGATTCACTAAGAACTGCAGGGGATAAGCAGATGTGGTAAGATGGTCTGTGCCCTCAAGGAGTTTCAAATTTAGTAGTGGGAAAATAAGACAAATACCACGTAATTACAACTACAAGGAAGAAAGTGATAAATGGTGCAACGCAGTGGTTATCGACCTTGACTGCATATTGGAATTACCTGGGGAGCTATATAAAACACTGGAGGTTCCTTCCCAGAGGTTCTGATTTAATTGGTCGGGGGTGCAGCCGGGGGACTGGGATTTCAGAAAAGATTGCCAGATGATTCAGACGCACAGCCAAGGTTCAGAACCACTGGCAGAGAGCTTCCAGGAGACATCCAAGAGACATTTTGGCTTGGTTGGGAGCAGAGAAGGCTTACATAGCATTTGCAAAGGCCCCTGAAAAGTGGGCAGAGGATTCCAGCAGGTAAAGCAATTTGGGAGGGAAAGGGTGATGTTTGAGGAGGAGAAGCATGACAATAGCCACAGGGGCAGAAAACTGCTGAGTAGGTATTTAGGAGCCTTGACTGTTCCACTGTGCATGCACTGGAGAGTCATGTGTCCAGGAGAACTTGAGCTGAGAGGCAGGTGGAGGAATAAGAAGTGGAATAAGGTGTGAAGGGCCCTAAGCTGCAGGTGGGACCCGGTTCAAGTTCGGTTTTTCTGTTTTTTTGCCAGACATCCAGATCTTTTCTTTTCTTTTCTTTTTCTTTCCTTTTTTGGGCCACACCTGTAGGTATATGGAAGGGCCCAGACCAGGGGTCTAATCCGAGCTGTAGCCGCAGGCCTAAGCCACAGCCACAGCAACTCAGTATCTGAGCCTCGTCTGTGACCCATACTCCGGGCCACGGCATCACTGGCTCCTTAACCCACTGAGCAAGGTCAGGGATTGAACCTGCGTCTTCATGGATATTAGTCAGGTTCCATACCGCTCAGCCACAACGGGAACTGAGTCTATTTGTGATGGGCGAGGAGTCCAGAAGAAGACAAGAAAAGGAGCTAATTGTGAGAGCAAGTATGAATTAAATAGCTGACAAACTTGCCATCTTACAGATGCAAGAGGAACATTGACGATAATTCCGTTCTGTCTGTTTTCCACTAGAGGAGCCCCTAAAGGAACCGACCTGTGACGACTAGTTAGTGAGTTGTCGAGGTCCGAGGTCAGCCAGGTGTCCAGGTGGAGATGTCCAGCGGGCAGTTTACAAACAAGTCTGAGGCTGAGGCGAGAGGTCAGGGAAAGAAGTACAATTTTGAGAATAATTTTCAGGGAGGACTTGAGGGCAAGGGAGGCGTATGGAAGGAAAAGGGAGAATGCTATTTAGGTGGAAAGAGAATTTGAGATCAGCAGGAGAGGCACAGAATTAGCGTCAGAGAAAGAAGAGAAGAATCAGAAGCATTCAGTGGTACAGAAGCCAAGGAAGAGTTTCACGCAGGAGGAATCCACCTGCGAAAACCTGCGGATGGAGAGGTGGAGCCTCAGGGCCGGGAAGAGACCCTGAGGGCGTGGCTTGTCCGTTATCCGTTCCCATCTTCCTGGTTCCCGCCTGGGGGGCGGGTCCTGAACCGAGGAAGCTACTGCAAGCTACTTTCATGGGTTGGAGCGTCCTTTGTCGGATCTCACTTGAATCATTTCTCATCTATCAAAATACAAAATCGTTGCAGCGAAAAACAGGAAAAAAAAAAAAAAGTCGCTTTCGGAGGAAAGAAAACAGCCCCTGATTCTGAAATTGCAAGTCAGACTCGTGAAAAGATATTCTTTTCCGTGAAAAGATATTTACGGCCTTGCAAAAGGAAACGAATAACTTATAAATGAAGTCATAATTAGCTATCTTTCCAGTGTTTGTCATTTACCAATGAAAGCCAACAGCTTAGGGGGCTGTGAGCGTGTAGCTAGACTATGGCTATCAGTTAATATATCCATAAGAGGGAGATTGAGAGAGGACGAATGAGTAAGGCGTTGGGGGGTGGATAAAAGGAAAACTCTGGATTTTCCCTTTGGCGAGTGGAAGCAGCCTGCTCCAAGCTCTTTAGTGGATCTGCTCAACAGTGAGACTATCCAAAGGCATCCTCGCCTCCCAGAATCCCCCCCCCCCGCCCCCCCAACGCTGTATCTGCCCAGAGAGTTAATGAACCAGGACAGACGCTACCAACAAAAGAAGAGATGCTTTATTTATTATTCACTAATCTCCAAGGTCCCTGTGCTATTCAGAATTAACATGCTCCCTGGAAGAGTGGTTTAACACCTCCTGGTTTGATGGAGCCTTGCTTGTGCTCACGCAGCATCTTTCTGAGAGCCAGGGAGGGGACATACAACAGAGGCCCCTGCCTGGCAGCTCTTAGATGTTTTTTGGTCCCAACTCCCACCCCAGTGTAGGAATTACCTGACAAGGGCTGCCTTGTCTTGCCTGTTTCTAGCAATGAGGAGTTCATCACCCATTCTGTGTTTAAGTGATTGTATAGCCTTTAGGAAAATTTTCCATGTGTTGAATTTTTCTTTCTTCGAGCAGCCGTCTTGCACCTGGTCCTGAGTCTTATCTCTTTTATAGTCTATCATCCCCTTCAAGCTCTTTCTCTATTAACTATTTGAATTTGTATCCAATGACTGGAGTCATTTTCATTTGCTTTATGAAATTTAAAAAAAAAAGCCACTGAAATTGTAGTTATGTAGAGAAACTAAAATTCTTTGGTATGAAATCTACACCCGTTTGGGGCCCTCCATTCCTCTAAAAGTGAGCTTGAAGTCAACACAAGCTTGGTGACTTTGTTTACCCATTAAGTTTCAAAAGTCTAGGCTCCTCTGAGCAGTTTTTTTTTTTTTCTCTTGAATGGAATAAGCTAGTGTCTTTGACCAGTGTCTCTCTGTGCAGGGACTTCTATTTGGCTGAGTGGAGCCAGTGTGTGCCACGATGCAAAGGCATCACTTTTTTTGGTGGTGCGCTTGGGTGATGTCTGTGCTTTCAGAAAACTTTAACAGTTGTCACTTGTAGAGGTCTATTTGGATCCACATCTCAGAACTCTTCTTGTCATCATCATCTTAGAGAGAAGGGACCATGCTAAATATTTTTCCAGATAGCAAAACACAAAGGCAGTCACAAGTATTTGGTAAGTTCCCATTGAGTTGACTTGAATGGAATCTGCTTCAATATGTTTTCCCTTTTCACCCTGAACTTACATTTTTCCTGTGGGGTACTAGTGGGGTTCCCTTCCACCACACAAGAAAGACATCGTTTGATAGTTTCTAATTCTGTGAAGTGTATTTGGATTATGTAGCACTTCTTTGCAAGACTAGTTCAAGAATTCTGATAGATGTTATTTGAAAACATATATATATTTTTGAAATGGATCATACAAGAGGGAGAAAAGAGAGGGTGAGCAGCTAACGAGCAGACAAATTGGATCAGGAATCTATGTTCCACAGGGCAGCAGGAATTCCCACAGTTCAGTATCTCAAATCCCCAAATGCTTATTTAAAAAAAATTTTTTTTTTTTTTTTGACCACAGCAAGCTCAGTGCCGTGATGTGGGATCTCAGTTCCCAGACCAATGCTTGCCTTTTAAAAAACCTGGGTTCTTCAGAGTCTTTGGGCTATCTCAATACTATTTTCAGCCGCATTTGTTCATCAGAGAATTAACATTGTTATTCTTGTCCACAAGGACTAAGAAATGAGCAAATAAGTTGCAAATGATTTTTTTCCCCATACATCATTTTCGAAGTATTTTTTCCTGATTCTTCTTACATAAGTTAAAATGTAGTGTGGCTTGATATGAGATCAATTTAAACTAGACACTGTTCTTTTTGGTTTAACAAATGTCCTTATCAGATCCAGCTCTATTGCGTTCACCCCTATAGGCAGTTCCTGCGAGTATCACATGGCTGGTGTGGATTCATGGCTGCAGGTGGATTCCTGGGTTCCAGATGCATTTGTAAGTCCCTCTCTGTCCATGCTTGGCAGCCACTCTGTCAATCTACTTAATGATTGTTCCTCATGGCCTTTTTAGTGGGCATTTATGTAGATTAATGGTAGAAGTTTTATGTACAAATAAAATTTAACATGTCTTTGAAGTGTTGGGTTGGCATTTAGTGGATACTTTCGTGCTTACTCTGTAAATTGTAGGGCTGTTAATTTTACTGGAAGGCCAGTCCTTGGAACCAAAGCCAATGTCAGAGTGCCTCTCCTGGCCCCCTTAACCCTTCTGTTGAAACACAAATTTTCCTACCATTTCAATGAAAGGAGAGATCAGTAGATGACAGTCACATGAGTGTGGGGGATATTCGAGAGGTGAGCGGAAGAAAAGAGTATGAAAAAGAATGAAGGGGAGTTTAAGCAGAAGATTCTGGAATCTATGACCCTATAAGAGAGAGGAAGATTTGAAAGCAGAGATCTGAGGTTTTTAGACAAATTTATGAAATATTCTCTGGCAAATTTTGGGTGAAGACTTCTTACCTGTAATAGAGTATGGCTTGAATCCAGATGTTCTTAAACCTTGGCGTGTAGATTTAGATGGGTTTGGGGGAGGACCAAAAGCCTTTTTTCAAGGCTTATTTCCAATGTCATATTTTTCCCCACACATTGTTCTCCAGTTCCCCTGAAGACGGGCTCTCCTCAGCTCTCCTAGAGCGTTCAGGCCGCATTTCACCATGGACAGGCTTGCTCATTATTCTTCATCTCCCTTGCTGTCCTGGGTGCTCCCTGAGGGCTGGCTGACCTCCCATCATCTTTGAGTCTCGGTGCAGAAGGCGCCCTCCAGATGCTGGAGTTGAGTTGCATAAACTGGGAGTGAAAGGCTGGGAGAAAAAGCAGGTCAACTTTGAAAACCTCTTGCATTTTCAAGAGCTGGAGATCACTCCCGAGGCCACCCCGGGGAAGGGACCGGCCATGCTCTGATGTGCAGAAGCTGCCTTTTTGGTAGAGGGGAAGTCTGTGAAACCCTGCCAGGGCATTTTTAAGAGGATGTCTTCTCAGAATTCTCAGCGCTCTTGGGCACAGCTAGGCGCTGAGGAACAGGGTGACTCTGTAGGGTTATTAGCAAACATTTAACCTCCAAGTGCTGAGGGTAGGAAAGGAGAAAGCCTGGAGGATGAGGCCAGCTCTGGGTGCCAGGAAAATAGGTCAGAATTCTGAATGGCATCTTGCATGTTTAAAGACTGTGCATCCTTCCCTAGGTAAAGTCTCCCAGATTGAGTGGGTAACATGTCTCTCCTCCCTTATTTCCCAAACCCTTTTAACCCTGTGGATCTGTGGAGTCCTCCAACAGGGGGGTTTTATTTCATTCATCCCTGGGTGCCTGACACCATATGCGAGGAGTGTGCAAATCCACCTGTATTATGCCACTATGTTCTTGTTCTGCCTCTACTCTGATGTTGCCATCCTGCCACTAGATGGTTGACTCTTGAAAGACAGTCCTTATTTTGGAATTTCTAAAATGCCTAGCACAATGCCTTATGCCGATGAAGTTTTTTTAAAAAGAGTCTAATACTATATTTTCAAAACTCTGATTTCATACATGCTTTAATTTCATATGCTACCTGGAGATCAAGAACATTTAGTTGTCAACATCATTTTACTAAATTTTATTCTATTAGTTGGTATTAATAAAATATTACTACGTAAAAAAATGATAGTTTAAAAAATCATAAAATGTCACCTAATCCAAGAGCTATAATGTTATTAAAAACTTCTGGAGTTCCCGTTGTGGCTCAGTGGAAATGAGCCTGACTAGTATCCATGAGGATGCAGGTTCAACCCCTGGTCTTGCTTAGCGGTTTAAGGATCTGACATTGCTGTGAGCTGTGGCATAAGATGCAGCTCCTGTTCAGCTCCTAGCCTGGGAGCTTCCATGTGCCTCAGGTGTGGCCCTAAAAAGCAAAAATAAAAATACAAAAAAAAAAAAACCCTTCCATCTTGCTATATATTTTTCTCCTGCCCTAAACCCTGCTTCTGTCGCATAGGTAATGATTCTCATAAGATTCATGTTTATCAGTCCATTGCACTTCATCATTTTTCTTTTTTTGCTGCACCCTTGGCAGGTGGAAGTTCCTAGGGCCAGGGATCAAACTTGAGTCACAGTAGTAACCTGAGCCACAGCAGTGACAATGCCAAGTCCTTAACCAATAGGCCACCAGGAAACCCCTCCATTTTATCTCAAATACAGCTTTATCTCAATGTGTATATTTATTATATGTGCTATTTAGTTGTATTTGTTTTTAGGTTTTGTTTTAAAAATCCTATTATCTTGCTTTTAGCTTTCTGGAACTTTCTTTTCTCTACTTAAAATTACGTTTCCAAAATGTGCTCATATTGTTGCATGTAGTTGTAGTTTATTTTCACTGCTACATAACATTCTATGGTGTGAGAAAACTACAAGTGTTTTTTTGTTTTCTTGTCGACAGGCATTTGACTTGTTTATTGTTTTTGCTATTATAATTTACCAGTGTGAACCAAGAACAGTTATTTGGGGGTGCATCCACTAAGGGTCTTCAAGTGTTCAACTTGGCAAGACAATGCCAAACTCTTTTCCCAAGTGGATTAGCCCTTATTCTCTCACCAGCCAGCTGTGAGTTTCTCCCTGGATCTGCTTTCTCCACAGCCCTGGGTATTGGCCGTCTTCGCTTTTTTCCCCCTTAAATAATCTAGTGGGTATGAGATAACATATGACGTTCCATTTCTCTGCTTTATAATGGGGATGGGACTCAGGGTAGGTTTTGCCATGTTGCTTGTTGAACTGCATTTACAAGGAACCCCATAGAAGATGGAACCACAGACTTTGAGAACTGGATGGGATTTTATAGGATGGGTCATCTGAGAAAGCCGAGGACCAGAGAGCAGGAGGCTTGCAATCTCTCTCTCTCCTGCCTTCTCTCTCTCTCCATAGGTATAAGCATAAGTCATTCTGTATCTATATCTGTAGCATCTGTACCTTTATCATCTATACCTATGTATCAAATCTGTATCATCTATACTTATAAGTCACAATTGTTTGTGTGTGTGTGTTGTAATTTATAAAGTACCAACATATTGACATGTTAATATGATCACAGTCCTCGTGAAGGGGAGGCGGAGAGCAGGGGAGGAAAGGAAAGAATAAAAGGTGGTGCAGGCAGGCAGATTTAGTCTCTCCAGAGAAGTAACGGAGGAGTATCTGCTCTGTTAACAGACTGTGGGCTGTGGGGATCATGCCAGAGGACCTGTGTGTGTGAGCCTGTGAGTGTACACATGTGTGTGGGAGGAAGGGATGTGTGTAAAGGAAGAGAAGGATGAGAGAAATTTCTGGAGTTGGTCAAGGAACCACAGATTTGGGAAGGAGGAGAAGTGAAGAGGAATGAAGGTTTCAGTTCTATTGCCAGGACCCAAGCCTTCTTTTATGGTTCACTGAGAATTAGCATAAAGGCTTGGGTCATCTCTGAAGTCCTGTTGGAGAACTGTGACGTGTTTTCTTTAACCTGAAAAAACTCTGTGATGGAGCCAAATGGAATCTATACCATGACAGTATGGTATTCACATATACCGTAAAAACTCTAAGCATTGTAGTTTGGAAAAAAAAAAGCAACCTGTTATTAAGATCATCATCATGGTCTCAAAGAAAGAGTAAGATATACATGCTACATGCACAAAATATGATGGAGATTTGCCTTTTCAAGTACAAATATCGCCTTATGACCCATAGTTCCCTTTCAAAGCATTTACAATTATAGAAACATAGTATGCACTGAATACTTGATGTATGTCAACTAATAAAAGACAAATAAGAAAAATATTATACTACTGAATCTCAATATTAGCTCTTGGTCTCAAGGCCAATAGATGGGCAAAGTCATTTGAATTTATTTTAACTTCGGTGCCATTTTGGAATTCTGCAATACCATGGGAATAAGAACCCGGTTGTATTCAGCTGGGCTGACATTTCTGTTGTCAAATCCACTAACTCAAGTCAAGTTGCAACTATCTTTCTTGATACTCCTCTTAGGGCCTATATATCTATTCGTTTACTTATTTAATGTGACATTTCTTTTCGTGGCTACTCTTTCCATTTCTGGCTATAATAGGAAATCCTTCTTTTGTACACCAAGTGATACATGCAATAAAATAAAATCCATTCCTTGGATGTTTTAACTACTGCATCCACTTAATAGATGTCTCTTTTACCCTGTAATAGATGAATAAAAATATGTGTCACCAGGTTTCTCGGGACCACCCATTAGGAATCCCTTGAGAAGCACCATCTCAGATAATGTGAAATGTGTTTTCAGGGTGCCTGCTCCTGTTCTGAGGTCTCCCTTTCCATTTACAAATTGTCAGGTGCGATGACATAGAGGATCCTAGGCCCAAGTCGACGTCTGACCTTGTGCATCCTAGAGTTCCCTGGTTTTAGAAACTCCTTTCTGCAGTGGCAATCCCCTCATTTCTTGTTATGTACAATCTCTTTCTTGCCCCTCCTTCCAACAATCTGTCAGGCAGTCGCCAATTTTTCTTCCCTGGCAAGGCACTGTTACCAGTAATTGCAGACACCATTAATAAAATGGGCGGGAGGGGGGGCGACAGGGGAGGAAAGAGAGACACAAAGGGAGTAAGTATTGTACACAGCCCGAGGGCTTTTCCCTCCCACACATATGATTCACTGTTGTTCCCCGCCTCACGTGGGAAAATATTGCCCTGCTGAAAAGACACCTTAAAGGCAGCTCTGCCTCAAAGATATCACATATGCATATTAATAACCCACACTTTGTAGTGCCTAGAGTTGTTTTTAACGAAGCAAGCTGAAATACACCAGCAGCTTTCTCTTCTCCTTCTGTGTGCTGCTCCATCCTCGAGCATGGGCTCCAGTGGCACCTGCCCTCAAAAAGGAGAGGAAAGAGGCCTGGGGAGGAATTCTTTAGGACTGAAACAGAGAGGGAGGGATGCTTAACTGGACCACATCTGTCCATCTTCTAGGAAGACCAATGTTTTAGGACAAGTTTCAGCCCAGGAAATGGCCCCACGTGTCAGTGAGAGATTCAGCAAAGACACACAGATGAGAGAAGGACCTAGAAAGTCAGAGGCAGACACGAGAATATCCGAGAGAGGGTCTTTGTTTGAAGATGCACGAAGATTCCTCAAACCCTGTGAAGACTCCCTCCCTACCCCCACCCCCCATCTTTCCTGCCGCTCCCCCATTTTCCTAGAGGACCTCACAGCTTGCTTGTTTGAGGAGAACTGATTACCCCTGTTACCTGGGCCAAATGGAAACTTGCATTTCTCAGAACAATAGAGCATAGTCTACCAATCCAGTTCCCACTCCCTGGGGTCCTTTGCTTCAAAGAACAGCTGAGGCTTTTGGGCTTGGCAGTGAGCAGCACTGGCTAATGGATATTTGGCTTCCCTTTGTTCGACCAGCTCCAGTGGCAGGTGTGGTCTTTCTTAAAGACTAGTTAGTTGGTTAGAACATGATGCTAATGAGACCAAAGTAAATATTTTTGATATGTGGTGGTTTAACTTTATGTAGAATAAATCTCTTCCCTGGTCATAGAATTTACTCACAAAGAGAACTAGTATTCTGGATCGCCCAGTCATCAGCACCACTTGGAAAGCATGGACAGAGCCTAAGCTGGTCCCTTCTTCTCATTCTGGGAGGAAAGACCTTGTGACCTGTCACATCTTACTTCAGTAGTCTTCTAATATTCTCAGGGTTTTGTTTGTTTGTTTGTTTGTTTTAGGGCTGCACCCATGGCATATGGAAGTTCCCAGGCTAGGGGCTGAACAGGAGCTACAGCTGCTGGCCTAACACCATAGCCACAGCAATGGCCAGATCTGAGCCGAGTCTGCGACTTACACCACAGCTCATGGCAACACCAGATCATTAATCCACTGAGCAAAGCCAGGGATTGAACTCCCATCTCATGGCTACTAGTCAGATTTGTTACCACTGAGCCACCACAGAAACTCCCTTTTCTCAGTATTTTAAGGCTCTTCTCATCCCAATCATCTTACACATGATGGCCAGTTGTAGCTCTACTCAGGTCACTTTAATTAATGGCTCCGATATTCAAACCCAGTTCTTTGTATTTAAAGCCTTCTGAGTTTGATCCTGGGTTTTCCTTCTGTGTGTGTATTTTTTTTCTTTCAGGGCCATACCTGCGGCATATGGAAGTTCCCAGGCTAGGGGTCAAATTGGAGCTGCAGCTGCAGGCTTATGCCACAGCCAGAGCAATGTGGGTTCTGAGCTGTATCTGTGACCTATGCCACAGCTTGCAGCAACACTGGATCCTTAACTGACTGAGCAAGGCCAGAGATCGAACCCAAATCCTCATGGATACTAGTCGAGTTCTTAACCCGCTGAGCCAAAAAGGGAACTCCTGGGTTTTCCTTCTAATTTTGACTCTTAATCCTCCTTACCACTCAATGTTTCAATCAAGTTGGATGATCCATTAGCCCTCAAATTATTACCATTTTTTTCTCTTCTCTGAATCTGTTCTTCTGTCATTACCCCTTGTGGGAACACCTTTTTCCAACTCTGTCTCTGAACATTCTTTTATTTCAAGATGCTATTCAAATGTCACCAGCTCCATGAAAATTCTTCTGTTCTCACAAATGGGGATAAACTCTATCCTGTGAGTATCTCTTGTACTTGGTTTGTATTTCTTTTAGGGCACGTGTGATTTTTTTCCTATAATCATCTATTCCTTCTGTAAATGTTAATTGAATACCTGAAAGTGCAAAACATTGTGATACATGTGAGGTTGAATATGAGCATAAGTAACCTCTTTGTTTTAGTTAAGGATATGCCAGCTACTCTAAGAAACAAATCCTAACATTAAGGGATTTAACCTGACAGTCCAACATGGTGTTACTGGTTGGCTGGAAGCTCTTATCTCCATGTTGATTCAAAGACTTTATTAGCTTTTTTTTTTCTTTTTTTTCTTTTTTGGCTGCCCTATGGCATATGGAGTTCCAGAGCCACAGTTGCAACACACTGGATCCTTAACCCACTGTACTGGGCAAAGGATTGAACTCAGTGCTCTGGAGATACTGCCAATTCCTTTGCTCCACAGTGGGAACTCCAAGACTTTATTAGTTCTATCTATAGACTCTAGTTTTATCTGTCTATGTTATCTATTAGTTGTTTATAATATAGATAACAAATTAACTGCATTACCAACTAGCCCCAACTTGCTGATTAAAAAAAAGAAGAAGAAGAAAAATATTATCTCACAAATGCTGTGGATTGGGGATTTGGGAGAGGTTTAGCTGGGTGGTTCTGACTTTTGGGTTTCTCATGAGGTGGTAGTCAAGCTGCTGGCTGGGGCTGTATCACTTGAAGACTGGACTGGGCTGGTAGAACTTCTTCCAAGATAACTCATTCACAGTCCCGACTTCCTGCCCATCAAGTAGCCTCTTGGTATAACAGCTGGCTTCCCCCAGGGGGAGGAAACCCAACAGAGAGTAAGATAGAGACTGTTTGAATCTATTCTAGAAGTGAGGATTAAGTTCCAGCTTTCAAGGGAAGAGTATCAAAATATCTGTGGACCTATTTTAAAGTCACCAGAGCATGGGACCAATGCTCCTTTGATTTTGTGGGCCTCTCCATCTCCTAGGGCCCAGATTCTTTATCTTCCAGCACAGGGAAGATGAAAGCATGGAGAAGGCACACTAGCTTCTTAGACACACTGATCTGAAAGTGACACATATGGCGTCTAATCTCATTTCATTGTCAAGTAGCCACTTGGCCACCTCTGGATCCAAGGGTGGCTAAAAAATGTCATCTGGGACTGAAGATCCATTTCCCAGTGACAGCACTCTGTACCCTCCGTCTTGCCCCAAATGCTAGTTTCTTCTGGGCAAGGACCATCTTGTCCTTTGTGTCCCCAAATATACAAACAGCACAGGCCTTGTGTAGAAGAAATGCTCTTTAAATATTTCATGAACAAATGAATACATGAGTGATGGGATGGTAGCATTATTTTTCTGTATATTTCAAAAGATAAACCTAGGCTTGCTTGTTACTAGAATCTGCACCAACTCTGCTACTCAAATCCTGTTTACACCTCAGTTGTGGCCTATGCGCCTATGCTCAGAACTACCTAGGCATGATGGTTCTCTTGTTATTTCTTATGAATTATTTATCTTCCCCCCTCTGAACTTTCTTCAAATGGCACATTGCAAAGGACGAGTTTTTCACTAAAGAACATTATATAAAGGCAAGAAATGTTCAAAGCTTCTCTGCATCGCTACACAAACAATTCAAGTAAGATGCTGCCAAATACTGAAGTGATGGGATCACAGGGTAGCAGAGGTAAGAAATACATTGTCATAGCAACCAGAAGACCTCAGTTGGAATGACTGTACTTCAACTTAAAAGGTAGTTCTAAGAGCTTAAATACACACAGAGAAACGGCTAATTCTATAAAGATGTCATTTAAATACAGGAGGATCTCTTTAAACTTTTCAGAGTGAATATAATTTGGAAGCAGTATAATGTGGGAAAACATCAAAGAAGAGCATTAGTGAGCCTTTACCATAATGTTTAATAACAGCATAATTTATGTTAATTGTTAAACTCTGCTCATTTATTTACTGAAAAATAAGATGCTGTTCATTTGGGAATTACAATGGTGATGCACACTGAATGTAGAAAAATTGAAAAATGTAGAAAATATAAGAAAAAGAATGAAAAAGACTTCCTACTACTCTAAGTAAATAAATTTCTATATATCTATATCTTCTTTCAATCATATGTATATTAGAAAATTGAGATTGCTTATGTATTTTCATCTAGTGTATTTTTACGTACATTATCTCATAAACACTTCCCCATTTCTTTAATATTCTTAAAACATTATTTAGTTGCTGCATAATATTAATAATTTAGATTAATCATAAATGCATATAATTATTCCTATACTGTTTGACATCTTAATTGTTTCCATACTTTTGGTATCAAAAATAATTTTATTTTTTATTTTTTTTGTCTTTTTGCCATTTCTTGGGCCACTCCTGCGACATATGGAGGTTCCCAGGCTGGGGGTCCAATCAGAGCTGTAGCCACCAGCCTACACCAGAGCCACAGCAACGTGGGATCTGAGCCACGTCTGCAACCTATACCACAGCTCATGGCAATGCTGGATCCTTAACCCACTGAGCAAGGCCAGGGATCGAACTCGCAACCTCATGGTTCCTAGTCGGATTGGTTAACCACTGCGCCATGACAGGAACTCCCAAAAATAATTTTATAACTGACACTGTGGTATAAGCAGTATTTGTCACAGTGGGTGCTGGATAAGTGTTTGAAGAATAAATTACAAGATACAAATCCTTCTGCACTTCTTATTGATTATTGATATTACATTCCTAAAAAATGAATTATTATGAATTATCTGGAAGATTTCTCAAACTTCATTCTGAGCATTTGGAATAAACTTGGCTTCTACTACCTGTATTGGAGACTATTTGATGTGATGTCCAAGTAATAGTTTTTGAAACACGTGTGAGGGATTTGGAACAGTCCCCTGTGTAGCCTCTGATAAGTTGATGGCACCTGCTGGTGTCTGGTGTTTTTTCTTATTGCCCCACACTAAAGCCTTTCCTTGAATTGACGACACCCTCTTTCACCCAGTAGAATATTTTGTCCCCACAACCACCCTGTAAAGCCAGTGGGCCAATTCTCCTCCCTGCTATCTTACAGCAAAGGTAAGAAGACCCCGTTTGTGAGTAAAAATTCAACCCAAGGACCTGAAGCTTTGTCTGGCATGTTTGTTTCCAGAATATGTGCCAAAGACCCAGGACCCTCTTGCATTGGCTCCTGTTTCTCAAGATGTTCTTTGAAAAATAAATCTGAGCAGTATGGAAGGCTGATCTTTTTGGTGATGTGGGCCATTTCTTCTTTTTAAGAGTCTTGAGGGACAGTATTATTATGACCATAATGCAGTTTTTATTGCGTCAGTAGATGTTGTAGCTTTTTTTCAGTTTTCATCCTAAAAACCCTCTGGGAAATGACTGTGACACCTGCTTTTCCTTTGCTTTCAGGATGCGTGGGAGAAGCAGGAATACAGCAAACAGTTTAAAAAAATCCATTTAAAAACCTTTGTCTTAATAAAAAATAGAGCAACATTTTACAAAAATTTTACAGAACTATTTTGGAGGCATAATGAGGCTTCTAATGCTTTAAGAAATGTACCCTCTTCTGCTAGCCACGTGTAAACCTCAGGGGAGCCTTGTGACCCCTCAGAGTCACTTGAGGGAGTAACAGGTCCCTCTTGGAGTTCACCATTAATAACACCTTATTGAACCCTCAGGTTAGTCTTGAAAGATGTCAAGTGAGTGTGTGAATTAGACCCAGTCATTTAAAATAAGCTGTCGTAACCCTGGCTACACAGTGGATATATCTGGGGAGATTAGAAAAAAAAAAAATGCGGATGTCTGACCCCATCCTGGACAATTAAAATCAGAATCTCTTGGGGGGTGGGTAGGAGCAAGTGTCAATAGTTTGTAAAAGCTCCCATGTGATTTTAATGTGCAGCTAGGGTTGAGGCCCGGTTATGTAAACTGTGTGAGCATCTTCCCAAGGAGAAGAGATGGAAGGATGAGAGGACTCAGCAGGTGGGTGGATGGAAGGTGAATGGATGAGAGCAGTTCTCAGAAGTTTCCCCGAGTTATTGAGGATATAGATTTTGAATATTTTAAGATTTAGATGTAAAAAACCTAGCCCCTGCAATCAAAGGACAATCTTTTTTCATCAAGAGGATGGTGTGAGTCTCCCAGTTGAAGATCTGTAGGAGATTTGGGGAAGAAACATAGCCCCACCCCAAACCACTAACCTCCTTATCTGGGCTTTAGACAATCCATTAGACTCTCTCCCTTGAGTTGCCATTAATAACCCGTATTACAAAAAGCCCAGAGTTCCCATTGTGGTGCAGTGGAAATGAATCCGACTAGGAAACAAGGTTGCAGGTTCGATCCCTGGCCTCGCTCGGTGGGTTAAAGATCTGACATTGCCATGAGCTGTGGTGTAGGTTGTAGATGTGGCTCAGATCCTGAGTTGCTGTGGCTGTGGTGCAGGCTGGCAGTTGTAGCTCTGATTCAACCCCTAGCCTGGGAACCTCCATATGCTTTGGGTGTGGCCATAAAAAGACAAAAGACAAAAAAAAAAACCCACAAACAAACATAAAACAGCCCTTCTAGGGAGTTCTTGCTTTGGTGCAGTGGATTAAGAATCTGACCACAGTGTCAGTTATGGAGTTGCCGTGGAGGTGAGAGTTAAAGAATTTGACATTGGTGGAACTGTGGTAGGTTGCAGCTGTGGCTTGGATTCAACCCCTGGCCCGGGAACTTTTATATGCCTTGAGTGTGGACAGAAAAAAAAAATCCCTTCTACTGACCAAAATTTTAATATAATAGTGAGTTTACCAGGCACCAAAAAGATTTGAAATCCAAACATCAAACAGTTAAGGGTTGAAAAGGCAAATATTTCCAAGCTAGACCTCAAGAACAACCTTTGAAGCAATTAGCAATAAAAATGCACGAATATGTCTTTATGATATAATGTCAAGTAAATCCAGATTTCAGTCTCATTCATCACCCTTGAGCCCAGCACCATATACAACCCCTTCTAGAGCTCATGGACGACAGCTTAGGCTCCAAGAGTCTATTGTCTACTTTTCACAACTGGAAGGGCAGGCAAATAAGCTGTGACTTGGAGAAGCCACATAGCAATGGGGTGGTTGGCTGTTTACAGCATCTCCTTCCCCAGGCTCTGGATTTCAGCACAGACCTAGCAGCCTAGACTTCCTTGCTTCTGGAAGATGGGTAACAAATTCAACCAGGGCTGCACACAGCTCCACCATACATCTGCTCCCTCTCTCCCCATCCCCACTGGCCTCAGTTCTCTTTTTAATTGGAAGCACTCATCATTTTCAACCAAGGCATTAATTTTCTTAAATTTCATTTCTCTCGCCTCTAGGATGTTGTGTACAAACTTATTAATGAAACTGTTGTGTGATGTCACTGTGGCTCTTGCACATGTGGGGTGATTTTCTTAGTTTATAAAAAATTCAAAATCTAAAAAGTGGGAGTTCCCATTGTGGCTCAGCAGGTTAAGAACCTGACTAGTATCCATGAAGACACAGGTTTCGATTTCTGGCCTCGATCAGTGGATTAAGGATCTGGTGTTGCCTCAAGCTGGGGCATAGGTCACAGATGTGGGTTGGATCTGGTGTTGCTGTGGCTGTGGGGTAGGCTGGCAGCTGCAGCTACTATTCTACCCCTAGCCTGGGAACTTCCATATGCTGCAGATGCAGACCTAAGAAGAAAAAAATTTTTTTAAAAATTGCCAGCAAGAAACCTCTGAAAGTGCAAGGATGTAAAACCAACTTGTGGTTAAGTTGCTTGATCTTTAGCATCTTTTGACCTCATCATCTCACTATGTTGAGGATATAATTTAGTGTCACATCAGTCACTACTAAAACAATTGTACAGGAAGCCACACCATGCAAGGAAAAAAATCAGGATGTCTCCTCTCACAGTTTTGCCATGGTAATCCTTTTGCCAAAAAAAAAAAAAATAGCTTTACCATCCTTTTATTCATCCCTCATCCCCTGAAATCTAGAATTTTTTTTTACACGAAACATATACATCTAATGTGTAAAAAAAAAAAAAATCTGAATTATTGACGCAGAAATGACTACTTTCAACACCTGCCAAGGGGTGGAGCTGCAGAACCGCAGACCACAGGTGGTACTTCATTTTCCATCCCATCAGTACCGCATTTATCCATCATTTAGGCAGATCACTCCTTTATGACTTTTCCTTATTTAGTATTAAATTCTTAGCTCTTTTTTTTCCTGGCAAATTTACCCTGAGTATAAATGGATGTAAATTCCTTCACAATTCACCCCTGTAAGATCTAGTGAGGACAGAGACTTAAGGACTCAGCCCTTGAAGAATCTATCTTGATAAGACATGTGCATAAAATGTAGAGAACTCAGCGGTCAGAGAAAATGATGATGCAGAAATTTTGTTTCTTAGGAAAGGATCGCTAACTTTAACAAGTTTGGTTTTAAAACTTTGTGCAAGACTGCTGCTTAAATAAAAATATAGGATTGATGGAGAAAATAAAGTTGTCAGATAATATAGCCTAATATTCCTGGATTTGAAGGGATACAGTGAAAAGCCCAGCCTTTTCCAGTTTTTATTCCCTAAGCATGTAGATCAATGCAGTTCTATGCTTTTTAGCTGTCATCACATCTAGTTGATACTTAATCTGGATTTTAATATTTAAAAGCATACTCAAGATATTCATTAGAGCCATAAAAATGAAAGCTAGGCTAGTCCTTGCAACTATGACAAAGGTATTTATGGTCTTATCATTGCACGTAAATTAGAGAAGCGAATTTTGAGATTTTGAAAAAGTGCTCTCATGCTCTTAAATCAGAAGCAACTGGTGTCACCGTTAGGTGGCGCGCTGCAGCCACCGATTTGCTTAGGCTGGCTGGAAGCAAGCTATGCCACCAAGACAGAAATTTCTGGGCCCTTTCTTTGACCTTCCTTTTAACCATTTAGGACTGCAGAAGACAGTGTGTAAGGAAACTGGCAGCAGGACTTTTTATGCACCTCTGACACACTTTAACCTTTGGTTTTAGCTGCAATGACTGCTTCTCTTTGCTCCTCTGCTGCCTTAGCTCTTCCTTGCAGTTGCAGGATTTGCATTGGCAGCTACACTGAACATGTCAAAACCTGCATTCTATTTGGACTGAAGTCTCTCTCTTTTTTTTTTTTTTTGTATTTTCAACATTTACAGTGTGTCAAGAGAATGAGTCTAATGGGAGGCTGTCTTTTATGAACAAGTGCTGTTCTAGAATCCTATCCCTGCCTTTCAGTGTTGGGAGAAAGTAGAAAAAAATAGTTAAAATAGGAAATCATGGTAATTAGTAGGATTCTCAGCATCTGCCAATGTAACACTTTTCCTTTAATTATGTTCTCTAATGTGTAACCTTCACTTTCCCAGGTCACACCCGCTAGAGGGACAAATTGCAAAGTGCAGTTAATCACTGCACAGGAATCAGGGTGGTGATCCCTGTCTTCGGCTCCAGGTTTTCCACCCTGAAGAATCTGGGCCAAGTTCCTGAGCTGCCTGCCCTACTCCGGACAGTTTCTGGCTGCACTGGCTCCTTTGCCCTACTCCGGACAGTTTCTGGCTGCACTGGCTCCTTTGCCCTACTCCGGACAGTTTCTGGCTGCACTGGCTCCTTTCTTTGGAGGCCACTATGGCTTTTCTTCACCTGGCATTCTTTCTTTTTTTTTTTTTTTTTGTCTTTTTGCTATTTCTTTGAGCCACTCCCGCGGCATATGGAGGTTCCCAGGCTAGGGGTCGAATCCGAGCTGTAGCCACCAGCCTAAGCCAGAGCCACAGCGACGCGAGATCCGAGCCGCGTCTGCCAACTACACCACAGCTCACGGCAACGCCGGATCGTTAACCCACTGAGCAAGGGCAGGGACCGAACCCGCAACCTCATGGTTCCTAGTCGGATTCGTTAACCACTGCGCCACGACGGGAACTCCTCATTTTTTTAATGTTTACATTTTTTAGATGATTTTTTGGTTTTGGCCATGACTGCAGGATTCAGAAGTTCCCAGGCCAGGGATGGAAGCCGAGCCACACTAGTGACCACATCAGATACTTAACCAGCAACTCCACCAGGGAACTCCTCACCTGGGTTTTCCAAAAGGGCTGATTGAAACATGTACTCAGGGTGTCTGATGTTCAGAATTCTAGAGAAGTGCAGGCAGCTTTAAGGTGCCACCTTCATCCTTGCACTTCTCACTCATGAAAGTACCTTGAAATAAACATGTTACAAAACTACTGGTGGGAAAACTACTGTTGACCTGGTGCAAGACTGAAAGAACAAAGCCCTCAGAGTTTGCACTGTATTTGTGGGTCTAAGACATTTATTTATTTATGTCTAAGACATTTATTTATTTATGTTTTAGCCACCAGTCCCCCTTCCTTCTTCCTAAGAGTACTCTGAATTGCCTTTGGGAAACCACTTTCTCTCATTCTCAGGTATGTGGGATTGGGTACGATTAAAACTACCTCTGGAGTTCCCGTTGTGGCGCAGTGGTTAATGAATCCGACTAGGAACCATGAGGTTGTGGGTTCAGTCCCTGGCCTTGCTCAGTGGGTTAAGGATCCGGCATTGCTGTGAGCTGTGGTGGAGGTTGAAGATGCGGCTCGGATCCCGAGTTGCTACGGCTCTGGCGCAGGCCGGTGGCTACAGCTCGGATTCGACCCCTAGCCTGGGAACCTCCATATGCCGTGGGAAGCGGTCCTAGAAAAGGCAAAAAGACAAAAATAAATACATAAATAAATAATAATAAATAAATAAATTAAAAAAAAATAAAACTACCTCTGATTCCAGAGTTGCTCTGATTGGCCTAAAGACTACTTACTCCATTTCCTCTGACCACTGTGATTGGTTCAGTGAAAGACCTTTAAACCAATGAGGGCCAAGAGACCTTCGAAGACATTGGCTGTGGATTCTGGGAAAGAAAAATATAACCTTCTTCCCAAATGCTATAGAAGACCTTCTCTCTTCCTCTGGATGATGAGGGGTGAGAATGTAATGTTGTAAGAGTTGGAATTCGGCAACTTTTGGAGGAAACTGGTGCCAGGGAGAGGCAGACAGAAGTCAGCCCTTGGCAGTTTCTTTCCAGCTGCTGGATCCAACTTCACCACAGCTTCCTCTGGCTTCTTCAGCTACAACTCCCCAAATTTCCTTTATTAAGTCAATCTCAGTTGGGTTGAGTTTTGGGTCACTTGTTCTGTAAAAGGTCTGTCACCACTGAAATTATGCAACTTGAATAAAACGTTCTTATGGCTGGGGGAAATACTGCATGGTTTCCTAAGATCGGATTTGAAAACTATTATTGTTATTTCTCTTTCTTCTTCTTTTTTTTTTGGTATTTTGTCTTTTTAGGGCCGCACCTGAGGCATATGGAGGTTCCCAGGCTAGGCGTCGAATCGGAGCTGTAGCTGCCAGCCTACACCGCAGCTCACTGCAACGCTGGATCCTTAACCCACTAAGCAAGGCCAGGGATCAAACCTGTGTCCTCATGAATGCAAGTCAGATTCATTTCTGCTGAGTCACTACAGGAACTCCTGCTATTGCTATTTCATTTGTATTTAGAAGTCTAAAATTCCTAAACCTTTCAAAGCTTTGTATATTTACCATAACCTCTCTCCATATGCAAATCTAGAGTGGAGCTATTTGATAAATTGCATTTCCAGAAAGATGTTCCATCTATCAATTAGGAAATGGCCTTTCTTTCACTTACTATAGTAAAGTAATTCAATGCTTGGCACATAGCTCATGCTCATGGAATGTTTAAGAAATGAGGTTTTCTGGTTACTCGAATTTCTGATTAATTGAAAATTAATTAAAAACTACTCCCTTCAACACACATAACCTACTATTTCTTTTCCGTAGAAAATCTTTGTAAAATATATAAATGCACTTTCTTTCCTTAGTAATTACAGGAGAGTGAGCATAATTGCATTTTTGATGATTAAGAATTTTACAGTGCCTCAGGGTTATCAGAGTATAAATTCTCATTGTACAACATTTTACATAGAGAAGTTGAGGAAGCTGGGCTAAATATAGATTGATCCTGAGACATTTTCTACAAGTTTCTTTTTCAAAAACTCCAAAATCTACTAGTTTTCTTGACCCTGGACTTTTTCTTTAAAATAAAAACAGTTCCAGAGTTCCTGTCATGGCTCAGTGCAAACGAATCTGACTAACATCCATGAGGACGCAGGTTCGATCCTTGGCCTCACTCAGTGGGTTAAGGATCCAGCATTGCTGTGAGCTGTGGTGTAGGTTGCTGACGTGGCTTGGATCTGGCACCGCTGTGCCTGTGGTGTAGGCCAGCGGCTAGAGCTCTGATTCAGCTCCTAGCCTGGGAACATCCATATGCCATGAGTTCAGCCCTAAAAAGACCAAAAAAAAAAAAACCTGCGAAAAAAGCTTAATTAAGATTTTGGTCAGCTGGAGTCTTGTTAAGGGAAATTTTATTACTTATATATAAATAATAATATATAATTTATATTTATAATAATGTAAAAGCCATTTAAACACTGATGTCCGTAATTGTGCAATAATATATAGTATTAACATGGGGCAAGATTGAAAATGGACACTAGGGAAAAAATGGGACAAAAAGGACCTGATATTGATAATAAAAGTTTCAATGATGAGATTATATTGGGGGTTAAGTTTTATTATATAAAGCCTCGGAGAAGCCAAGCTGACTGGTGACAGTGAATTCAAGAAATGGGTGCATTAACTAGATGTGAATTCACTAGATGACTCATGGGTGTTGATGCCAGTACATCCAGCAAGTAGGAGCCATGGTCTCTTCTTGCTATGCTTCTTTTGTTGAAAGATGGTCCAGAATTTCCAGATCATCATATATCCTGTGGCTACAGCCAATTCTGTTTGGTTATATAGAAAGGTTGATATGGAGGGAACACATCCAGGAAATACAGAATGTTCTTTGTTTTCCCTAGATTCATCCTTTTGAGTTTCTTTTCACCACTAAGCTGTAGAGGATTCAGGGATTTGAGATCAAGGCCATGAGTCCCTTTATTCCTATCAGAGATGATTAACAGCCAGAGTCTGAGATCAGAGGTGATATACCGCATGGAGTGTATGGGCTGAATTTTGTCTCCCCCCAGATTCACCTGCTGAGGTTCTCTGTCAGCAATTCAGAATGTGACTGTATTTAATGACAAGGGTCTTTAAAGAAATAGTTAAATAAAAATGAAGTCATTAGGGTGGGCCTAAATCCAATATGAATGGTGTTCTTCTTCTTCTTCTTTTTTTTGTCTTTTTAGGGCCGCACCCATGGCACATGAAGGTTCCCAGACCAGGGGTCCAATTGGAGTTATACCTGCCAGTCTACGCCGGAGCCACAGCACCACCAGGTCTGAGCCACATCTGCGACCTACACCACAGCTCCTGGCAACGCTGGATCCTTAACCCACTGCAACCTCATGGTTCCTAGTTGGATTTGTTTCTGCTGCACCATGACGGGAACTCCTGAATGGTGTTCTTATAGGAAAAGGAGATTAGGACAGGCAAGTACCGAGGGAAGATGATGTGAAGACCAAGAAAGAAGACAGCCATCTATAAGCCAAGGAATAAGAGACCTCAGAACAAACAACCTTGCTGACACATTGGTCTTAGACTTTTAGCCTCTAGACTGTAAGAAAGTACGTTTCTGTTGTTTAAGCCATCCGGCTTGTGTTATGGCAGCTTTAGCATAGGAATACATAGAGATGTCCAAGAAAAGAGTAAGCCAACCACTGGTGTGTTTAGCCAAGGATGGGATGGAGAAATTGCAGGTCGAAGCAGGAGGATATGAAGGGGCCTATCGAAGCATCCAGGAAGCAATATCAGGTTGCAGAACTTGGAAACTCACTGGCTGGGGAGCAGGTGGTAGTGGGTCCCCTCCTTTGTCTCAATCCCCTTGAAGTTGTAATTCCCCTCTTCCTACCCCCTTTCCAATATCTTCCAGTCATCAAGAGGCCATATCTGGTCAGGTTCAGAAACTGGCAATGGTCGAGTTGTAAAAGTCTGTTTTCATATTTTTTTCCAGCCTCGTCTGTTCTTTGCTAGGGTCATCCTTCATGTGAGTTGATGTTATTGACCTGCCATCTGCAGGGCATGTACATTGAGTTTTATTTACAGCAGTGATGATGAATTAAGCTTGAGTTAGTCAAGTCCTCTCACCAGTCTCCCCTGCACATATGGCTTTGCTTTTGTGGAGAAACGACAGAGGTTTTCTGGAAGAATCTGCATTTGCTGGAAGACTAAGATTGAGACACAGACCAAAATTAGGGGACCAACTTCTTTTCACACAAAGCTGCTGCTTTTCTTCTTTGAAAAATCAGGTTTCACCTCAGTCATTCCTCGATTGCACCATGCTATGCTCATTTTAGTTACAGATAAAACGTTTTGCTCCCGAGTCAATCAGCCACCACTGAGCAGAGTACATGGGGATTATGGAGATGAGTTCGATAGAGTCTGTAATCTCAGAATCCCACAGGGGAGACAGATAGGAGACAGATGAGAAAG
Source organism: Phacochoerus africanus (assembly GCF_016906955.1). NCBI lineage: Eukaryota > Metazoa > Chordata > Mammalia > Artiodactyla > Suidae > Phacochoerus > Phacochoerus africanus. Next base: position 110,894,132 of record NC_062551.1, read on the forward strand.
GCTTTGAAATGTGCTATAATAAAAGTATGAATAGATTTCATTAAGAGAAACAAAGGCAAGAGAGGATGTCTCCACCTTGGGAGGCATCTGGAGAAGGAAGAGATTTGAATCCAGCCTTGGAGGGGGATGGAAACCCGTAACAGACACAGACAAGGGGAAGGGCGTTTCAGGAGGAGAGGACAGTCTGAACACACACACAGAGGCTGGAGAGCAGGGCCCGCTCCAGAACAGAGAATAATCCAATGATATGGGTGCAGGGATGGGGAGGTCAGTAAGATGAGCAGGTGTGGCTCAGGGGAGGCTGGAGGTGGAGACTGGGCTTGACCATGGATGGCTGCAACTGCCAGGTTAGAGGGAGGTGGGAACCCAGAAAACATCTTTGAAAAAGGGAATTGTTGTGGCTACACTGATTTTAGGAAATAATTCTGGAGGCAGAGCAGAGAATGGGTGTTCTGTGTGTATGTAGGTGGGAGTCAGAGGCTAGAACAGACTGGGGTGGGCACACCCAGTCTGGAAGCTACTGCAATTGTTCAGGGGAGAGCTGGTAAGATCATGACCTGGGAAAATGAGAGTGGGAAGGACAAGGAGGCCTTGATGGTGCAAGTGACTCTGGGGTTAAATACAGTGAGGAACCTGGAAGAGCTCAGAAAAAGGGACAAGATTTGTTTTAATAAGAAGACGAAGATCGTGTATTTGAATGTGATGAATTTTGTATGTGCACATGTTCAGCAAGTGAGCGAAACTTGCTCTTTGAGGGCTGGAATATGTTTCATTCACTTCAGGTGCAGCACAATGCAAAGCATTTATTTATTTGTTCATTCATTCATTCATCCATTTAACCCATATTGATGAAATGCCCATTCTGTACCAGGCTCGGGGCCTGGCATATAGTAGGAGTTCAACACTTGTTCGTTTAACTGAACTAAACTCTAAGGTAAAGGAAGCAGGGATAGTGGGCAGGAAAGATTGGTAAGCTAGGAGGAGAATAAGGTGGCGGATGGTCCTGGGAGCCAGTGTAGGAAGGAGCTTCATGAAATGGATGGTGAACAAGGCTGGATTCTGAGGAAAGAGAGAGAGGTGAGACCTGGAGTTCCCGCCATGGTGCAGTGGGTTAAGAATCTGACTGCAGTGGCTCGAGTTGCTGCAGAGGTGCAAGTTCCATCCCCAGCCTGGTGCAGTGGGTTAAAGAATCTGGTGTTGCCACAGCTGTGCTGTAGGTCACAGCTGCAGCTTGGATTTGATCTCTGGCCTGGGAACTTCCATATGCTGAGGGGGGCAGCCAAAAAAGGAAATAAAAAGGGGGGGTGAGACCTAAGGAAAAGTCATCGGATTTGGTAATTGGGAGGATACTGGTGTCTTAGCCTGAACGCCATTGAAAAGCTGCTAAAAAACTTACTAGTGATTAGAAATTAAAGGGAAGTTAGGACCTGGTGACAGTGAATTGTACCTACTGTTTGCAAAAGTTTGGAAAAGAGAAGCAGGATGGGACTTGATTTTGAGGGCAAAAAAAGTCAAGGAAAAAGCTGTATTTATAAATCAAGGAAGGATGATGCTGAAGGCAAAAGAGAGATGGAAGGAGAGATGTGAACAGAGGTGATGACGCATAGATTCAGTACCTGAGAGGGAAGGGGCGGTGATAAAACCCTGGGGGGAAATGAGCCTTAGAGGACACTTCTGGTTGAATGCAGATAAAAAGGGAAAACTGTGAAAACAGGGAAACTTGAGGCTTAAAGGAGGACAATCGAGGGAGTTCAAATGGGGGTCGTTTATCATCTTAGGGATGTAAATAACAATTAATCTGGCAGTGGGCTGGTGGAGGCCTGAGAAAGGTGGAAAAGAACTGGAAACTCAATAGGGGTCAGTAGAGACAGTGACGGGTTGCTCAGTGGATGCAGGTGAGGTGGAATCAGAAGGCAGGGGTGGGAGTTCCCATCATGGCTCAGTGGTTAACGAATCCGACTAGGAACCTTGAGGTTGTGGGTTCGGTCCCTGCCCTTGCTCAGTGGGTTAAGGATCCGGCATTGCCGTGAGCTGTGGTGTGGGTTGCAGACACGGCTCAGATCCCTCCTTGCTGTGGCACTGGCGTAGGCTGGTGGCTTCAGCTCCGATTCAACCCCTAGCCTGGGAACCTCCATATGCCGCGGGAGCGGCCCAAGAAATGGCAAAAAGACAAAAAGACGAAAAAAATAAAAAAATAAAAAGAAGGCAGGGGCATAAGGCTGTCTGATCTACTCAGGTACATGACTCAACAATACTCAGGGGTCAAGATGGGATCAAAAGCAAATTGGTGAGTGGAGTCACGTGCAGTTAAAAACTGGAAGGGAGGGTGTGGAGGCGGACCAAGGATGAATGAAAACCAGCATCTTGAAAGCATGTCTGAGGAAATGGAGCAAGATTAGCAGGGGACTGAGTGAGGCTGTCAAGATCAAGGATTTGAAAGCCTTGAATATAAAGACCAGATTCAGCAGAGGTGAGAGAGGATAGGAGAGGTGGAAAGTTTGGTGTACTCATCAGATTTTGTTCATTCTTTTTTTCGCCCCAGAAAAAACGTGGAAGTAATGAAGTTGAACGTTTTCATGGATTAACCCAATAAATAACCTCCCTTTGTACATTTTGGTGCACACATACACATAACTGTTTCCCAGTGATAATAACTTGTGGTTAGAGCAGAAAGAGCAGAAGAAAGCATTTCATCTGGATCTATGTGTTACCCTATGATGTTCTTTGAAGTTAATCTTTGGAAAGAGAATCTCAGTTTGAATGGTCCCTGAAGTTCTTCTGCTGACATATGCTAAGTTATAGCTGGTCCCACCCCCCATCTCCCCCCCCCCCCCCCCCGCTTAAGTTTTTATGTCTTCTTTCCTTGGCTGTAGCAGGACTCAAAAGAGGTGCCTTTAACCAGAACACAAGATGCTGTCTTATTATTAGTTGTGGTGCCCTGAGTTTATGGGCTTTGGGTAGGCCGAGGGGCACTGTTGATTCTAAATAAGCTGAGCATTTAAGGAGGTGGTCCAGGTCGTAAGTCTCTTTTGACCTTGGCACAAAAGAGGTCAGACTTATGGCTGCCTATGCTGCCCATATCTAAAACCTATCCAGGAAAAAATAATACGGTAGCCCATGTTCTCAAGGTAAAGGATACAGTCTCTATCCAGCAGCCATTAGATGGTGCTGCTTCACCAACACTGCCCACTCTGCTGGGTCACTTATATGAGTCCTTTTGCCTTTAACGTGGGTTCATATTATCCAATCATCTTGCTCTCTCTCTCTCTCTCTCTTTTTTTTTTTTTTCTTTTGGCTGCACCCATGGCCTATGGAAGTTCTTGGGCCACGGACTGAATCCAAGCTGTAGCTGCAACCTACGCCACAGCTGTAGCAATGCCAGAACCTTAACCTGCTGTACCACAGTGGGAACTCCGATGGTCATCTTTTTAAAGTTGGAAGTGGCTGAGATTTCTCTATTATCTCTGTGAAATGTATTGGATTCTTTCTCTCTCTCTCTTTTTTTTTTCTCTCTAGAATAGCTGACAACTGCTTTAAGGAAGCAGCAGGCTGGGAGTGTCTGCTCACACTGAAACCAACCATTGATATTTGAGTAACACTTGCCATGTTACCAAGAATTTTCACATATCAGAGTTCCTAGAATCTATCAGGTCAGCCCTCAAAAAAAAAAAAAAACTTGTTGAATGAATAGAAGTTCTGTATGGAGAGAAAATTAACTAATGAGCACTGACATTTGATAATACAGAGAAAATACATCAAAGTTGGTTTATGAGAAGAGGTGATGTTTCTATAGACAGCATACACAACTGGACAAATAGGACACATAATCAGGCTTAGTCTATTGTAGCAGTTATCTTGTTAGCAGAAAATTGAAACAATAATAACAACAACAGAGTTCCTGCTGTGGGGCAGTGGGTTAAGAATCTGACTGCAGTGGCTCAGGTCATTTCAGAGATGCAGGTTTCATCTTCGGCCCAGCACAGTGGGTTAAAGGACACAGCATTGCTGAAGCTATGGCATAGGTCTCAGCTGCAGCTCAGATTCAGTCCCTGGCCTGGGAACTTCCATATGATGTGGGCATAGGCATATAAAAACAAAACAAAACAAACAAAAATTTATATTAAGAACAGACTGTCAAACTCTCCTTGTTTCCAAATGACTCCTTAATGAAAGATTAAAGATTCTGTTCTCCTTTACCTGTTGCTACATATGACATAGTACTTTGCAATGATTTTAGGAGCAGGTGGGGTCAAAAGCTATTAAAAGCAGTTTGTGAAGTTTCTCTTACCATTTTGGGGGATATTCTTATTTACCCATGAAATCCACAAACTCTAATTTAAATAAGCAATGCAACTTTCTGAGATATTTTGTGACCAGCTTCTAAAAACTCCTCCACGTGGTGTATTTTTGGGAAGGAAGTGCAGTCTTTGATATTATAACTCTCAATTCTGACCTTCACATGCTGAGCATTTTAACCTGACATGGTCACAACTGCAGGAACTACTGTCTTAGGCAGTCTTTCCTCTTGGAGATCCCAAGAAATTAAGTGTTCCCACAAATCCTTGTATCTTGGCCTTCTGCTAGGGATTGCTGACTCCATACAGGGAAACCCAATTGTCTAGGGTTCTTCAGGGTCCATCTTAAAAAAAAAAAAAAAGACATGGAATGCTGGAAATTGTGGTTTCTACACAGAATGGGTTTAGGATTATTTTCACAAAATACCTATGTTTTTAAATTAAAAAATACTCATCACAAAAAAGGAAGGTATATAATTTTACAAATTTTGAATTATGTCTATAAGTATTAGAAAGCATTGGAGTTCCCACTGTGACTCAGTGGTAATGAACACTACTAGTACCTATTAGGACACAGATTCGATCCCTGGCCTTGATCAGTGGGTTAAGGATCCAGTGTTGCTGTGAGCTGTGGTGTAGGTCGAAGATGTGGCTCAGACCTAGTGGCTGGGGTGTAGGCTAGTAGCTGTAGTTCCAATTCAACCCCTAGCCTGAGAACTTACACATGCCACGAGTGTGGCCCTAAAAAAGCAAAAAAACCTTTTTTTTAAAAAAAAAAAAACATACACACAAAAAAGAGAAAGCATCCTTTGTCCTTTTTCCTGATTTCATTCTCTATCAGAAGTGGTAACTGTTAAGTTTGGTGTGTATCCCTTCCAAATCTTTCCTATATTGTAACATTGCCTATAGTTCTATAAATCTCGAGGGTTTTTTTTTCTCTGTCTTTGTAACACACAGACACACAATAATTTTCTTCTTTTTCCTTTTTATAAGCCCAAAATGGCTGTATAGTATTCCATTGCACAGACATGTCACAATTTATTTCACCGTTTTTCTATTGATAATAATTTTTGTAATATTCCCTTTTCTGCTGTTACAAAGAACATCCAGATGCAGTTATCTTTGTATTGTATGGACTGCTTTAAATTGGTGATGCTGTACCTGTACATAAGAAAAATTGCATGGTAGTACCTAACATTTAATCCTTTATCAGTATTACGTAGTAGCTCACCTTTGTGGTTTTGAGCAGGGATCAGAGGATAACTAACACATATTTAAAAACCTCCTATAGGGAGTTCTCATCATGGCTCCGTGGTAATGCATCCAGCTAGGAACCATAAGGTTGAAGTTTCGATCTCCAGCCTCGCTCAGTGGGTTAAATATCCGGCATTGCCGAGAGCTGTGGTGTAGTTCGAGGACATGGCTCGGATCCTGCATTGCTGTGGCTGTGGTGTAGGTTGGCAGCTGTAGCTCTGATTGGACCCCTAACCTGGGAATCTCCATATGCTGGGGGTATGGCCCTAAAAAAACCCCAAAAATAATAATAATAATAATAATAATAATAATAATAATAATAATAATAATACAAACCTCCTGTCAGTGGAGTGTGGTGATGGGGAGATGGTCCATACCTTCCCACTGTTTTACATTCTTCAGTGCTGTCACAGCTTTCACTGAAAGTATTACATAGTCATCACATCAAGGGAGCTATAACTCTTTTGTCTGTAGCCCCCCTACTTCTTTTCTTCATATTTACCTTTTTAACACACTCACTTTCTTTGTAGAAAATGTGCCTTTTCCCCCTTTTATTTCCGTGTCTTTTCTTTGTTTTTTCCTCCCCTCTCTCCCTCCCTCACCTTGAAAGCACAACTTTATCAGACAGGTTTCCCATTAGGAATGCTTCCATTGGAACTATGTATTCCACCCCCCTCCCCGGAAATTCTGGGTTTAAAATAAAAATAAACAAGTGGCCAATACACTCTTTTTTTGTTTGTTTGTTTGCCTTTTTTAGAGCTGCTCCCGCAGCATATGGAGGTTCCCAGGTTAGGAGTCTAATCGGAGCCACAGCCACTGGCCTACGCCAGAGCCACAGCAACACAGGATCCGAGCCGCGTCTGCAACCTACACCACAGCTCATGGCAACACCAGATCTTAACCCACTGATTGAGGCCAGGGATCGAACCCGCAACCTCGTGGTTCCTAGTCAGATTCGTTAACTCCTGAGCCACGACGGGAACTCCCAATATGCTCTTTCTCTACCATCTCCTTCTTAGTAAGGACCAGTGGTGTCCAGGGGCTACCCACTCTCAGCAGTGAGCTAAAGCATAGGCTGTTTCAGGATTTCCTTTTGGAACCCTGCTCAGACGAAGATAACCATTTCTGATGACAGGAAGTTGTGGAGATGCTGGAAATGAGCCTCTAAATGGTGTGGTTTCAAGGGGGCTCATCTTTCAGGGGGGATCTGTCTTAGAACTTAGGGGAAAGTAGTTTGACCAAGACGGTAAAGTTAAGGAAAATGGTTGCAGTTCTCATTGCTGGTTCAATAGAAGCAGAGGGACCACTGGTATGAAAAGAGAGGATGAATCCTGGAATGGGGGCAAGAAGTAAGGTTGTTTTACAGAATCCACACTTTAGCCAGTGTTTGCGAGGGCAAGGGTTAACCTGGATATCCTCAAGCACATCATAATAGCAATTTATTCTATTTACTGGCCAAAGTTATAGAATGATCAGTTATGTAACATAGTTTTTTGATGTGTCACTAGTACATAAATGCGACTTAGGCAACAGATGTTAGAGCAAACAAACCCACTTTTTATTTGATGAGTAACTGATCAGATCACATGTGGCTGACATGCCCCAGTCACCTTCACTACAAGGTAACAAGGTTTGGTTCAGTTGTTTAATTATTGAAGGTGGCCAGTTAGGACTGGCGACTGGGAAATCAACTCGCAGTGGGGGCATTTTTCACTGTGACAGCCAGACAACCTCCGAACCATCTTCTAACAGTCTCTGACCCCCTATGTAGAAATAGTCTCGGATGCTCTGAATGATGCAGCAGAGTGAAGCATGTTGCCATGTTTTGTTTCTCGGCATCTAAGATATAACAGATTAAACTATAGCAATGATCCGTGTTCCCAATCCTGTCTGTGGTTTGCCTTATTGTTCTGCAAGAAAAAGCTGCACACATGGAAAACCATATGCTCTATCACTTTTGACTTGTGATGTCTCATCTGGGAGTGGTTTGAGCCCCCTTCCCTCAACATTTCTTTGATGACTCCAAGATAAAAGACCATATTCCATCTTATTTTATTGTATCTTTGGGGAGAGGCACGAAAACGGTAACTCTTAGCAGAAGAGGGAATTGTACGCCATCTGAGCTGGAAACAGATGCTAATGTTAACCTCTTGGCAAGATCCCTGGCAAGAATATACACAGTGTTTCTGTATCTTTCAAAGTGAGGATGCCCCTGACAATAAAAGACAGGCTAAACTGCCTCAATACAACCCCCCAAATACCATTTTCATGTGTAGTACAATAACATTCCTCTTCTTTGAGCAAAATACAACCTTGAGTTAGTTGCTTGGTCCAAAAAAGACAGTTAAAGAAGGGGATCCTAAAAAATAGCCTACACAAATCCTACAGGCTTTATTTCAACTCAAAACCTACAATTAACACTGATTCACCAAACTTGTGAAGTAGATCAAGACCTTGCCCGTAGATGCCAACCTTTAGTTGGGACCTGTTGAGTGTTCTTCCTTAACTCTCATGCACAAGTGACACCCCTAGAGCATCATTTACAACATTCAACTTCAGTTTCTGTTCTCGCTTTCTTTCTTTTTGGCCACAACTGCGGCATGTAGAAGTTCTTGGGCCAGGGATCAAACCCACACCACAGCAGTGACCTGAGTCACAGCGGTGACAACTCCAGGTCTTTAACCTGCTGAGCCACCAGGGAACTTCCAGCTTCAGTTTCTTTTTTTTTCTTTTCTTCTTTTTTAAGGTCTGAATCCTCGGTATACGGAGGTTCCCAGGCTAGGGGTCCAGTCAGAGCTATCACTGTCAGCCTATGCCGCAGCCACAGCAACGCAGGAGCCGAGCTGCATCTGTGACCTACACCACAGCTCAGGGCAATGCCAGATCCTTAACCCACTGAGCGGGGCCAGAGATCGAACCTGCTTCCTCATGTATACTAGTCAGATTCGTTTCTGCTGAGCCATGACAGGAACTTCCCAAGCTTCAGTTTCTTAAGTGAAGGGAGAACTTAAAGAAACTTACAAAGCAATCTGAGATCAGGATTCTTCTGTATTTTTATGATTACTCCATTCCATCCTTTACAGTTGTCTTGTTTACATTTAATACAAAAGCATTGAAAAAAAATTTTTTTTTGGCTGCACCCACAACATATGGAAGTTCCTGGGCCAGGGATCAAATCTGAGCTGGAGCTATGATCTATTTCTCCCCGCATCACCGCCCCCCCTCCCCCCTCCCCCAGCTGCTGCAACACTGGAGCCTTAACCTGATAATCTACTGCTCCACAGCAGAAACTACTACAAAAGCATGTCTTTTTTTTGTTGTTGGTCTTTTGTCCTTTTAGGGCCGCACCCACAGCATATGGAGGTTCCAGGCTAGAGGTTGAATCAGAGCTATAGCCACTGGCCTACACCAGAGCCATAGCCACCCTAGATAGGAGCCGCGTCTGTGACCTACACCACAGTTCATGGCAATGCCAGATCCTGAACCCACTGAGCGAGGCCAGGGATCGAGCCACAACCTAGTCGGATTCGTTTCTGCCATGCCACGACAGGAACCTCTCCGTGTGCTTTTATTGTAGTAACAATGCACAATAATTGCTCTTAGCTAATGCTTTTTTTTGAGGGGGGGTGGAGGGCCATACCTGTGACCTGTGCAAGTTCCTGGCCAGGGGATCAAACCCTTTCCACAGCAGTGACCCTCCCCACAGCAGAGACAATGCCAGATCCTTAACCCTCTGAGTCACCAGGGAACCCCTAATGCCTCTTACCGTTCAACAATTGCATTGTTTAAAACCTGGTCTTGTCTTCAGGAGTCCGGGCATCTTTATTCCAGTAAAGGAAATGTATAAATTTATGAAGTCTTTGTATGAAACCACTTCTGCATGCAGGGTATTTCAAACTCCTTTTAGTTAGTTTTTTCTTTCTCTCTTTCCTAAAAGACATATGCATTATAAACAATGGGAGATCTCTGTATTCAACAATAAAAGTAAGAAAGAAAACCTGAGTGTAATTTAATGTTGGAAATCAATACTCTATGTCCCTGAATTGAGAGGTGGAGATGAAGACTTTTATGGCCCCGGGTGGACTGGAAGATGCTGGTGCCTGCGTGCCTGCAAGCCTGCGGTCGGTCACAGAAGACGCAGTCACTATGCGTTTTCGTTGCCCCTAATATTTCACAGCTCTAGGCTACTGCCTGCTCTGCCTAATGCTAAGGCCACCTTGACTGGGAGCCCTCGGAACCTTCCCCCAGGGCCCCCTGCTCTTGTTCAACCCTTGACATCAGCCTTCAGAGTACATAATGCAATAATTCTGAAGGACGGAGGGAGGGCTGAGAAGATGCCGTGCACTCATCTGGCTAAACTCCTAACATCTGATGATTGTATTTGATTTTTAAGTCATTCTGAACTCTATCTGCTATTCTGCTCCCTTTTATCTTTTCTCAGCATCACAACCTTTACTACAAAGCTTATTTCAAGGGAAAATCTCTTAGAATTCAAATCACTGCTGCTTCGTGATAGTCTGTTTGTTTGGGATGCTAGCTTACAAGAAGTCCTTTGAATGGTCGCTTTTAGCGAAATCAAAGTGACTCGAGGAGCAAAACTTTGATAACTGGATATGTGTTTTCTATCGCAGGGGTGCCTCTTGCAACTGGATGGGATACATGTGAAAAATGAATCATTGGTGTGAAAAGGGCTGGGGCCTGTGTTCTAAATTGTTTGCAGAATTCTCAATTAGTCCCAGGAAGGCGCTCAGAGAAAGTGGTCATTTTGTGAGATATCAGAAGCAGCCTGGAGTCAGGGCTGTGATTCTAGAATATTTTCAACTGGGGTGATGGATATTCTTTGTTGTCAGATGCCTCAGGCTATAGCCATACGACTGGCTTCTTTTCCTTAGGTCATTTTTTTTTTTCCTTCCTTACTTTTGGAGGAATCTTTTTTATTTTTATTTTTTTGGCTATACCCAAGGCATATGGAAGTTCCTGGGGCCATAGATCCAACATGCGCTAACCCGACCTAAGCTGCTGCAGTGACAACACTGGATCCATAACCCATTGCACCATAAGGGATTTCCTAGAGCAATTCCTGAAGTGGTGGTGACTTTGGAGAGATTACTAGGAACTGTGCTGGAAGGGTGTAAGACCCCTCAATCCAGGGCTGGCTGGCACTGAGGATGCAGGACCTATTCCTTCTATCTGCAAGCCCTCTAGACCTGGTCCAGCTCTAATGCAGGTGTCTCCTCTTGCTTAGAGAAGGAATCTTTAGCACAAAACTATAGAATAACGTAGCTTTACCATTATTTCCATCAGAGTGAACAAATGTCTGACAGTGACTTACAGCAAAAGTTACCAGATGTCCACTTGTCACCTGTCATAAAAACACTGAGGACTTACTAAGGCAAGGCATGGTGCATGTATTTTCCTTTAATCGTTACAAATATTTTTTTTATCATCCTCCTTCTACAAAGGAGGAAAATGAGGTTTAGAAAATAAGGGTGAAGCGGGGACTTAAATGCAATTCTGACCCATTTAAAAAATGGTGGTTTTTAACTAGGAATTATTTTGGGACTCTCTCAGAGTATCATTGTGAAGATTTATTCAGTATTATTCATTTCAAGTTAGAGAAATGAAAGCACACAATATTCCATTTAACTTCTTCAGTGCCTGGAGAGGAGAGAAAAATGCAAAGTCAAAACCATTTCTTTATTCTATTCTTAGATCAAGTTCCACGTGGCTGAACTGATGTCATACCTCTATCATCATCATGTATTTATTCAGCATAAGGAAAAGAAATTAGTAGCTACTGTCTCACAGGTAAGAAAGAGAATGAGAATATTTTAGATTATACAGTAGAAACCCAGATAAAGGACGACTATGCTTATTTGTGAAATAACTGGCAGCTCATTGGTCATTGCAGATGTCAATCTCTGTGTGCTCATGGTGACCCCCGCTTGGTGAAATTCCCAACCCCACCAAAGTTTCCTCTGATCTGGTAAGTGGTCTCCATGGCCATCTGGGGCTTGCACAGCTTCTGAGGTCCAGCTTCTCCACGGGCTTGCTTTCTGAAGCACCCTCACAGCCCACATTGGTCCAGGCTGGCTAGCCCAAGAAACAAGAACAATTTTCTTTGCAAGTTATCTGCCCGGGTGTGGCCTGACATGAAGAATGACTCTGTATCTAATTGTATAACATTGTGATGAATGTTTTTAAACAAAAAATACCCTGAAGACAGAATTGCCAAGCTCCAAAAGCAATCCAGATGGATCTTCCGACCTCATTCTGCATCAACATTTCCTTTATGTTCTTGGAAAGAGCTGGAGAGATTTTTATATCCGTTCACATTTCAATCCTGGGACTAGGAAAGTTTCTCTCTTGTGCCTTAAAGAGCAACGTGTGCCACTATTAAACTTGAACTGTCTGGACAGCTGTGAGGATGGAAAAGAAATACCATGCTTGGAACGTTTTCATTTTGTTGTGTGTATTGCTTATTGTGCAGCTGGTCTGAATTCTCTCTAAAAATATGTTGTGCAGCTGTTTCTCTGAGGCAGAACCTGAGGGCAAGTATCAACCCATCACCCCACACATCCTTTCTGATCTGGCAAGCCATTTTGTCCTTAACTCTGCTGTAGCATAATCACAAAAGATTGCTGTTTATCAGAACCTTCTTTTGGTTACAGTGTATGGGTTTATTCCCGGAAGTTGCTGGAACACAGAATTCCATTCTATAAGGCTTTCTACCCCTCCCCCCATTTTCACAGTTGCCATGGCAACATTTGCTCTGATGACACCTTCAGGATTGTTACCACCATCACAGTTATTTCTTCTGATTACCATCGTGGCTTCTTGTCATCAGCATTGTCACTTTGACTGTCGGTTAGTCGCATTCCGATCCTTAACCTCTGGCCTCTGGGGAGCATCTTCTCAAAACAGTTGAAAAATGAAAAAAAAAAAAAAAACAACCAAAAAAACAAAAACCCAAAAACAAAACTGGAATGTAAATTCCAATAGATTACCAGAAGTGCAATTATCCCCTGCAGGTTTATTTTTTTCTTTCCTTTTTTTATTCCCACCAAGTCAATGTAATCCTTCCAGAATGTATGCATATAAATTTGTCATAACACCAAGGTATATGTGGTTGTTGCTCCTGCTTTTTGTTTTTAGAAGAGGAATGTATGTATGGGTGGGTGGATGTGATTATATATCCAAAGCTTTCTATTTTTTTTTTTTCCTTTTTAGGGCTGCACCTATGGCATATGGAAGTTCCAAGATTAGGGGCTGAATCAAAGCTGCAGCTGCAGGCCAGGTCCAAGCCTCACCTGTGACTTACACCACAGCTCACAGCAATGCCGGATCTTTAACCCACTGAGCAAGGCCAGGGATCAAACCCTCATCCTCATGGATACTAGTTGGATTCATTTCCGCTGAGCCACGTGGGGACTCCATCATAATTATTCTTATTCCTGTAGGTTTGCTGTTTCTTATTCCCAGAATGAACTGAGTAATGAATACTTTGTATGTCTTCAACTAAGTGCCAATAGTTCTTCTTCTTCTTCTTCTTCTTTTTTTTTTTTCCGTCTGTTTTTAGGGCTATACTCATGGCATATGGAGGTTCCCAGGCTAGGGGTCGAATCAGAACTGTAGCTGCCAGCCTATGCCACAGCCACAGCAACTTGGGATCCAAGCTGCATCTGTGAACTACACCACAGCTCGTGGCAACGCCAGATGCTTAACCTACTGAGTGAGTCCAGGGATCGAGCCTGAGTCCTCATGGATACTAATCAGATTTGTTTCTGCTGAGCCACAGCAGGAATTCCTAAATGCCAATAGATCTGTTAGCTAAGTATTAATAGTACAAATACTTTCATTAAGTTCAATGTTATGCCCCTGGCTTCAGCTGAGTGTTGATTTAAGAAATGGATACTTTTGAGGTCATCTGTGGAGCCACTGACAAAGATTTTATGCAGTGTAGCCGTCAGGAGTCCGGATTATGACTTTTTCTTTCTAGCTGTCACCACGGGCAACTTACCTCTTTGTGCCATTATTTTCTAAACTGTAATGCAGGAATAGTATTTTATCTTGCAATGCTGTTATGATGATTAAATTATTGATATATAAAGAGTTTAAGAGAATGCCTAGCACAAAATAGACATTCAATATATGTTAGCTGTTATTTTATGAGGACTGATAGGATAAATTATTCCTAGAATTTAGTCCAAAAACAAAAATAGTAACCCTTAAAGAGTTGGTATTTTTCCTTTTATATCATGACAGATTTAATATAGGCTATTACTTTTCCTCTTTTGACCTAATGGAAGAAATTTTAGATCTAAATTTAGTGCTTAAGTGCAGCAAATATCTCATCTCTGACTCAATGTATATAAGCACTATTTTTTTTTGTCTTTTTGTTGTTGTTGTTGTTGTTGCTATTTCTTGGGCCGCTCCCTCGGCATATGGAGGTTCCCAGGCTAGGGGTCGAATCGGAGCTGTAGCCACCGGCCTATGCCAGAGCCACAGCAACGTGGGATCCGAGCCGCGTCTGCAACCTACACCACAGCTCACGGCAACACCAGATCGTTAACCCACTGAGCAAGGGCAGGGACCGAACCCGCAACCTCATGGTTCCTAGTCGGATTCGTTAACCACTGCGCCACGACGGGAACTCCATAAGCACTATTTTATCTATAGCCTTTGTTATTTCTTATACTTATCCTGTGTACTTGGATATATTTTTATTTTTTTATTGAAATATAGGTGATATTCAATATTGTGTTAATTTCTAGTGTACAGCAAAATAACTCAGTCATATATACATATATGTTCATATATATCTATATATGTGTATATATGTGTATATCTATATATATATACTTTTTGAGATTCTTTCCCATTATGATTTATATAGTTTTCTATGCTATACAGTAGGATCTTATTGTTTATCTATTTTATATATAATAGTTTGTATCTGCTAATCCCATCCTCTTAATTTATCCCTTGCTGCCTTTTGCCCTTTGGTAACCCTAAGTTTCTTTGTTTTTGCTTTTGGGGGTGCCTTTTTTGGCCACACCTGTGGCATGTGGAAGTTTCTGGGCTAGGGATCAATCCTGTGCCAGAGTAAGGGAATTCTGGGCAATTCTAAATTTGTTTTCTATGTCTGTGAGTCTGTTTCTGTTTTCTAAATAAGTTCATTTGTATCATATTTTATTTGTATTTGTTTATTTATGGCCACACCTGCAGTATGCACAGGTGAGCCACAGCAATGACTATACTGAGTCCTTAACTGCTAGGCCACCAGGGAATGCCAGAGCAGAGCCATTCATGTCACAAAGGCTGAAAGACTTTTTTTTGGTATCATATTTTAGATTCTATGTATAAGTGATATCATATGATATTTGCCTTTATGACTTGCTTCAGTTACTATGGCAATCTCTAGGTCTATTCATGTTGCTGCAAATGGCTTTATTTCATTCTTTTTTATGGCTGAGTAGTATTCCACTTCATATATATGCCACGTCTTCTTTGTCTGGACATGTACCCAGGAGTGGGATTGCTGGATCATAAGGTAGCTCTAGTTTTAATTTTTTATGGAAATCCATACTGTTTTCCATAGAGGCTGCACCAATTTGCATTCCCACTAACAATGTAGAAGGGTGCCCTTTTCTCCACACCCCCTCCAGCACTTATTATTTCTGGCTTTTTTTTTTGTCTTTTGTCTTTTTAGGGCCACACCTGTGGCACATGGAAGTTCCCAGGCTAGGGGTCGAATCAGAGCTGTAGCTGCCGGATTATGCCACAGCCGCAGCAACGCAGGATCCGAGCTGTGTCGGCAACCTATACCACAGGTCTCGGCAATGCTGGATCCTTAACCCACTGATTGAAGTCAGGGATCGAACCCTCATACTCATGGATACTAGTGGAGTTCGTTAACCACTGAGCCATGATGGGAACTGCTATTTGTGGTGTTTTTAATGGTGGCCATTCTGATTGGTTCGAGGTGGTTCCTCACTGTAGCTTAATTTGCATTTCTCTGCTAGATACCTTTTTTAAAAATTGAAATTCATACCAAATCCTTTTGGGAAACCAATGGGGGTACAAATGATAAATTCATGTATTTCATAATAATAGGTTAGAAAGAAAAGGCATTTTAGGTGATGTTCATGTCAGATAAATTTTATGTGATCTGAAATTTCTCTGTAGCCCTCCTTTGTGACTAACTCAACTTCTCCACTCCTTTGTGAATAACCAAAAGCAAGTTCAATAATATTGTGGGAATTACTCAGTACAGAAATTCTAATATAATGTATTCCAAATACTTATAACTAGAAAATGCAAAATGATTGCTGGAAGTATTTGAAAAGTCCAAATTACTTCCCACTATTTGTATCACAGAATCATAGAATTTTAGATATAATTTACTTTTCGTTTCACTTAGCTTGACCAAACCGTCACTTAATTTTCTGTTAATCTAGTTTCAATTTCTTCTTAGAAATGAGACAAAGCTTGCATGTCTTCATAGAATTATGTTTTTGGAGCATATCTCCAACTAGGTATTTCATTTGACTCCCTATCAAGGCCAATACTTCAAACCACTTAAAATAGAGGGATATCAACTCCACATTAAAATCTTTTGAAAAAGAAAATTTAAAGGTCTTCACTGATCACTTTTTATCAAGACATAATTTCTGTTCCTTCTGAAAACTGAAGCTGAAACCCATCTGAATAAGGCATCTGCTATAGTACAAGAGGTCCAATATCTGAATAATCGGGGCTGCAGAAGAAAGAACAGAAAAAATGGAAAGTAGGATGTAAGAAACACTTTAAGTAAATATACCAGAGGGGAAAGATCTGAGTTTTAGATTGACAAGGCTCATTGAATACCTAGAGACAAAGCAAAATGGATGAAACAGAGACCCAAGACATATTATGAAATATCAATGTATTAGGGAAAAAGAGAGGGGCCTTAGGCTGAAAAGGAGAGAGGAGAGAGAGAGAGAGGGAGAGAAGGAAGATCAGGAAAACAAATAGCCTATTTCTCATCTGCAAGAAACCAGAGCCTTCAAAATTTCTAATCTCAGACTATGATCAGTTATCAGGATAAACAAGCAAACAAAAGAGAAAGATGAGGAACACCAGAGAGAGGCAAAGGGAATTCTAAAGATGACGGTGAGGGGAGATCCAAGGATGGCAGGTATTTACCAGGTGAAGCCCAGCAGCCCACTCTGGAGCAGGTCAGAAGGCTCCAGGAAAGGTTTTTTCCTAAGGTAACATTGAGAGGATGCCTGCTATATCTGAACATCTTCAGAGGGGATTTAGATAACTGGTGAAAAGTTTACAGTTGGACTGGTAAATACATTAAAAAATTAAGAAAACAAACCCCACCCCACAAGATTATTATTAACTTTAGAGAAAACCAGAACTTAAGCAAGAAAAGCAAAGAAATCATAGTTGACTCATGGCTCAGCTGTGAAGAGCATGTGTGTATATATATATTTATGTGTTGGGAAGAGGGGAAGGAAAGATAACATCTACTTTAATAATAGAAAGTAGATAAAATCAAAAACTGAAAAAAAATTGCAAGTAGCCATGCAAATCTATTATTTAGAGACATGGAAGCAACTGCCAAAATTTTTAATAAAGAAAAATGATTGCTTTTGGAGAATGTGGGGAAAATGAGAAGAGAGAGGGTAGGGTATTATTGTTGGTAGGGTGAACTTTGTAGAACTATTAAAATGAATGTTATGAGGAGTCTCCATTGCGGCTCAGTGGGTTAAGGATCCAATTGTAGCAACTGGGGTTGCTGCAGAGGCACAGGCTCAATCTCTGGCCCAAGAACTTCCATATGCCATGGGCGCGGCCAGAAAAATACACCAATAAAATCAATACGTGTTATGAAAAATGACCGAATCATTTTAAGGTGAAGGGTGGAGTGATGGTACTGTGATGGTTGGGTTAATAGAGAGCTTGAGGCAGAAGAAAAGGCCATGTGAACGCCCTGAGCAAGAGAGAGACAGAGGGAATGCAGCTCCCTTGAGGAACTGAAAGGTCAGCGTGAGTGTGATGGGCAGAACTGTGAGAGGGCCAGGTGGGCAGTGCTGAGACCAAAAGCCAGAGGATAAACAGCATCCAGATGATGAATGGATTTTCATTTTATCCTAAGGACAATGGAAATCCAAGGAAGCCCATTTTTATCTGCCAATAAGAGAAAGAGCGTATAAAAGTAGTTTAAATACTGACGGAATTTTACAATGTTGCATCACATAAGGTGAAGTCTAGAGGCAGAGTGGTTAATTCAGTAGCTCAGTGACGTCATGAGGAATCAGGCTCTTTTCTTCCTTCTACTCTGCTGTTCTCAGTGTGCTGGGTATGTCGCTCAGAATAGCTGCAAAAGCTATTCCTTCCTCCTCCAACATCATCTGAAGGAGAGAAGGAGAGGAAAGGCCATGTTCTGTCTTGTATCTCTGTAGTAGTCATTTTTTTTGTTGTTGCATAACTAGCCACATCAAACTTACTGTCCTAAAACACTCACCCTTGTACTTGCCCATGGCCCTGAATGTGAGATTTGGGTTGGGCTTTGCTGGGCAGCTCTGCTGCTCTCTCCTAGACTCATGCATTCCATTGTCAGTTAGGTGGGGGGCCTAACTGGGACTGGATGGTCTAAGATAACCTCCCTTTCATGTCTGGGGCTTCAGCCATGTTCCACCTCATCTGTCATCTCCCAGTTGACTAGACTGGGCTTCACAAGGCAGTCTCAAGGAAGCATTCCAAGGAAATGAGGACTGGCACTCTGTGGCTTAGTCTCAAAATTCCCACAATACCGTTCTGCTACATTCTCCTGGTAAAGCAAGTTATAGGAACAGCCCGAAGTCATCCAAAGGGATGAGACTTAGATTTCAACCCATGACAGGAAGAACAGAGTCATTCTGTGAACGTACATGTGAGTAGCAACGGTATGAGTTTTTATGGTCACCTTTGCAAACAAATTTATCAAAGCCTCCTTTTAAGAGTAGAGAATATTTTTTCAGATGAGGTTAAACAAATTATCCTCAGGCCTTTTCCTAAACAGAGCACTGAAGGAGGCAATTAAATCACCCTGATTGGGTAAGCCTAATAAAGGTTGACTCCCCAGAACGGAAGACCTATCCTTCTCTGGAACAAAAGAATTCTTATTGCCAGGAAATATATGTGTGGGATTTGGGTAGAAAAATCATATCTTCTAGATTTTACCAAAGAAATATAATTTTATTCTAAAAAGATAACCTTTAAAAGATAATGATTTCATTTAGAAGATAACCTTTAAGAGATGAAACGATATGGCTTCATTTAAAAAAGAACCTTGAAATATGATTTAATTTTGGAACGAAGGTTATTCTTGCTTGGAAGGGAGCAAGACTGAAGGCAGGTAGACCAGTTACAGGATCTGTCAATCTCAGCCCTATTTTGTATGAGCCAGATAACTGTTTTTTAGGGTGTGGAGGACTGTCCTTTGCATTGTAGGATGCTTAGCAGTATCCCTGGCATCTACTCATTAGCTGCCTGAAGCTAACCCCCAGTTCTAACGACTAAAACTATCTCCAGACAGTGCCAATTTTTATCTGGGGGCAAAGTCACCCCTGATTGAGAACCACTAGGTTTACAGGCTAATACAATAAAGTAGGTGATTATTTCATTGGCCTGAACCAAAGTAGAAGCAATAGGGATGGAGACAAGAAGAATTTAAGAGATCTTATATTTGTCAAATAATGGAATGGGAGTTAGGGCTTATGCATGGATGACTGCCATGTGTTAGCCTAGACAACTCTATACACAATAGGAGAAAGAGACTGGAAGACATTAGGGCAATTACTTCAGCTTGGGACATGTTCAATTTGAGGTGTTTGAAGAGTGTCATTTATGAAGATGTCCAAGAGGACCTAAAGATCTCAAACTGATGATCCTTGAGCCTGGTACAGCCTGTACAGTTTTAGAAAAACTCATGTGGACCAACATTTAAGAACTTGGAGACTTCATATTCAATTT
Source organism: Phacochoerus africanus (assembly GCF_016906955.1). NCBI lineage: Eukaryota > Metazoa > Chordata > Mammalia > Artiodactyla > Suidae > Phacochoerus > Phacochoerus africanus. The sequence continues at coordinate 110,913,688 of NC_062551.1, forward strand.
TGAATTTCAAGTTTGTCTAAAATAATAGAAGCTCAGGCCACACTGGACTCAGGTTCAAGGATGACAGAAATCTACTGAACTGATTTTACCCCCGTTTGTCCCAGGCTCCCCGGAAACTTCTGACCTGGGAACTTCCGCATGCTGCAGGAGTGGCCATAAATAAACAAATACAAATAAAATATGATGCAAGTGAACTTATGTAGAAAACAGAAACAGACTCACAGACATAGAAAACAAATTTAGAATTGCCCAGAATTCCCTTACTCTGGCACAGGATTGATCCCTAGCCCAGAAACCTCCACATGCCACAGGTGTGGCCAAAAAAGCCACCCCCAAAAGCAAAAACAAACAAAGAAACTTAGGGTTACCAAAGGGCAAAAAGCAGCAAGGGATAAATTTCCATTGTTTGCCTGCTTACCTTTTTTTTTTTTTTTTTCAGGGGTGCATCCATGGCCTGTGGAGTTTCCCAGGATAAAGGTTGAATTGGTGTTGTAGCCGCTGGCTTGCAACATAGCCACAGCAACACGAGATCCGAGCAGAGTCTGTGACCTAAACCACATTTCACAGCAACACTGGATCCTTAACTCACTGAGTGATGCCAGGGGTGGAATGTGCGTCTCCATGGTTACTAGTCAGATTCATTTCTGCTGAGCCATTGTGGGAACTCCCAACTGCCTGCTTACCTTTGTAAGAATTTATGTGTAGGACCCTTGCTTTGTTTGGTTGGACCTTTCTGCTCTTGGACATAGATATTACCTTCTTTTTAAAAAAATTTTATTGGAGTATAGTTCATTTACAATAATGAGTCAGCTTCAGGTGTACAGCAAAGTGAATCAGTTGTATATGTACATATATCCATTCTTTTCTGTCATATATGCCATCACAGAATATTGGGTAGATTTCCCTGTGCTATACAGTAGATCCCTGTTGCTCATCAATTTTATGTAGAGTAGTGTGTATATGTCAGTTCCAACCTCCCAATTTTTCCCTCTCCCTTGCTTTTCCCCCTGGGTAACTATAAGTTTGGTTTCAAAATCTTTGAGTCTGTTTCAATTTTGTGAATAAGTTCTTTTGTATCATTTTAAAATTAGATTCCATGTATAAGTGATAGATATGATATTTGACCTTCCCTGACTACTTTAATTAGTATGATAATGTCTAGGTCTAACTATGTTGTTGCAAATGGTATTATTTCATTCTTTTTTATGGCCCAGTAGTATTCCACTGTGTACATGTACCACATCTTCTTTATCCACTCCTCTGTCGATGGACATTTAGGTTGCGTCTATGTCTTGGCTATTGTAAATTTTGCTGCAATGAACATCAGTGTGCATATATCTTTTCAAACTATGGTCTTCTCCAGATAGATGCCCAGGAATGGGATTACTAGATCATATGGTAGTTCTAGATCTAGTTTTTTAAGGAACCTCCATACTGTGGTTGCACCAATTTACAGTCCCACCAACAGTGTAGGAGGGAAAAAATTACCTTCTACAAGGCTATGCATTACCTCCTCTATGTCCCCCTCCGACCCATATATCTAAGTCAGATCTTTTAGGTCTCTTGAAATGTATCATTCATTTCCTCCCCCTTCTGATTCTGACAGTAATATATGTCCCTTGTAGAAAACAGAAAATACAACACACATATGAGCCCAAATCCTACAATCCGTCAGGATTTTCTCACTAGTTTTTCATATGTCCTTAGAAGTAGCCATTAGGGCCCACTTGCCATCCCCACGAGGGAGCCAGCCCCCTCCTTACTTTTTTTTTTAGGGCCATACCTGAGGCTTATGGAAGTTTCCAGGCTAGGGGTCAAATTGGATCTGCAACTGCTGGCCTGCACCACAGCCACAGCCACACCAGATTTGAGCTGTGTCAATGACCTAAACCACAGCTCATGGCAATCCTGAATCCTTAACCCACTGAGTGGGGCCAGGGACTAAACCTGCATCCTCATGGATACTAGTCGGATTCATTACTACTGAGCCGCACACAACTGGAACTCCCATCTCAATTGGAATAAATTTGTTCCCACTCCTCAGCCCAGACCCCGGGGTATTTCACAACTAAAACAGTTATTTTTCAAAACAGCAATGGAAGAAAATTAAGTGAGCTTTCTGCTTCTGTGATTCTTAAGCCAAAATTTGTCTGTTCTGGGGGTTGGTAAGAAAATTTTTTTGAAGCAATCAAAAATTCAGGCAAGTGTTTTCCTAACATCAGGAAATTTAATAGTCAGAATTTATTACTCTTTGTGTCTCTTGGTGTTTCAAGGAAGCATTTTCCATGTATGTTAATTTGTTATCATGAACGCTTTCTAAAATAAGCCTTAAATTTCCTATTTGTAGGTAGGTGACAGAGCTGTCTTAAATCTGCTTGAATAATAGAAAAAAAAAAGACATGCCTCTTACAGAACAAAATGACCATAATAATGTAAGAGAGAACATGTAAAAATGGATGTAATGGTTAGAATTAAAATGACGTCTGGCAATTACTTTCAATGTGAACTGAGGTGAAGAAAATCAGAATTACAATACTCTTGTGATTAAACTTTGATGAGATGAAAATGTCATCATTGTTTGATGAGAATTTTTTATTAGAGTTCAAAGAGTATGAATGATTTAACCACAATGTACCAACACCACAGGGCTGAATAATCTGTATCAGTTCTTTTCAGCTCTTCCTTACTGCCGATCACTAGAGATATCCCAGCCGCTCCCATTCTTCTGTTCCTCTGCCACCATTGCCATTAAGATCAGCTTTTGAAACATTATGATCAAACCTGTTTCTTCTAAGTTTTGACATGGAAATCCTGGAGTAGCTTAACATGGAGAATCTTCTCCAAGAACCCTGTGCTAAGGTGAGGCTCACAACTTCCTTTTGAAATAAATATAAATATATATATTTTTTCTCTTTTTTTCCTTTTATGGCCACACCTGTGGCATATGGAAGTTCCCAAGCTAGGGGGTGAATCGGAGCTACAGCTGCCAGCCTCACCACAGCCAAAGCAAAACCAGATCCAAGCTGCCTCTATGACCTACACTGCAGCTTGAGGCAATGCTGGCTCCTTAACCCAAGGAGCAAGGACAGGGATCGAACCTGCACCCTCACGAACACTATGTTGGGTTCTTAACATGCTGAGACACAGTGGGAATGCAGGAAGAAATACATTTTAAAAGCAAGGTGTCTTGAGTGAGATGGGGGGAGATCCTGTTTTCTTTCTGCATTTGTTGTTGAAAATCAAGATTCAGTGAGTCCTTTGATGCTGTAGGAGGGGTCTCTTTTCCCCTTTAACGTGACGTTTGGACAATGAAAACCGAGGTGGGGCCGTTAAGTTTGTTCACGGCAATGCACAGTCCAGTCTTGTCCCGGATGCTGATTACAATGTAGGGGGACAACAATGTAGGGTAACTCCGCACAGGGGCTCCTCTTTGCAGGGTGCAGATGCTGTCCTGGCAGCTCCTGCTCTGGGTGGGAGCAGGAAGGCTAGGAGCACTTGTCCGCTTACTTTTCGGTCACCAAGGTTATCCTGCCTCCCGCCCTTCCCTCCTGCTCCCTCCTTTCCTTTCTTTCCTCTCTGGAGGCCCTCAATTTAAACAAATCATTTCTCAGTCATTGGTTATGTATTTCTATATTTAAAAAAATCTTTGTCTCCCAGAGTTCCCATCCTGGCTCTGCAGTAATGAACCCAACTAGTATCCATGAAGAACGGGGTCGATCCCTGGCCTCGCTCAGGGGTTAAGGATCTGGTGTTGCCACAAGCTAAGGTGTAGGTCGCAAATGCAGCTCAGATCTGGTGTGGCTGTGGCTGTGGCCAGCAGCTACAGCTCTGATTTGACCCCTAGCCCAGGAACGTCCATATGCCACAGGTGTGGCCCTAGAAGGCAAAAAACAAAACAAAACAAAAAAACCTCTGTTTTCCGTGAATCGGAGTCAGAATATTTGGGGACCTAAACTGCAGTTCCATAGTTTGGACCCAGGCAGGTAGGTACCCACAATGATCATTCTCTTCCATCATTGCCCAAACCTGTTACCATTGTAACAATGTTACAGCTTAGCCCACTCAGTAATACCTTTATTTTACTTGGTGCAAATACAGTCTGTCAACTTTATAGGCTGATCTGGGGGTAAATTATCATACACCAGTTCAATTTATTGCCAAGCACCATTTTATTGATTCTCTTATTCAATTTTACTTTATTTTAATAAAATTAATAAATATTTAAGAAATAAAGGTCATTGATTAACATATTCTATAGAGCCCTGAACAAAATAATTGCTTAAGCTTATATGTTGATTGGGTGATTAATAGGTAAAGAAGAATTAAAATACTATTACCTGTCTCAGTGAACGGCAAGGAGAAATTGTCACATTATGTAAATCAAAGACCAGCTAACAAGTCGGGGGGGTATATTGTAGAACATGTTTGTATCATACCCTTGCTCAAGAAGAAAAAGTGTTTAGGAGTTCCCGTCGTGGCTCAGTGGTTAACGAATCCGACTAGGAACTATGAGGTTGCAGGTTCGATCCCTGGCCTTGCTCAGTGGGTTAAGGATCCGGGTTGCCTTGAGCTGTGCTGTAGGTTGCAGACGCAGCTCGGATCCTGCATTGCTGTGGCTCTGGTGTAGTCCAGCGGCTACAGCTCCGATTCAACCCCTAGCCTGGGAACCTCCACATGCCGCGGGAGCGGCCCAAGAAATGGCAAAAAAGACAAAAAAAAAAAAAAGAAAGAAAAGAAAAAGTGCTTATTGGCATAAAGTCTGGTGCATAGTAAGGGTGCAATAATTAAGAGCTGGGGTATTATTATTACTGAAATGTGGAAGATCTTATTAGTACCTTTGCAATTGATTGCCAAGTCCCTTTTCTGGACCAAATGAAAAACATCTTTAGTAGTGGTCTTTATAATACTTTCCTAAGAAAAATCAGTCACAATTTTCCTAAATTACCCAACTTATCCTTAAGTAAACCCATTGAAGCAGATTATTCTCTTGTATGAGAACTTTTCTAAGGTTTATAAACTTGCTCCCTGTCTGATGTACTTAATTTATTGCTCCCTTGTTGGTGTTGTACATAAAGATTTCCCCTTAGTATGGATAGAATATATTTCTTGCCACTAAAGGAAAGATGGTTAATGGGAAATTAGACTGATAAATGAATGTGAGAACTGTGTGATGTAGGGGGAAGAATTGGAATTAATTGATATGGGTTCCAATTTTTTTTTTTTTTGTCTTTGGTCTTTTTTGTTGTTGTTGTTGTTGTTGTTGTTGTTGTTGTTGTGGTTGTGGTTGTGGTTGTTGCTATTTCTTGGGCCGCTCCCGCGGCATATGGAGGTTCCCAGGCTAGGGGTCGAATCGAGGCTGTAGCCACCGGCCTACGCCAGAGCCACAGCAACTCGGGATCCGAGCCGCGTCTGCAACCTACACCACCGCTCATGGCAACGCCAGATCGTTAACCCACTGACCAAGGGCAGGGACCGAACCCGCAACCTCATGGTTCCTAGTCGGATTCGTTAACCACTGCACCACGACGGGAAATCCTGGGTTCCAATTTTTGCTTTAGCACTAGGTATAGTCCCAGTAATTTACTTAATTTTTCTTTAACACCTGGTTTCCTCATCTTTGGGAAAGAGAATGATAGTAATGCTTGCCTCACGATGAGCTTTGAAGGTTAACTAATTGAGACTAATATTTATAAACTCTAAAGCCCTACATATACTCATATTGATAATTTTTCTGAACTGTGCATTCCTCCTCTATCATTCTGATCCTTGGCCAACACTTTAATAAGGGAAGAAGTGTGCAGGGCACGATTTCCATCTGTTCACAGATTAGTTTACTTCTTCTAGATTGGAGAGCTTCTTCCATCCATGCATCCATCCGTGCATCCATCCATGCATCCATCCACCCACCTATCCACCCATCCAACCATCCATTAATTGAGCACTAGCTACATGCTATCACTGTGCCATGGACAAAGGTTGCAAACATCGTGGACACGGTTTGTTTCTTAGAGATTTTTGAATCTGTTGAGGGAGCAGAACTCAGCTTTTTTTTTTTTTTTAAATTGTTGTTGTCTTTTTTTTTTTGAGGGCCACACCTGCAGCATATGGAGGTACCCAGGCAGGGGTCAAATTGGAGCTGTAGCTGCTGGCCTACACCACAGCCACAGCGACGCCAGATCTGAGCCGCGTCTGTGACCTACACCGTAGCTCATGGCGATGCCAGATCCTCAGCCCACTGAGCGAGGCCAGGGATTGAACCTTCATCCTCCTGGATGCTAGTCTGGGGTCATCAACCACTGAGCCATGATGGGAACTCCAGAACTCAGCTTTTTAAGATCTTTATTATCCTCCTTAAACCTGAGGAGTGAAGAGGTAGAAAAAAACTGAAAAATAATAACTAATTCAGGTAACATATTGTTTTGGACAGTTTCCAAGCAGGATAATTATCTAAAACCAGGCTGACATTTATTCTCTAGCTTCCCATGCTTGTTAAAATACTTTTCTTGCTGAAATACTCATTGAGCTAAATTTCATCTAACATCTGGCCATCGTATAAATATAACAATGAAAACATGTCTCGTTGCTTATACATTAGGTATAAATTTTAGAAATCTAATTAGTGTTTCATTTTCCCTTTTATTTTCTTTAGTGTGTGAGCAAATTTTGGGCTCCTGACTGGAATTATAAGCATTCAAATATTTTACACACACCTGTCCAGCAAAAATCAACTAGATTGAGGTCTAGTGCTTTGTGGTATTTCCTAATGATTGTGAAATATTTTTTAAGTTCTTCATTTATTTATGCAACAGGCATTTACTGAGTGAAATGTCAAGCCTCGTTCTCAGTGCTGAGAGTGGAGGATACAGAATAAATAAGACACAGTCTTAGCCTTTAAGGAGTTTAAAGCCTAGTAAGGGAGACAGACACCTACACAAATGATTTCACTACAATGTGACAAATGCAATAAGAGAGGTACACATCCAGTGGTTTCCTAAGGCATCATTCATCACTCTTCCTTTGGGTTGCTTGTTACATAAATGACTGTCTTCAGTCCTTTCCTGCAGGTCTGTAACTTCTCAAAATTGAGAGGTTCCAACCAAGAACCCAAGGGAGTAAACCAGTACTCATTGAGCCTATGTTATCCATCTGGGTAGGCAGAATTTGCCAAATGCCCTAAGGATGGATCATATTTAGCGATACTAGCCTCATCTGACTCACAGTTAAGTCTTCACGACTCGATAATGATAGCCAATATTCAACAGTCTATTTTGCATAGATGTGGACATTTAGAATTAAGCCCATGAAAACACAATTTTCACTGTCTACATCAGGGCCTACCACCGTGTGTACTCTGCAGGCTCTCAAAAATACATTTTATTCTATGGCTTTTACCACCATTTCATTTGCTGTTGATTGTACTCAAATATCCAAACCTTCTGGTCACTCTAAACGACACTCTTAGCATAGAACTTGCAAGAGCTATGGATGAATTTTTGAAGTCATCAAACGCAAAGTTTACCTTTCAAAACATTGAACAGTTTATTTGCACAAGCTTAGTAATACGAGATACAACATAATTCATGGAAATCAACCACAATGCTGCTACTTTAATAGATTATTCTAAATATTAGACGTTATAATTTCAATCGCCTTTAACATTAGCTCAAACATTGGAATAACATTTCAGTTAATAAATAATTTTGAATATAACCATATGTTCAGTTTATTCTCACCAGTTTATCATGAATTACAATTTTATTGTGATTTGAGTCATAAAAATGATAAACAATTGTTTATATAGTTTCAAAAAAATGCATGTTTATTTAATTAATCCCAAAGAGAATCTTGAAATACATTCTGATGGGTAATATAAAGTCAGCATATTTTTTAGCTTTTGGATTTTAATATGCATGGGTAACACTATAAATGTTCTTAAGTTGAATATTTATTGTACATGTAGATGTTTATTTGATATGTATTTTCATAGGCTATTGTCATTTGCCAAAATGAGTGGCCACAGTTTTTTAGCCCTGAATTAAATGTCTTCTATGTATTTTAGAGAATTATGGGTTTCAAAAGCTACTGCTGTTTTGGGGGATCTGTAAAATAAAAACCAACGCAAATGCACACAATCTGTGGTTAAGAGAGTGAGTTTTATTACATTATACTTTCCAGGTAGTAAATACATCTTCCTAATAACTTTGATGCCATAAACGTATTATGAAAGACAGAATTACTTTCAGGCGTAAATTATTCTGGATTTGCATATTCTATAGTGTTTATGATGAGAATTTATATTGGCTCTCTGTTGCTTGGTAAGTTTGTCTATTAGGCTCGCACTGTCATTCTCAGCTGTCACAAAGGCAATTTCTGTATCAAATGTTCATACCATGTGGGAACAGTGTCAACAGGCTGCAACAAACAGCTTTGCTGGGATCGATTCTAGCATTTGAATTTGCTCTTCTATTTTGGAATTTTTTTGGTTCATTATTGAGTTTAAACCACTAAGTCAGTTGCCTGGTTTCATGGCCTAAGAAGAATACTCTGTTCTATTTGGAATCATACCTCCAATAACGAAATAGCTTCATTCCATCATACATGTTATCAAAATATTTCTAAAATCTTCAAGACTGAGCCACAGTTTAAGCCAACACCAGCCAACTGCATTAGGTAAAGGATCGGAAGACAGAAAAGTAGAAGAATTTATGAAAAACATCAAACAACAGAAACAAAGTGTAGGAATCTTATGTTTAAGCAATTATTTAAATACCAAAAAAAAAAACCCTCCTTCTACTGTAAAAGTTGAGATGAAAATGTCTTCTATAATGAAAACATACATACATACAAATTCTGAGCCCCCTACTTTTCCCAATTTTAAGAAAGCCCCAAAAACTTAAAAAATGACTCTTACCCTTTGTACTCTTTGGATGAACTATATACATGTGCAGGGTAGGGACCACTTTACAATTTGGGGGCGCTTGTTGTGCTTTTCCTTAGGGAAGAGATGGCATCGTTTCCTGGCTGGGTATAATTCATTTATGTCCTTCCAGTTTTTTCTCTCTGATCTCTTTTCTGTATATCTGTCAGCAGCCCTCTCCTGGGAGCTGCACGATGCACTTCATTAATAAGAAGGGATTAAAGGAAAAAGCCCCAGTCTCCTAATACACTTGGATAATTTGGTACCATCCACAAGGCAATAGACCCCTGCTGCATAGATGTCATTAGAAAGGTACAATTTCATTACTTTTTACTGGCAGAGCCTTGAGTGAAATACAAAATATGTTGTCTCATATGCGGGGAAAGAAAAGTGCAAAAGCATTCGTTGGCTGCATGCCCCTAAAAGAGTAGAATGCAAAAATGTATTTTACGGCTTTTACATTCATATTGCCTTCCCTTAGTCGTCCTTGCACTCATGCTTTTATTAACTCTTGAGCAAAATAAAGATTAAAAGAAAATCATTTATAATCTTCAATCCCAAATAAAATTTGTCTGTATTTTCTTAAACTAACATACCTGTTTTAAATACCTACTATGTGCCAGGTACTCTGCTTATTGCTGCAAAATGAATGACAAAAACATCATTCATGGTTTGTTTTTTTTTCAGCACTAACTTATTGAATGCTTTACTTGGAAGTAAGTGTAAAAGTGAGTGTGTTAGAAGTAAACCATATGGCTGAATAAAAATGATCATAAGCCAGTAAACTGTAGATGTATTCAGAAAACATTTCATTCTTTCCTTGTCAACCTACCTTATTTTTGAACGGACACGTTGCTGATGGTTGGTAGCATTCTCTTTTGAGTGGAATCACCTCAGTTCTAAGCCCTTGGTGGTATATTGTGCAAACATTTGAACAGGTGGGCATCATCCATCCTTAGAAATGCACTTAGTTTCTAGAGATGCTGCCTTAAACAGGCAGCAACGTGCATCAGTGGTGGAGGGTATGGTGAGCCATGCCTCGGAAAAGAGGGCCTGGGATTTAAGTCCTTTCCCTAAAAGATGCCAGTGCACTACAGTGATGTGACGTCTCTCTAGGAACCTTGTGCATGACTTTCCTAGCACCGAAGAGAATCAGATTTAATAGTGGTCTATTATCTCACTGCCCCAGACACAAAATTGCCATTAACACTAAAAAGTGGCACCCGGTCACAACTGTGAGTGGGAGAAGAAAGCCCCTGATTATCAGCTATTGACAAACCACTCTTTGCAGTGCTAGGTTTTTGCTTTATTACTAGTTTTTGTTTAGTGAAATTGACTTTTGCAGCTCTTTATCTATGATAAAAGCTAGACTAGACAGTTAAGATGATAGAAACTGGGGTTTCCAGACACCATTTTACTGACATAAGGCAAAGCAGTAGAGGAAAAGAAACAAACAAACAAACTTCAAACAAACAAAAACAGGCTATTTTGACAAACGAGTCAGTAATCAAAACACTTGAAAAACATGTTGGGTTACGTACAGTATCTCTCTATACGTGAAGGATTGGTCATCCACTCAGCTTTGAATACAGAATATTTTGATGTCCTCAACCTTTTATTTCGTAATCATGTTGTTTCTTATCTCTCATGTACTTTAATTCATTAAAATATCATTGCATGCACAATGAAGATTATCAATAAATGTCATGAGAAGTGGGAGAGTAGCAGCGACTGGGACTGGCAGGACCAGTTTACACCTTCTAGAACGAGCAGAACTTAATAATTAACAAAAAGTTAGGACTTGACTAGTTATGCTCTTGTTATCAAAAATATGTCTCAGCTAATGTTTAAATATAGATAACCAACAAAATCCCCAGTTTTGCCAATAAATTAAAAAAATATATGCAAAAGGTTAAGTGGTTAAGAGTTTAGATTGTTAACATGCGGTGTTATTTGAGGATGCGCACTGAAAACAGATCAACTATCGAAACCAGTGTACAGATTTCCTTTTTCCTTGTGAGTTTTGTATGATGACAGATTTCCATCCACCCCTATAAGATCTTATAAGTCTGTTTGTCTTGAATCTGAATAGGCGACTTAGGATTTGGATATTTTATTAGGTGATCCCTGAACATTCTTCGAATTTTTGGGCTTTAGTTCCATATTACCTTAGGCATTAAGGAGGAGGAAGGAATATTATGAATTGAAGTTTGGGTTGGTTGTTGGGTATTTGAAATATAAATGAAAACAATTCATTAGCAATGACTCTTGTTAATATTCTTGTTGCCAAGGCAGTTTATGCATAAGGGATTATTTGTAAAAGAACAGGTTATATTTTTTTCTTGAATATGCACGACTCTCTGACGTATTGTCTTTTGCCATTGATAAACTTGATTTAACAAAATAAATACTTAAATGAGGATTGCCCACAATGATTTCATGGTAGAGGAGAAATAAACTGATAGGCATGCCTGTAAACTCAGTCAGACAAGGTTTTACAAAATCTTGACACGCGTTTTAAATGGATTATTAACGAATAGCAAATAGATAAATTAGATACATATTTGCTCTGGGGATACATCAAAAAGATTTTTTTAGAGATCTGAAATTCACGATAGGTTTCTTCCATTCCTCCTTGGTAAATAATGAAATATTTACTGTCTAGACTGAGTAATATGACATGAAACGACAAACCTGCACATGTCTAATTTATAACAAATCTGTTTCCTTAATGGGTGGAAGGAAATCTGAGGACAGTTCTGGGGGCTCCTGTCTGCTTTCAGTGCTCTCTTCTAGTCATACTGAAGATAACACCTCTCCAGATGGGTCTTTCCCCTTCTTCTCCTCACCCCGGTCAATATCGATCACGTGTACCACTCCAGGTTTTAGAATCAAGTCCTCGGTCTCAACCTGACTTCTGTTGTCATCCACCTCCATGTAGCTCCCTTTTGTTTGTTGGCTAGCTTTGCTGAAGGCTTCTTTGAAACGACGTTTGAGTTCAACATCTGGACAGAAGACATACTCATAAAGGCTGCCGGCAAGGACAGCTCCTATTATTGGTCCAACCCAATATATCTGGGGGAAAGATGGAAGAGTTATAGAGTGTAAGTAGAGTAAAACTATTCCTTTGAACCATGCATGAATATAGAACTTAGCTGGTTTAAATTAAGACAGCAAATGTGTCATGAAAAAAAAAGAGAGAATTGGAAAGAAAATAAGAAAATACATTAAATCTACATCAGAGATCCATACATTACTAAGTAACATTTGAACAGAAAATAAGACTATTTCCTTTTTGCTTCTCCTGCATCCACTAATTATGTTCTTTCCATTTTCTGATAATCCTTAAAGTAAAGATAGCTCCTCTTTGGTGGTACTATAAATTGAGAAGACACTAAGACTGCTTCAACTAAAATAGAAAAAAAAAAAAAGAAATTCTGGAGAGTACTTATTTTCTTAATATTGCCATCTTACGTTGGTTTCCTGCGTAATCACAATCATAGTACTGATTGTATCATGTGGGGCTTTAATTATTCAGTACAGCATGATAAATGGAATCCCAGCTCTACCACTTAGCAATTTTGTGACTGTTTACATTTCTTGCCTAACTTCCTAAACCTTAATTTCCTCGTCTGAAAATTAGGGATTATAATAATACGTACCTCATGGGTTGTCAGGATTATACTGAAATAATACTTGTAAAGTACTTAGTTCCAGTTTCATAATAACCTGCTCCATTCCATGTTTCCTAGACAATTTAAAGATACATAGGACTAGGCTGGCTAGAAGTCGCTTTTCTTATGTTACATGCTTTTCTCTCTAAAATTTGTTGCTTTGACTTGAGAGAAAACCTCAAGATCAGCCTTTTAATCTTCTTGCTGAGCGTTTTTATCCTCATGGTTTCTTACACTGACGACTTGGTGGAAAACTCTGTCCTGAGTTTATGAATGATGGTTAGTTCAGGATTAGCCATTCCATAGGATTTTAATTCAATATCTGGAAGTTGGTTGTTTTTTTTTTTTTTTTAATCAAATCACTTATGTGTCTAGAATAAACTAAGTTTTGAGTTTGGATAAACTTCACCGTGTGCTTTAAAGGCTGAAAAATACTAGACATTCATTCAATAGATAAACTTGAGCAAGAGAAACCCTGCTTTTTGGACACTCTCTGAACTAGCTTGTACACAGTACTCTTCTTGTATTAACTCATTTAATTCCAACAATGACCTTTAAGGTAGATATCATTAGTACCCCATTTTCTGGGTAAGAAAATGGACACTCTGAGGCTTGCTTAAAATGTCATGCTTAGCAGGTGGTTGAGCTGGGATTTCAAGTCTGTCTGATTTCGAATCTCTCTATTTTCCATTGCTACACTTCTCTCATTTGGTAAAAAAAAAAAAAAAAAAAAAAAAAAATCTGATGAATGCTTCCAGCTTAAAACATTCTCTGGAAATTGAGCTCACTTAGCATCCTCAGTGCAAAATCTAAAGAAAATTCAAACTTTAAGCTGAAGCTGAACACATATACTTAACAGGGAAATTGTTGATATAGAGTGGCACAAGAACCAAGTTCTTTATCTTGAACATGAAAGAAACCACGTGAGAATTTACCTTCTCTATGCCCTTTCAAAGGCAAAAAGAGAGCCCTCCTCTAAATGTCTTTGCTCTTTGTTCCTTTGGTAATATCTCATTAGGTATGTTTTCTATTCCAGGAGCTACAAATCCGGCAAGGGAGAAAAAAGACTGCTAAATAATTAAGACATTTCCCCCAAAATACTTATGAAGAGGACACTTAGCAGCATACTCTTAAAAATAAACAAATCTCAGTTTTAAGTTGCTATTCCCAAGGTCATAACGTCCTTTTAAAATTCATAAAGGTAAAGAATTTTTATGGCTAAAAATATAGAAAATCCAGAAAAGTATAAAGAAGACTAAAAAATGTTATTTCCCTACACACAAAATTCTTCATTAATATCTCATTGTTATTTCTAGTCTATTGATCTACAGATATACTTTAAATTAGTTGTTCATTTCACACAATCATTGCTACAAAACGAACATTCATTAAGTCTGTTATAAAATAGCAGCAAGGGGAAACCTTTCATTCAGTCAACAAACGAAACCTTTTCTTGCTATTTAAATTTTAGCTAGTTTACCACAACTCACAAGTAATTATTGAAAACATATATTTTCGGAGTTCCTGTTGTGGCTCAGTGAAAAGAATCTTACTAGCATCCATGAAGATACAGGTTCAATCCCTGGCCTTGCTCAGTGGGTTAAGGATCCAGCGTTGCTGTGGCTGTGGTGTAGGCCAGCGGCTATAGCTCTGATTCAACCCCTAGCCTGGGAACCTCCATATGCCGTGGGTGTGGCTCTCAAAATACAATAAATAAATATAAATACAAATAAAAATTAAGCCTCCCTTGGGAAAAAAAAACATATATTTCACCCACATTTTGAAGTCCTCGTGGATTAAAAGTTGACATTTTTTTCTAAATTTTAATTACAAAAATTGTTTGAATGTGTAGTTGAACTAAAAGTTGGACTTTTATCATAAGATCTATATATACTGCCCATTAAAAATTTCCATTCTTGTTGATGTGACAAATCTTTTGAGGCATAAATGGAAATATCAGTGGAAAAAAAACAATCTCATGGATGGTATTGTTGCCTAAGTTGTTACATGGCTGGTTCCAAAATCTTGTTTTTGATCACTCATATTGTTATTTTTTAAAATTTTTTATTTTATTTTTTTTGTCTTTTTGCCTTTTTGAGGGTCGCTCCTGTGGCATATGGAGGTTCCCAGGCTAGGGGTCGAATCGAAGCTGTAGCCACCGGCCTATGCCAGAGCCACAGCAACACGGGATCTGAGCTGCATCTGCAACCCACACCACAGCTCACGGCAATGCCGGATCCTTAACCCACTGAGCTAGGCCAGGGATCGAACCCGCAACCTCATGGTTCCTAGTCGGATTCGCTAACCACTGAGCCACGACAGGAACGCCACTTATATTGTTATCTAATGGTATAGATTACTTATAAAAACTTGGTACATGTTTCTCAGAAGTGAATGCACATAACAGTGGGGCAATATCTCCTCCTTTGCAAGGTACATAGTGGTTGAGTGAGTGTGACTGAGTCAGTAACCACTGTGTGCATGAGTGAAACCATAATGACACCTATAACGGAAAAGAACCTGAGAAAGAATAGATAGATAGGTAGGTAGATAGATAATATATATCTATATATATCCGAATCACTTAGCTGTATACCTGAAACTAACACAACCTTGTAAATCAACTATACTTCAATTTAAAAAAACCCTAAGGGAGTTCCCTTTGTGGCTCAGCAGTTAATGAACCTGACTAGGATCCATGAGGATGCAGGTTTGATCCCTGGCCTAGCTCAGTAGGTTAAGGATCTGGTATTGCTGTAAGCTGTGGAGTAGGTCGCAGATGCAGCTCGGATCCTGCGTTGCTGTGGCTGTGGTGTAGGCCAGCAGCTGTAGCTCTGATTCGACCCCTAGCCTGGGAACCTCCATACGCCGTGGGTGCGGCCCTAGAAAGCAACAAAATAAAACAAACAAAAAACTTTAAAAAACTCCATAAATGACATATTCTTACATTCATGAATTAAAAATAAAAGGTATAACATAGCATTTATAACATAGAAAGAAAAAAAAAGTTAGCCCCATTTTAATCTGTTTGACATACATCTAATCTTTTAATTGATTATTGTAAGGTAGTGTATAAGAGGACTTTAAAACTGCCATGGTATTTATCAAGGGATTTAAATTTCGTTTTTGGTAGGAAACAGTGGAAAAGAAATTGATCGTGGTTTTAGAAACATACTACTGCTCTCTGGAAGCGCTGTCCCACATTAATAAGAAGGGTAGGCATGCGACCAAGAAATGTGTCTTTTCTGAAAGTCATTTATTTTTCCAGCTACAGTTATGGGGATAATAGCATAAGCATTTGCACTATTTTTTTTCTCACCATCTGCAGTTCAAATACTTCCAATTTGCATACTATTAATTGGGTTCATGCTTCTGTAAATAAAAAAGGTAAATATTTTTGCTATGGGTACTGCTTTTAAGCATTTCTCTTTCTTTTCTTTTTTTTCTTCTTTTCTGGAAGAATATTTTCTATTATTGCTGGGAATTATTTAGTTTTAATTCTTTAGATACCATATTCACTTCCCCACCCTGATTTTAACTTGTTCCAGATAGGCAACTTCCATGTATAATCTGTCCTGCCGAAGTCTTTCAGATACAGTGCCCAGGAACAGATATGAGATGAGATGTGCTTAAAAAAGTGCTTAAGAAAAGACTATCACTGAAGGCCCAGAACAGATATGAGATGAGATGTTTTGCAGCAGATAAGTGCTACTCTCTTCCTAGTTTTATGAAAAATGTAATCAAGTGGAGGATGAGTGTCAAAGTTTGGAGGAAGAGAAACTAGTGAGCAAAATAATGGGGAAAAAAGGGCTTTAGGAGTTCCTGCTGTGGTGCAATGGCTCAGGTTGCTGCAGAGGCGCAGGTTCAATCCTGGCCCTTGCAGTGGGTTAAAGGATTCAGCAGATTCAATTCCTGGCCTGGGAAATTCCAGATGCTGAAGGTGTGGCCATTTAAAAAAAAAAAAAAAAAAAAAAGAGCTCTATGGGATGAAAACAGGGACAATGAACATGATGGTTACCCAGTGGTTTTCCCAATTTCCCATGATAACTGCAGGTCCAAAGGATCGGGCAGGGTTCATACTGGCACCGGTGTAATTGATCTATAGGGAAAAAGAACACAACTTCAGACATTGTTGAGACAGGGCTACAGGCAGGTTATTCTTCACTGCAATTTGCTACCATTTACCAAGTCAGTTAGAGGAACTGTCAGATGTTAGCAGCCAGGTCAACAGTCTCATCACACAGTTAGCCAAATAATCACGTAAAATGGACAGACAAGGCTGGATACTAAAGAACTACAACTGTGATACACAACCTCTTCAGGCCAGCTCTAGGGTGACATGGATCAATTATTTAAATGGACTTGGAAACTTACTGCAAATAAATGTCCAATTGCAACAGAAAATCCAATTGCTAAAGCTATTGAACCAGTGACATCAGTCCGTTTGGAATCACAGCTGGCAAAAATAGTAAACACCAACTGAAATGTGATTATCAACTCTACCAGGAGACCGTGACCAGCGCTAAGATTTCCATGAACCTAGAAAGAGAAAAATACTCCATCAGCATTAAGGCAGGAGAACACTTTCTGATGACATATCATTGCGAAAGGCACATTTTATCCCTGTAAAAATTGATGGTTAGTTTGAGTCTTTTATCCCACTCCAACTGAGACTCTCCCCCGCAAAAAAAACCCAGAAAAAATAAATTCTACTCATTTTTTGGGCCAACACAGGTAATTAGTTACTCTTACAATGACCAAGCGGGAGTTTGTGGTGAATGTCTTTTTCTACAAAGAAAGCAAAATATGCCACTGCTGCATTTAACTTATAAAAGAGTTTCTCGAGGGTCTTGTAATTTTATAAGGCAATGATTAAGTCCTTTAATTAGATTTAATTAATATATATTTCAATTAAAATTTAAACTGTGTGTAGTTTTTTAATCAACCCTGGTGCTGAGCTATCAAATGATATTCCTAATCAGCAAAGTACAAAACTGGGATCAAATGCCAATTTACTTTTTTTTTTTTTCGGCTTTTTAGGGCTGCAGTCTCAGCATATGGAGGTTTCCAGGCTAGGGGTCCAATCGGAGCTACAGCTGCTGGCCTAAGCCACAGCCACAGCAATGCCAGATCAGAGCCTCGTCTGCAACCTACACTACAGCTCATGGCAACACCGGATCCTTAACCCACTGAACAAGACCAGGGATCGAACCCACAACCTCATGGTTCCTAGTCGGATTCGTTTCTGCTGCACCATGACAGAAACTCCCAATTTACTTTTTTAAGTGTGACCCTTGATATATATAGATCATTTAAACCTCATGTGCATGATAAGAAACAAAATTGTTCCTTCTGCTAGTGAACCAACAAATACTTGCAATAAAAATGCCTTAAGTTAAATATATAGTCAGTATAGCCCCTGGGACAGAGAGAGAGAGGAAAAAAACCAATACAATTTTGGTGCTACCCAGGCTTAGCAGTACTCAAGTCACTCAATATCAAGTAATGATTTCACATGATCTATTCAGGGTGGCTGGAATCAGTTTTCAACCCTCTCAAGAATCATCAGACATTCCCTGGGAATAAATTAGAAAATTTTAGGGAGGTCTTTGAGGCCAGCAGGGTGTCCTTTAGTAGCCTATAAGAAGCCTGGAGTCCTAGTTAGAAAACAAGAGCTAAAGATGGTACCGTGGTGACCCCCAAGCCCCCCACCACACTGGGAGGGGTGACCAGGTAGAGAATCCCGGCTCCAATGATGGCACCCAGGCACTGGGCTGCGATGTAAAAGACTGACTTGGCGATGCTAATCTTCCTGGTGCACACCATGGCCACCGTGACAGCAGGGTTGATGTGGCCGCCACTGATGTGGCCGAAACACTGTACCATCGTTGCAATGCTGAGTCCAAAGCAAAGGGAGATGAGAACCATATCAACAGGTAGGGGCTTTTCTGCTCCACCCCAGTTGATGGTGGATCCTAGGCTGAGGAGGACAAAGATAAGCATAGCCAGAAATTCCGCAGTGACTGCCTTCCAGAAAGCTTGAGTCCAGACCCCTTTGAAGGCCACCATGATAGTCTCTCTTCTACACAGAGGTCCACACTTCCTGAAAAGCAAAACAAATGGGCATCAGAAGCTACCAAACCTTATGCTTTGAGGTGAAGGTGTCCAGGCTGGTGGGAGGTGGGGAGAACCCGTAAAGGGTATTTGCATCCAAAAAAGAATGCTTCTGGAAAACCTCTTTACTTACTTAATTATCTCCTTAATGAACAGTCAAGAGATGGTTATTCTAATCCCCTTTAATATCCAACAATCATCCAGTTTCACAGGAAAATAATCTAAATTGTCTCAGAAGGGAAAATGTCTAAAACAAGATCCTTCAAGAAGAATAAAGTATATTTACCTTGTAATTAATTCCCTCACAACCAGTTTTTAGGTATAAATGTACTTCTTACATTAACAATGTCATTTACATTTGGCATGATATTATACATAGAAAACCCTAAGGACTCAACCCCAAAACTCCTTGAACTGATTAATCAATTCAGCAAAGTAGCAGGATATAAGATTAACACTCAGAAGTCAGTTGCATTTCTGTATACCAGCAATGAAATATTAGAAAAGGAATACAAAAATATAATACCTTTTAAAATTGCACCTCACAAAATCAAATACCTCGGAATACACCTGACCAAGGAGGTAAAGGACCTATATGCCGAGAACTATAAAACTTTAATCAAAGAAATCAAAGAAGATGTAAAGAAATGGAAAGATATTCCACGTTCCTGGATTGGAAAAATCAATATTGTAAAAATGGCCATACTACCCAAAGCAATCTACAGATTCAATGCAATCCCTATCAAATGACCCAGGACATTTTTCACAGAACTAGAACAAACAATCCAAACATTTATACGGAACAACAAAAGACCCAGAATCGCCAAAGCAATCCTGAGAAACAAAAACCAAGCAGGAGGCATAACTCTCCCAGACTTCAAGAAATACTACAAAGCCACAGTCATCAAAACAGTGTGGTACTGGTATCAAAACAGACAGACAGACCAATGGAACAGAATAGAGAATCCAGAAATAAACCCTGACACCTATGGTCAATTAATCTTTGACAAGGGAGGCAAGAACATCAAATGGGAAAAAGAAAGTCTATTCAGCAAGCATTGCTGGGAAACCTGGACAGCTGCATGCAAAGCAATGAAACGAGAACACACCCTCACACCATGCACACAAATAAACTCAAAATGGCTGAAAGACTTAAACACACGACAGGACACCATCAAACTCCTAGAAGAAAACACAGGCAGAACACTCTCTGACATCAACATCATGAATATTTTCTCAGGTCAGTCTCCCAAAGCAATCGAAATGAGAGCAAAAATAAACCCATGGGACCTCATCAAACTGAAAAGCTTTTGCACAGCAAAGGAAACCCAAAAGAAAACAAAAAGACAACTTACAGAATGGGAGAAAATAGTTTCAAATGATGCAACCGACAAGGGCTTAATCTCTAGAATATATAAACAACTTATACAACCCAACAGCAAAAAAGCCAATCAATCAATGGAAAAATGGGCCAAAGACCTGAATAGACATTTCTCCAAAGAAGATATACAGATGGCCAACAAACACATGAAAAAATGCTCAACATCGCTGATTATAAGAGAAATGCAAATCAAAACTACCATGAGATATCACCTCACACCAGTCAGAATGGCCATCATTAATAAGTCCACAAATAACAAGTGCTGGAGCGGGTGTGGAGAAAAGGGAACCCTCCTACACTGTTGGTGGGAATGGAAACTGGTACAGCCACTATGGAGAACAGTTTGGAGATACCTTAGAAATCTATACATAGAACTTCCATATGACCCCGCAATCCCACTCTTGGGCATGTATCCGGACAAAACTCTACTTAAAAGAGACACGTGCACCCGCATGTTCATTGCAGCACTATTCACAATAGCCAAGACATGGAAACAACCCAAATGTCCATCGACAGATGATTGGATTCGGAAGAGCTGGTATATATACACAATGGAATACTCCTCAGCCATAAAAAAGAATGACATAATGCCATTTGCAGCAGCATGGATGGAGCTAGAGAATCTCATCCTGAGTGAAATGAGCCAGAAAGACAAAGACAAATACCAGATGATATCACTTATAAGTGGAATCTAATAACCAACACAAATGAACATTTCCTCAGAAAAGAAAATCATGGACTTGGAGAAGAGACTTGTGGCTGCCTGATGGGAGGGGGAGGGAGTGGGAGGGATAGGGAGCTTGGGCTTATCAGACACAATTTAGAATAGATTTACAAGGAGATCCTGCTGAATAGCATTGAGAACTTTGTCTAGATACTCATGTTGCAACAGAAGAAAGGCTGGGGGAAAAATGTAATTGTAATGTATACATGTAAGGATAACCTGACCCCCTTGCTGTACAGCGGGAAAATTAAAAAAAAAAAGAAACTGCTAAAAACAAACAAACAAACAAAAAAAACAATGTCATTTACATTTGGAACCTGCAGCCATAAAAAGGGAGGTTTTTTTTTTTTTTTTTTTCCTCCCCCAGTTTTGCACTTTATGGTTCAAATGGCATTCTGAAAATGGATCTGTAGAGCTGACTCTCCGTCCTCTACCCCAGTGGAGACTGGATGAAGGGGTGGCCTGGAAGGCTGTCTTTCAAGAAGGTGAATTCCTTTGGCGGGAGGGGACTTCTGGTGACCGGTAGGGGTGGTGGAGACCGGCCAAGCCCGAGCTGGGACCGTGAACTGGGCGGAGATGCTGCCGCGCTCTCCCCGGCCAGCGGGAGGAGTCCGGGAGTCCGCCGGGGTCCGAGGCGGCGCGGGGACTTAGCAACCTGTCAACCGCGGGCCCCAGGGCACCCGGAGCACCTCTCAGAGGGCGGGGAGTGGCCACCCCTGGCCGGGGAGCGGGGTGGCCTCTGGGCAGCACCAGGTGCACGGACGAAGCGGCCAGTCTGCCGGGGTCTCAGGCACTGGCACCTCGCCCTGGAAAGTGCATCCTGGTTTCCGCGGTGTTTTGCAGCCTTGAGGGACCCTCCCTTCTTGGGCCTGACTCGCCATCCCTGACTTTTACCACCACCCCCCACCCCACCCCCGTCTCAGACAAAACCTCCCCAAGGGATCCTGGCGGCCAGTGTGTGCCAGCAGCCCCTCTGGCTCCCTGCCCGCTCATTGTGGGGGATCGCGGCTTTGGCCGAGGTTGCGGACAAAGGTGTGCGCGCGGGGGGAGGGGGTGTTGTGTGGGGGGGTGGCCAGGGAGACAGTGGTCCTCGGAGCAGAAGGCTCTGGAGGACGGTTTTTTACCTAGTGTCTTCTTGATGGCCTTCTCTAACTTCAGCTGATGCCTCTTCCTGGAGGAGTTTGTGTGCTCTTGGGGGTGGGGAGAGGGGGCGGGGGAGAGATGGGGGAGAGGAAGTGAGGAGCAGCAAGGCAGCCTTTGGGAGGGAAGACTCTTCCTCCCACTTATTTTCTTTTTAACGTCTTGGGAATCTTCGGAGCCGAAAAGGTATGGGGTTTGAGGATATTAATGCCAACGGCTCATTCTGGCAAGAAATGGCTAGGATTCCCCTTGGGGGTAGTTACCTCTGTTACCCCATTATTCAAGACCTTTGCCTTGGATAGTGGTGGGAGCAGAGAATCAAGAAGAGCATTCAGCAAGACTCATCCCAGAGACTGTGAAAAGGGTTAGGCAAGAAAGCCACCTATGTTAACGAATTAGAATTATTGCAGCTTTGACACATTACTGAGCTGGGGGTGGGGGGAAGCTTCCTCCCCATCACTTACAGTCCCCAAGAGCAGTGGGGAAACGCTGTGCCAGCAAGGGCCAGGGCAACTTTGTCTTGACCTTTAGGATCTCAACTCAGCCCCCAGTTTGGCATGGGGTTTGGCTTCAGAGTGGGGAAGAGAAACCCATTTTCTGCCCGAGCCCAGATAGCTCCAGAAGGAACTGGCCCATCCTGTCCCCAGCGTCCACTGCCCCAGGGAACATCTCTAAGTGAATCCTGCAATTAGGAACCCCCCATAGGGAGGATCCTGACATCAGACTCTCTAGAGGAAGAGAAAATGAAGAGACAAAAGCAGCACTTGGAGCAGAGCAGGGAGGGTACCCTGGAGAGAGATTACCCGTATCCCCAAAGGAGAGGAACTCACAAGTGGAAAAAGAAGTTACAAGCGTGGCCTCTGCACTCACCAGCAGCCCAGTGCTGTAGCCGGGATGGCAGAGGGCAAGATGCTAGGTCAGGTGTGGGTCCTCTGTGGCCGGATTTAGTGGGAAAAAGGAAGAGGATAAGGCGGGAAGCTAAGGAAGCTGGGGGTGGGCAGGACGAGGCAGGTCCCATTCGGTAGCACAGGGATCCTGGGAGAGGCGGGCCTTGGGGACAGGCCCCCTCCCTGCTGCACCCGTCTCCCCTCACCTCTCCTGATCACTCTGCACATCGGCCTCAGTCTCCAGAGACCTAATCTATGAAGCTCAGTTGCTCTCTCAGCTTCAAACTTTCATCAGCCAGACAAATTAAAAAAAAAAGGAAAAAGAAAAAACCACCATACCCCAACCCCCCCAGCCCCAAACAGATAAATATACTCCTTAAGCGTGCATTTAGCTTTCTTTGAAAACCCACAAAATCAGATCTTTTTCCAGGACAGAGTGACCAGGCTCGTTTTCTCTGAACCCCCAAATTCCCTGGCCGCCCACACATACCTCTGGCTGGACAAGGGCTCACCCCAGCGTCTGTCTCTCACAGCCGCTCTAATTATTTACCGGTCTGTATTCACACTCCCTGGAAATGCATCAACACCATTTGTTTTGTTTCTTTTGCCTCAGAACAAAGGGGGTTTGTTGATGTGACTGGGTTCTACTGAGCTGGGACACTTACTTTCTAGCTGAACACCCAGTCTGATCCACTTCTGGATGGCTGGGCTCCTGGGTGAGTAAATTTTCTGCTGAAAAATACTACAGAGAGCTTTACCTCCATAAGGTCATTTTCTTGTGCTTTCACAGGTCTCCAATCTATGAAGGATTTTGCCACAAAGCATCCTATTTCTTCTGCCCTCTCTCTGCCTCTTTTCTGAATATGCCCAGTACCCACCTCTGAAAGAAGCACCCACTTGCCCTAGAGTTTCTTCTAGATTCTGCCTGAGGAGGCACACATATCTGTAATAAAAAGAGTCAGAGTTTCATCTTTTGGCCCCAAGCATTGTTCCCTTAAGGCAAAGGACTTACCCCCACCGCCTGGCTGCGGGTCTGTCACTCATGCCTCCCCTGGCCAGAGTGCCACGCTCATTGCCTGCCCCTCAGCTCCCAGTGAGCTGGGAGTCAGATTACGGCCACTTGTCTGATTGGGTTTTTGGAGTCTAGGGGTGGAAAGATTCTGCACCATGTGGCAATCGCTGTTATATTTGAACTTGAAATGACTTTCTCTACCTGATCACTCTAGACCCAAGGCATTTCAGGAACACAAAACGCTGGCTCATATTTTGTTTCTTTAGCTGGTCCTCCTTGGAAATGATGATTTCCCCAAATCTTTATTGGAGTGCCTCCCACCCCAGAAAATCGCCGAGAATTTGCCTTTTGGGGGTTATGGGTGTATGTGAAGTCGGGCAACGTTAGAGCATAAGGTTTGCACTATCCAGCATTTGAGATGAATTGAGATTAGGCTGTGATGCATTTGTTTCTGAGTGGCAAATTACCCAGTGGGTTCTGTTGGAAGTTTTTGATATGACAAGCAGCTTTTTGAGCAGAGTGGGATACTGAAGGTCCCTTGTAGTGTGGGCAGCATTGGTTTGGATAACAGGGAATAAAACTGCTGTAGAGTCTCACTTGACTATTATGTTCAAAACAATTGTTGGGTAAGAAGTATAAAATTTTAAATACATAGTGGTTGGTTGGGTGGGCACAAAATTATTGGGAATGGTAGGTAAACTCAATATCCAAAAACCTAAAGACAGGACTGGCTGCCTCACTTGTGAGGTCCTGTGCAAATGAATGCAGGACCCCTTGTTCAAAAACAATTAGGGATTTCAAGATTGTAACAGTAGGACATGAATCAGTGTGGGGCTCTTCTAAATGTGTGGGTTGTGTGCCCATGAAGGCAGCCATGTCTTAGGACTTAGGTGAACTTGGGGAAATCTGAGAATTAGTGCCTGCATCACCATCTCATTAATTTTCTTCTTCCTTTAAATGGATCTCTGGTACTTGGAATAATCATAATCCTTGGGTTTGACACCTGCTATTATGGGTACATAATGGCCTTTTATTTTATCATAATTGTATCATTTTAACCACTTTTTAATAAGGTGTTGAACATCTCTGAACCCACTACTCAATCCAACAATTAGACCTGTGATAATAACTCACATCTACCTAGGGAACCCTGCCTCTCAGTCCATCATCTCATTCCATATATATTTTTTTTCCTCTGAATGAAGTATGGCAAGAAAGAAAGATAGCAGAGAGAAGAAAACAGTTTTGTTTTCTTGTCCTGTTTGTGTACTTGAGAATTGGGAAACACTGAAAAGAGGAATTAAAAGTTTTGAGTGTGAATTTCATAGGAACTTTTTCTGTTTCAAGCATTCTTAGATAACAAAGCCTGAATTTACATCCTTATGAATGTGGCCGCACATTGATGGCTGTTCATCAGGGTTTTAGCCTTTTAAAAATATGCCCCCTAGGGGAGTTCCATGGTGGTCTAGTGGTTAGGATTCTGAGCTTTCCAGGTTCAATCCTTGGTCTGGGAACTGAGACCCCACATCAAGCTGCTGTGGGATCCCACAATGTGCCCCCCTCAAAAAATGCCCCCTTAAAGTTAGGATAAATTCTGATGGGAGGAAGGGGGAATTTATGTGAATCCCACAAAGAGCACTTAAAATATTTCATGTTGCTGCTTAAAGCTGTTTACCATTCAGATTTTAGAATAAGATTTTTTTTTTTAAGGTGCAAATGTTTTTTTTTCTCCTTTAATTTGAACCTTTTGACATTGAGTCAGAAGTGTTTGTGAGGGCTTTAAACTCAAGGAAAAATCCTGCTGCCAGGCTTAGATTCTTCCTCAAGAATGAGGGCCATGGTCCCATCCTCAGGTACCCACCAAAAGTGGCACTCCTAAGGCTGCTGGTCCCCAAGGGGGTAAGGGGGGCATTTTTGCAGGTTCACCCTTTGCAAATTGTGCTCAGCTCATTAGCATTCCCTCCGTGGCCTTGGCAGTTCCCATCACCATCTTACAAAGTGCCAGCAGAACTTGGTTACCACGGTTTCTCAGACCCTTTCCCTTTCTTCTGCCTGGCCGATCACTGCCCTGGCAGAATGTGTTGACAGTCCGGTTCCTAAGGGATGGCTGTTCCCATCAAGGGAAAGGCCACCCTAATTGGCACTGGCTCACACTTCTTGGTTCTCTCAGCAGAGTGGCTTAAAATTGATCAGAGATTAACCCTTCACCTACTAGAGGTAGTTGTTCTTTTTCTGTTTTTGCTTTGGAGGGCCGCACCAGTGGCATATGGAGGTTCCCAGGCTAGGGGTTAAATTGGAGCTACAGTTGCTGGCCTGCACCACAGCCACAGCAATGCAGGATCTGAGCTGCGTCTGTGACCTACACCACAGCTCACAGCCACACCAGATCTTTAACCCACTGAGCAAGGCCAGGGATCGAACCCGAGTTGTCATGGATCCTAGTTGGGTTCGTTAACCCCTGAGCCACAAAGGGAACTCCCAAGGTAGTTTTTCTTAATGGGTTTTACTTATTATCCTTTCTCTATTTGAAATGGTGTTATTGATCTTCTTGCAACTCGTCAGTCCCTTGCCATTACTGTTTGCTTCACTGGCTTTTCTTTAAATTAGGGACAGAAACTTCCAATAGGATTGTCTATAGCTATGCACTCATGAAATGATAATAGAGGAAATCAGCTATAATGTACCTGTGGCGATGGTGGGAACAGTACTAGGAAGGGGAGCTCTGTGAATGTAAGTAGTAACTTCTAGCTTGACCTCTCTTCAACTGGCCTGGGCCTAGAGCCAAATGAGATTTTGGAATCTAATTTTTGTTTCCCCTTTGGTAACCTTAAAAGGGCTGAATTCATTTAAAGATGGGCTAAAAATTTATTGATGAAATCTCAACTTCTTGCATAATGCTCTGATCTTTAAGGAAAGGTAAGTAACCTGGGACATTGATTTAAAATCAGTCTTATGGAGTTCCCTTTGTGGCTCAGTGGTTAATGAACCCGACCAGGAGCCACGAGGATGCGGGTTCGATCCCGAGCCTCACTCAGTGGGTTAAGGATCCCTCATTGCTATGACTGTGGGGTAGACCTGTGGCTGTGGCTCCGATTGGAACCCTAGCCTGGGAACTTCCAAATGCCTTGGGTGCGGCCCTAAGAAGCAAAAAATAAAATAAAATCAGTCTTATATGTTAGGCAAGCTTGTGAGTTATTAGTTGAATAACTTTGTGAAGTTGTAGGTCAGTAACATAAGAGAAAAATGAAGGAAGGGTAAACGAAAATGACAAGAGTCCTTGGCAAATACCAGCTGATTGATGCACTTTGCTCCTGAGTGTTTTAATCTGCTACGTCCTACTGTTTTCCTTTAGTGTTGATGTACATCTTTGGGATTTTGGACTCCTTTCCCACTCTGGACCTCAGACCTTTTAATATTCCTTCCTGTGTTCCGAGATGGGAGACTAACACAAATACCCTAAAAATGCCAGCTATACCTCAGGGCGAGACTGGAGGTGTCCCTGGGCAGGGGTGGAGGGGAGTGGGGTGGGGACTCAATCATAACTCACAAGTCTTAACTTGCTTTTCATGAATCTCAGGGACATGAATCCCGCCCCCCCATCCCACCCCCAAGAGCACTTCTAAATCAGTATGTTCCTTAAAAACTAACAAATGAGCAAAACAACAACAGCATGGCAACCCCAACCCCAACCACAGCCATCACAGCAAAGGGCTTCCATGGGTGGAGCTTTGTTCCCTTTTCAGAGAAAAATTACCTTATTGTTATAGTAATTCAGAGTGGTTTCAGGAAACAGAGTTCACCTCCCAGAGAGTCAAATAAAAATAGCAATAGAAAACCAGTAAGGAACCCCCAAAAGTTTGACTTAGCTTCCCTTCCTCCACGAGGTGAATCAGAGAAAACCTGGGTCTCCCCAGTGGACGTGGAAGCTATGGCTATATCACAGCCCCTGTCCCCGGGCCCCGAGGAGCCAGATTTTCCCCTTCAGTTAGAGCAGCCACCGTTTCCTTGACTCAGATCCAGGCGGACTCTGCTTTGGCTGCAGAGCTGTACTCTGCTGACATTTAAGGCAGGAATTCCCTGGGAAAATAGTCAAGAGATTCTTTTGGTGCTGCTGGCAGGGTTCCAAAAGGTTTAGGGTTCCCCTCTCTAGGCGAATGGGCAGAGAGAAAAGGGGGGGAGGGAAGGAGAAACAGAAGGACTTTATTGAGTGACTGTATTTCATCTGAAGCTTGGACAAAAAAGCAGAAATGTGGTTGGATGACTGGATGCTTTTCTTACCCCTTATCTCTTACCCAGCTACTGTGACAACCCAGGGTTTGGTCAGGCATTTTAAAGGCTGCTCAGACATCCACGGTGGAAAAAATCAGTTTTCTGGGAAGCAAAGAGCTTCGGGATCTAATGAGTTGGACCAACGTGTTTGAAATGGTCAATAAACTAAGTGTAGTCTGTAGCGGTAATAGTGCCAAAATTCAAATTAAATTTGAACGTATTAAGAGCCAAATCAACATTTTGGTCATTATTATCACCTAGACCCAAAGGCTCAGAATCTTCATGTTTCTAATAGACTAAGAAAGATAATAATGTTTAGAATTCTGTGTGTAAGGAACAGACAGGAGGAGTGGGCCCCAAAACCAGGAAGTTTAAAAAATACTTTTAGAATAATACTAGAAAGAGAATATTTTCTTTCTTAATTTCTTCCTTCCTTCCTTCTTCTTCCCTCCCTCCCTCCCTTCCTTTCTCTCTTTTCTTTCTTTCTTTCCTTTTTAATTTCTCTCTCCGTTTTTCTTTTCTTTTTTCTTTTTTTCTTTGTCTTCTTTTTCCTTTTCCTTTTCTTCCGTTTTCTTTCTTCATTTCCTTTTTTTTCCTTCTTCCGTCTTCTTTTCTTCTTTCCTCTTTTCTTTTCTTTCTTTTCTTTCTTTCCTTTTCTTTCTTCTTCTTTCTTTCTTCCTTTCTTCTCTTTCTTCTTCTTTCTTTCTTTCTTTTCTTCCTCTTTCCTTTCCTTTCTTCTTTCTTTCTTTCTTTTCTTTCTTTCTTTCTTTTCTTTTTCTTTCTTTCTCTTCTTCTTATTTCTTCCTTTCTTCTTCCTTTTCTTTCTTTCTTCTTTCTTTCGTCTTTCTTTCGTTCTTTCTTTCTTTCTTTCTTTCTTTCCTTTCTTCTTCTTCTTTCTTTCTTTCTTTCTTTTCTTTCCTTCTTCCTTTCCTTTCCTTCCTTCTCCTTCCTTCCTTCCTTCCTTCCTTCCTTTTCCTTCCTTCCTTCCTCTTCCTTCTTCCTCTCGGTCCTTCCGTCCTTCCTTCCTTCATTCCTTCCTTCCTGCCTTCCTTCCT